>NW_022983340.1:0-362685 GCF_011762595.2 Tursiops truncatus
CGGTCAAAAGGGCCATCTGAAAAAAGTGTAAAATCCAGAAAGGCAGGACAGGCCATGGAGAAGGGGAGCCTTGTTATGCTGATGGGCGGGATGTAAATTGCCAACAACCACTCGGGAGAAGTGTATGGTGTTTCCTGAAACATCTAAAAAACAAAGCAACAGAGCCTAGGGCACTTCCACTTATGGTCCTATAGCTTAGGGAAATTAAAATCAAAAAGACACAGCCACCAAAATTTTTGGGATGGCTCTGTTTACAAGAACCTCGTTTACAGTACAAGTTCAACATCGCAGAAAGTGAAAAATGGATAAAGAAGTTGTGGTATTTACTTACAAAGCAATATCACTCAGCAATGAAATCTATGTCATCAGGCCCTTAGCAGCACAATGAGTGGATTCAGGTATGATGATTCTAACTGAAATAAGTCACACAGAAAAAGAAACATCATAAGATATCAGTAATACACGGAATGTAAACTTGGCTACACAGGAACTGAATTACAGAACAGAACAGGGTCTCAAATTTAGAAAACCAACTTATGCTTGCTTAAGGGGAAGGTGAGTTGGGGTGCTGCATAAAACCAGAGATTGAAATGAGCACAGATAAAGTTCCTTAAGCCAAATATGGAATAGACAAGAGCTACTCCTTGCTCAACGAAATGACTCAACACCCCATATTAAACGCCTAAGAATGTACCTGACTAGTAAGTATCTTAAAACCTATGGATTGCTATGTCTCCGAAAGAGAATCAAGAGTGTGTACAGGGGCATAAACGCAGCAGTGATAGGATTGGAGAGGTTCGGTGAGCAAATGAAGACCCTTTGAAGTCATATTGCATGGTACCCATTCAACGGGTCTCAACTCTCCAGGTTTAAGGTATTCTTCCTTCAGCTAAAACATGCATGTGGAACCCAGAGTATGATCAACCTTGTGATCGGGAGACGTGTTCAAATATGTCTCAGTTTTCTACCCTGGTACTCGGGTGCAACATTCCAGACGCTTTACTAACACTCTCCCCACTTGGAGAGTCAGTCCCTTTAACCTCCTGTTTGGCCCAGTTTGCAATTTCTGCGGAAGATGAACAGGAATAGCGAGAACCAATGAGAGACTAGCTGAGGTGTCTGGACGGGCAAATTTAACTCTCATTTCCCACCAGGAAGAGGAATTAACCAAAGGCTCAGCGTGCCGTGCCGGAACCAGATTAGGGCCTGAAGCCATCCTGCGGTGTTGCGGCCAGGTCACAAGAAAGCGAGTTGAAGAAAGGAGCTCAGGGGCACTGTAATTCACAAACCTGCAGAGTTATAAATGACAGCTATCGTCCAAAAATAGACTGAAGTAAGGCTGCCAAGAGGACTTGAAAGCGGGGCAGAATTGCAGGAAACCGATTTCAGGAGGTAGACTGGAATTGCATTGAAAGCATAGGAAAAGAGGCAGAACGTCCACAATGATGCACTTGGCCAAAAAGGGCGTATGCGTTTTTTTCCTGAATATATTCAGGAAAAAACGCATACGCCCTTTTTGGCCAACCAAGCAAGCTTGCAAAGGAAATCTGCACTACAATGAAGTCTCACTTCCCCCCGGTCAAAAGGGCCATCTGAAAAAAGTGTAAAATCCAGAAAGGCAGGACAGGCCATGGAGAACTGGGAGCCTTGTTATGCTGATGGGCGGGATGTAAATTGCCAACAGACACTCGGGAGAAGTGTATGGTGTTTCCTGAAACATCTAAAAAACAAAGCAACAGAGCCTAGGGCACTTCCACTTATGGTCCTATAGCTTAGGGAAATTAAAATCAAAAAGACACAGCCACCCCAAAGTTTGGGACGCCTCTGTTTACAAGAACCTCGTTTACCGTACAAGTTCAATATCACAGAAAGTGAAAAATGGATAAAGAACTTGTGGTACTTACGTACAATGCAGTATCACTCAGCAATGAAATCTATGTCATCAGGCCCGTAGCAGCATAATGAGTGGATTCAGGTACGATGATTCTAACTGAAATAAGTCACACAGAAAAAGAAACATCATAAGATATCAGTAATACACGGAATGTAAACTTGGCTACACAGGAACTGAATTACAGAACAGAACAGGGTCTCAAATTTAGAAAACCAACTTATGCTTGCTTAAGGGGAAAGGTGAGTTGGGGTGCTGCATAAAACCAGAGATTGAAATGAGCACAGATAAAGTTCCTTAAGCCAAATATGGAATAGACAAGAGCTACTCCTTGCTCAACGAAATGGACTCAACACCGCATATTAAACGCCTAAGAATGTACCTGACTAGTAAGTATCTTAAAACCTATGGATTGCTATGTCTCCGAAAGAGAATCAAGCATGTGTACAGGGGCATAAACGCAGCAGTGATAGGATTGGAGAGGTTCGGTGAGCAAATGAAGACCCTTTGAAGTCATATTGCATGGTACCCATTCCACGGGTTTCAACTACCCAGGTTTAAGGTATTCTTCCTTCAGCTAAAACATGCATGTGGAACCCAGAGTATGATCAACCAGTGTGAATCGGGAGACGTGTTCAAATATGTCTCAGTTTTCCTCCCCTGGTACTCGGGTGCAACATTCCAGACGCTTTACTAACACTCTCCCCACTTGGAGAGTCAGCGCCTTTAACCTCCTGTTTGGCCCAGTTTGCAATTTCTGCGGAAGATGAACAGGAATAGCGAGAACCAATGAGAGACTAGCTGGAGGTGTCTGGACGGGCAAATTTAACTCTCATTTCCCACCAGGAAGAGGAATTAACCAAAGGCTCAGCGTGCCGTGCCGGAACCAGATTAGGGCCTGAAGCCATCCTGCGGTGTTGCGGCCAGCTCACAAGAAAGCGAGTTGAAGAAAGGAGCTCAGGGGCACTGTAATTCACAAACCTGCAGAGTTATAAATGACAGCTATCGTCCAAAAATATACTGAAGTAAGGCTGCCAAGAGGACTTGAAAGCGGGGCAGAATTGCAGGAAACCGATTTCAGGAGGTAGACTGGAATTGCATTGAAAGCATAGGAAAAGAGGCAGAACGTCCACAATGATGCACTTGGCCAAAAAGGGCGTATGCGTTTTTTCCTGAATATATTCAGGAAAAAACGCATACGCCCTTTTTGGCCAACCAAGCAAGCTTGCAAAGGAAATCTGCACTACAATGAAGTCTCACTTCCCCCCGGTCAAAAGGGCCATCTGAAAAAAGTGTAAAATCCAGAAAGGCAGGACAGGCCATGGAGAACTGGGAGCCTTGTTATGCTGATGGGCGGGATGTAAATTGCCAACAGACACTCGGGAGAAGTGTATGGTGTTTCCTGAAACATCTAAAAACAAAGCAACAGAGCCTAGGGCACTTCCACTTATGGTCCTATAGCTTAGGGAAATTAAAATCAAAAAGACACAGCCACCCCAAAGTTTGGGACGCCTCTGTTTACAAGAACCTCGTTTACCGTACAAGTTCAACATCGCAGAAAGTGAAAAATGGATAAAGAACTTGTGGTACTTACTTACAATGCAGTATCACTCAGCAATGAAATCTATGTCATCAGGCCCGTAGCAGCATAATGAGTGGATTCAGGTACGATGATTCTAACTGAAATAAGTCACACAGAAAAAGAAACATCATAAGATATCACTAATACACGGAATGTAAACTTGGCTACACAGGAACTGAATTCCAAAACAGAACAGGGTCTCAAATTTAGAAAACCAACTTATGCTTGCTTAAGGGGAAAGGTGAGTTGGGGTGCTGCATAAAACCAGAGATTGAAATGAGCACAGATAAAGTTCCTTAAGCCAAATATGGAATAGACAAGAGCTACTCCTTGCTCAACGAAATGGACTCAACACCCCATATTAAACGCCTAAGAATGTACCTGACTAGTAAGTATCTTAAAACCTATGGATTGCTATGTCTCCGAAAGAGAATCAAGCATGTGTACAGGGGCATAAACGCAGCAGTGATAGGATTGGAGAGGTTCGGTGAGCAAATGAAGACCCTTTGAAGTCATATTGCATGGTACCCATTCCACGGGTCTCAACTCTCCAGGTTTAAGGTATTCTTCCTTCAGCTAAAACATGCATGTGGAACCCAGAGTATGATCAACCATGTGATCGGGAGACGTGTTCAAATATGTCTCAGTTTTCCTCCCCTGGTACTCGGGTGCAACATTCCAGACGCTTTACTAACACTCTCCCCACTTGGAGAGTCAGTCGCCTTTAACCTCCTGTTTGGCCCAGTTTGCAATTTCTGCGGAAGATGAACAGGAATAGGAGAACCAATGAGAGACTAGCTGGAGGTGTCTGGACGGGCAAATTTAACTCTCATTTCCCACCAGGAAGAGGAAATAACCAAAGGCTCAGCGTGCCGTGCCGGAACCAGATTAGGGCCTGAAGCCATCCTGCGGTGTTGCGGCCAGGTCACAAGAAAGCGAGTTGAAGAAAGGAGCTCAGGGGCACTGTAATTCACAAACCTGCAGAGTTATAAATGACAGCTATCGTCCAAAAATATACTGAAGTAAGGCTGCCAAGAGGACTTGAAAGCGGGGCAGAATTGCAGGAAACCGATTTCAGGAGGTAGACTGGAATTGCATTGAAAGCATAGGAAAAGAGGCAGAACGTCCACAATGATGCACTTGGCCAAAAAGGGCGTATGCGTTTTTTCCTGAATATATTCAGGAAAAAACGCATACGCCCTTTTTGGCCAACCAAGCAAGCTTGCAAAGGAAATCTGCACTACAATGAAGTCTCACTTCCCCCCGGTCAAAAGGGCCATCTGAAAAAGTGTAAAATCCAGAAAGGCAGGACAGGCCATGGAGAACTGGGAGCCTTGTTATGCTGATGGGCGGGATGTAAATTGCCAACAGACACTCGGGAGAAGTGTATGGTGTTTCCTGAAACATCTAAAAAACAAAGCAACAGAGCCTAGGGCACTTCCACTTATGGTCCTATAGCTTAGGGAAATTAAAATCAAAAAGACACAGCCACCCCAAAGTTTGGGACGCCTCTGTTTACAAGAACCTCGTTTACAGTACAAGTTCAACATCGCAGAAAGTGAAAAATGGATAAAGAACTTGTGGTACTTACTTACAATGCAGTATCACTCAGCAATGAAATCTATGTCATCAGGCCCGTAGCAGCATAATGAGTGGATTCAGGTACGATGATTCTAACTGAAATAAGTCACACAGAAAAAGAAACATCATAAGATATCACTAATACACGGAATGTAAACTTGGCTACACAGGAACTGAATTCCAGAACAGAACAGGGTCTCAAATTTAGAAAACCAACTTATGCTTGCTTAAGGGGAAAGGTGAGTTGGGGTGCTGCATAAAACCAGAGATTGAAATGAGCACAGATAAAGTTCCTTAAGCCAAATATGGAATAGACAAGAGCTACTCCTTGCTCAACGAAATGGACTCAACACCCCATATTAAACGCCTAAGAATGTACCTGACTAGTAAGTATCTTAAAACCTATGGATTGCTATGTCTCCGAAAGAGAATCAAGCATGTGTACAGGGGCATAAACGCAGCAGTGATAGGATTGGAGAGGTTCGGTGAGCAAATGAAGACCCTTTGAAGTCATATTGCATGGTACCCATTCCACGGGTCTCAACTCTCCAGGTTTAAGGTATTCTTCCTTCAGCTAAAACATGCATGTGGAACCCAGAGTATGATCAACCATGTGAACGGGAGACGTGTTCAAATATGTCTCAGTTTTCCTCCCCTGGTACTCGGGTGCAACATTCCAGACGCTTTACTAACACTCTCCCCACTTGGAGAGTCAGCGCCTTTAACCTCCTGTTTGGCCCAGTTTGCAATTTCTGCGGAAGATGAACAGGAATAGCGAGAACCAATGAGAGACTAGCTGGAGGTGTCTGGACGGGCAAATTTAACTCTCATTTCCCACCAGGAAGAGGAATAACCAAAGGCTCAGCGTGCCGTGCCGGAACCAGATTAGGGCCTGAAGCCATCCTGCGGTGTTGCGGCCAGCTCACAAGAAAGCGAGTTGAAGAAAGGAGCTCAGGGGCACTGTAATTCACAAACCTGCAGAGTTATAAATGACAGCTATCGTCCAAAAATATACTGAAGTAAGGCTGCCAAGAGGACTTGAAAGCGGGGCAGAATTGCAGGAAACCGATTTCAGGAGGTAGACTGGAATTGCATTGAAAGCATAGGAAAAGAGGCAGAACGTCCACAATGATGCACTTGGCCAAAAAGGGCGTATGCGTTTTTTCCTGAATATATTCAGGAAAAAACGCATACGCCCTTTTTGGCCAACCAAGCAAGCTTGCAAAGGAAATCTGCACTACAATGAAGTCTCACTTCCCCCCGGTCAAAAGGGCCATCTGAAAAAAGTGTAAAATCCAGAAAGGCAGGACAGGCCATGGAGAACTGGGAGCCTTGTTATGCTGATGGGCGGGATGTAAATTGCCAACAGACACTCGGGAGAAGTGTATGGTGTTTCCTGAAACATCTAAAAAACAAAGCAACAGAGCCTAGGGCACTTCCACTTATGGTCCTATAGCTTAGGGAAATTAAAATCAAAAAGACACAGCCACCCCAAAGTTTGGGACGCCTCTGTTTACAAGAACCTCGTTTACCGTACAAGTTCAATATCACAGAAAGTGAAAAATGGATAAAGAACTTGTGGTACTTACGTACAATGCAGTATCACTCAGCAATGAAATCTATGTCATCAGGCCCGTAGCAGCATAATGAGTGGATTCAGGTACGATGATTCTAACTGAAATAAGTCACACAGAAAAAGAAACATCATAAGATATCACTAATACACGGAATGTAAACTTGGCTACACAGGAACTGAATTCCAAAACAGAACAGGGTCTCAAATTTAGAAAACCAACTTATGCTTGCTTAAGGGGAAAGGTGAGTTGGGGTGCTGCATAAAACCAGAGATTGAAATGAGCACAGATAAAGTTCCTTAAGCCAAATATGGAATAGACAAGAGCTACTCCTTGCTCAACGAAATGGACTCAACACCCCATATTAAACGCCTAAGAATGTACCTGACTAGTAAGTATCTTAAAACCTATGGATTGCTATGTCTCCGAAAGAGAATCAAGCATGTGTACAGGGGCATAAACGCAGCAGTGATAGGATTGGAGAGGTTCGGTGAGCAAATGAAGACCCTTTGAAGTCATATTGCATGGTACCCATTCCACGGGTCTCAACTCTCCAGGTTTAAGGTATTCTTCCTTCAGCTAAAACATGCATGTGGAACCCAGAGTATGATCAACCATGTGAACGGGAGACGTGTTCAAATATGTCTCAGTTTTCCTCCCCTGGTACTCGGGTGCAACATTCCAGACGCTTTACTAACACTCTCCCCACTTGGAGAGTCAGTCCCTTTAACCTCCTGTTTGGCCCAGTTTGCAATTTCTGCGGAAGATGAACAGGAATAGCGAGAACCAATGAGAGACTAGCTGGAGGTGTCTGGACGGGCAAATTTAACTCTCATTTCCCACCAGGAAGAGGAATTAACCAAAGGCTCAGCGTGCCGTGCCGGAACCAGATTAGGGCCTGAAGCCATCCTGCGGTGTTGCGGCCAGGCTCACAAGAAAGCGAGTTGAAGAAAGGAGCTCAGGGGCACTGTAATTCACAAACCTGCAGAGTTATAAATGACAGCTATCGTCCAAAAATATACTGAAGTAAGGCTGCCAAGAGGACTTGAAAGCGGGGCAGAATTGCAGGAAACCGATTTCAGGAGGTAGACTGGAATTGCATTGAAAGCATAGGAAAAGAGGCAGAACGTCCACAATGATGCACTTGGCCAAAAAGGGCGTATGCGTTTTTTCCTGAATATATTCAGGAAAAAACGCATACGCCCTTTTTGGCCAACCAAGCAAGCTTGCAAAGGAAATCTGCACTACAATGAAGTCTCACTTCCCCCCGGTCAAAAGGGCCATCTGAAAAAAGTGTAAAATCCAGAAAGGCAGGACAGGCCATGGAGAACTGGGAGCCTTGTTATGCTGATGGGCGGGATGTAAATTGCCAACAGACACTCGGGAGAAGTGTATGGTGTTTCCTGAAACATCTAAAAAACAAAGCAACAGAGCCTAGGGCACTTCCACTTATGGTCCTATAGCTTAGGGAAATTAAAATCAAAAAGACACAGCCACCCCAAAGTTTGGGACGCCTCTGTTTACAAGAACCTCGTTTACAGTACAAGTTCAATATCAGCAGAAAGTGAAAAATGGATAAAGAACTTGTGGTACTTACTTACAATGCAATATCACTCAGCAATGAAATCTATGTCATCAGGCCCTTAGCAGCATAATGAGTGGATTCAGGTATGATGATTCTAACTGAAATAAGTCACACAGAAAAAGAAACATCATAAGATATCAGTAATACACGGAATGTAAACTTGGCTACACAGGAACTGAATTCCAGAACAGAACAGGGTCTCAAATTTAGAAAACCAACTTATGCTTGCTTAAGGGGAAAGGTGAGTTGGGGTGCTGCATAAAACCAGAGATTGAAATGAGCACAGATAAAGTTCCTTAAGCCAAATATGGAATAGACAAGAGCTACTCCTTGCTCAACGAAATGGACTCAACACCGCATATTAAACGCCTAAGAATGTACCTGACTAGTAAGTATCTTAAAACCTATGGATTGCTATGTCTCCGAAAGAGAATCAAGCATGTGTACAGGGGCATAAACGCAGCAGTGATAGGATTGGAGAGGTTCGGTGAGCAAATGAAGACCCTTTGAAGTCATATTGCATGGTACCCATTCCACGGGTCTCAACTCTCCAGGTTTAAGGTATTCTTCCTTCAGCTAAAACATGCATGTGGAACCTAGAGTATGATCAACCATGTAATCGGGAGACGTGTTCAAATATGTCTCAGTTTTCCTACCCTGGTACTCGGGTGCAACATTCCAGACGCTTTACTAACACTCTCCCGACTTGGAGAGTCAGTCCCTTTAACCTCCTGTTTGGCCCAGTTTGCAATTTCTGCGGAAGATGAACAGGAATAGGGAGAACCAATGAGAGACTAGCTGGAGGTGTCTGGACGGGCAAATTTAACTCTCATTTCCCACCAGGAAGAGGAATTAACCAAAGGCTCAGCGTGCCGTGCCGGAACCAGATTAGGGCCTGAAGCCATCCTGCGGTGTTGCGGCCAGCTCACAAGAAAGCGAGTTGAAGAAAGGAGCTCAGGGGCACTGTAATTCACAAACCTGCAGAGTTATAAATGACAGCTATCGTCCAAAAATATACTGAAGTAAGGCTGCCAAGAGGACTTGAAAGCGGGGCAGAATTGCAGGAAACCGATTTCAGGAGGTAGACTGGAATTGCATTGAAAGCATAGGAAAAGAGGCAGAACGTCCACAATGATGCACTTGGCCAAAAAGGGCGTATGCGTTTTTTCCTGAATATATTCAGGAAAAAACGCATACGCCCTTTTTGGCCAACCAAGCAAGCTTGCAAAGGAAATCTGCACTACAATGAAGTCTCACTTCCCCCCGGTCAAAAGGGCCATCTGAAAAAAGTGTAAAATCCAGAAAGGCAGGACAGGCCATGGAGAACTGGGAGCCTTGTTATGCTGATGGGCGGGATGTAAATTGCCAACAGACACTCGGGAGAAGTGTATGGTGTTTCCTGAAACATCTAAAAAACAAAGCAACAGAGCCTAGGGCACTTCCACTTATGGTCCTATAGCTTAGGGAAATTAAAATCAAAAAGACACAGCCACCCCAAAGTTTGGGACGCCTCTGTTTACAAGAACCTCGTTTACCGTACAAGTTCAATATCACAGAAAGTGAAAAATGGATAAAGAACTTGTGGTACTTACGTACAATGCAGTATCACTCAGCAATGAAATCTATGTCATCAGGCCCGTAGCAGCATAATGAGTGGATTCAGGTACGATGATTCTAACTGAAATAAGTCACACAGAAAAAGAAACATCATAAGATATCACTAATACACGGAATGTAAACTTGGCTACACAGGAACTGAATTCCAAAACAGAACAGGGTCTCAAATTTAGAAAACCAACTTATGCTTGCTTAAGGGGAAAGGTGAGTTGGGGTGCTGCATAAAACCAGAGATTGAAATGAGCACAGATAAAGTTCCTTAAGCCAAATATGGAATAGACAAGAGCTACTCCTTGCTCAACGAAATGGACTCAACACCCCATATTAAACGCCTAAGAATGTACCTGACTAGTAAGTATCTTAAAACCTATGGATTGCTATGTCTCCGAAAGAGAATCAAGAGTGTGTACAGGGGCATAAACGCAGCAGTGATAGGATTGGAGAGGTTCGGTGAGCAAATGAAGACCCTTTGAAGTCATATTGCATGGTACCCATTCCACGGGTCTCAACTCTCCAGGTTTAAGGTATTCTTCCTTCAGCTAAAACATGCATGTGGAACCCAGAGTATGATCAACCATGTGAACGGGAGACGTGTTCAAATATGTCTCAGTTTTCCTCCCCTGGTACTCGGGTGCAACATTCCAGACGCTTTACTAACACTCTCCCCACTTGGAGAGTCAGCGCCTTTAACCTCCTGTTTGGCCCAGTTTGCAATTTCTGCGGAAGATGAACAGGAATAGCGAGAACCAATGAGAGACTAGCTGGAGGTGTCTGGACGGGCAAATTTAACTCTCATTTCCCACCAGGAAGAGGAAATAACCAAAGGCTCAGCGTGCCGTGCCGGAACCAGATTAGGGCCTGAAGCCATCCTGCGGTGTTGCGGCCAGCTCACAAGAAAGCGAGTTGAAGAAAGGAGCTCAGGGGCACTGTAATTCACAAACCTGCAGAGTTATAAATGACAGCTATCGTCCAAAAATATACTGAAGTAAGGCTGCCAAGAGGACTTGAAAGCGGGGCAGAATTGCAGGAAACCGATTTCAGGAGGTAGACTGGAATTGCATTGAAAGCATAGGAAAAGAGGCAGAACGTCCACAATGATGCACTTGGCCAAAAAGGGCGTATGCGTTTTTTCCTGAATATATTCAGGAAAAAACGCATACGCCCTTTTTGGCCAACCAAGCAAGCTTGCAAAGGAAATCTGCACTACAATGAAGTCTCACTTCCCCCCGGTCAAAAGGGCCATCTGAAAAAAGTGTAAAATCCAGAAAGGCAGGACAGGCCATGGAGAACTGGGAGCCTTGTTATGCTGATGGGCGGGATGTAAATTGCCAACAGACACTCGGGAGAAGTGTATGGTGTTTCCTGAAACATCTAAAAAACAAAGCAACAGAGCCTAGGGCACTTCCACTTATGGTCCTATAGCTTAGGGAAATTAAAATCAAAAAGACACAGCCACCCCAAAGTTTGGGACGCCTCTGTTTACAAGAACCTCGTTTACAGTACAAGTTCAATATCACAGAAAGTGAAAAATGGATAAAGAACTTGTGGTACTTACGTACAATGCAGTATCACTCAGCAATGAAATCTATGTCATCAGGCCCGTAGCAGCATAATGAGTGGATTCAGGTATGATGATTCTAACTGAAATAAGTCACACAGAAAAAGAAACATCATAAGATATCACTAATACACGGAATGTAAACTTGGCTACACAGGAACTGAATTCCAAAACAGAACAGGGTCTCAAATTTAGAAAACCAACTTATGCTTGCTTAAGGGGAAAGGTGAGTTGGGGTGCTGCATAAAACCAGAGATTGAAATGAGCACAGATAAAGTTCCTTAAGCCAAATATGGAATAGACAAGAGCTACTCCTTGCTCAACGAAATGGACTCAACACCGCATATTAAACGCCTAAGAATGTACCTGACTAGTAAGTATCTTAAAACCTATGGATTGCTATGTCTCCGAAAGAGAATCAAGCATGTGTACAGGGGCATAAACGCAGCAGTGATAGGATTGGAGAGGTTCGGTGAGCAAATGAAGACCCTTTGAAGTCATATTGCATGGTACCCATTCCACGGGTCTCAACTCTCCAGGTTTAAGGTATTCTTCCTTCAGCTAAAACATGCATGTGGAACCCAGAGTATGATCAACCATGTGAATGGGAGACGTGTTCAAATATGTCTCAGTTTTCGTACCCTGGTACTCGGGTGCAACATTCCAGACGCTTTACTAACACTCTCCCGACTTGGAGAGTCAGTCGCCTTTAACCTCCTGTTTGGCCCAGTTTGCAATTTCTGCGGAAGATGAACAGGAATAGCGAGAACCAATGAGAGACTAGCTGGAGGTGTCTGGACGGGCAAATTTAACTCTCATTTCCCACCAGGAAGAGGAAATTAACCAAAGGCTCAGCGTGCCGTGCCGGAACCAGATTAGGGCCTGAAGCCATCCTGCGGTGTTGCGGCCAGCTCACAAGAAAGCGAGTTGAAGAAAGGAGCTCAGGGGCACTGTAATTCACAAACCTGCAGAGTTATAAATGACAGCTATCGTCCAAAAATATACTGAAGTAAGGCTGCCAAGAGGACTTGAAAGCGGGGCAGAATTGCAGGAAACCGATTTCAGGAGGTAGACTGGAATTGCATTGAAAGCATAGGAAAAGAGGCAGAACGTCCACAATGATGCACTTGGCCAAAAAGGGCGTATGCGTTTTTTCCTGAATATATTCAGGAAAAAACGCATACGCCCTTTTTGGCCAACCAAGCAAGCTTGCAAAGGAAATCTGCACTACAATGAAGTCTCACTTCCCCCCGGTCAAAAGGGCCATCTGAAAAAAGTGTAAAATCCAGAAAGGCAGGACAGGCCATGGAGAACTGGGAGCCTTGTTATGCTGATGGGCGGGATGTAAATTGCCAACAGACACTCGGGAGAAGTGTATGGTGTTTCCTGAAACATCTAAAAAACAAAGCAACAGAGCCTAGGGCACTTCCACTTATGGTCCTATAGCTTAGGGAAATTAAAATCAAAAAGACACAGCCACCCCAAAGTTTGGGACGCCTCTGTTTACAAGAACCTCGTTTACCGTACAAGTTCAATATCACAGAAAGTGAAAAATGGATAAAGAACTTGTGGTACTTACGTACAATGCAGTATCACTCAGCAATGAAATCTATGTCATCAGGCCCGTAGCAGCATAATGAGTGGATTCAGGTACGATGATTCTAACTGAAATAAGTCACACAGAAAAAGAAACATCATAAGATATCACTAATACACGGAATGTAAACTTGGCTACACAGGAACTGAATTCCAAAACAGAACAGGGTCTCAAATTTAGAAAACCAACTTATGCTTGCTTAAGGGGAAAGGTGAGTTGGGGTGCTGCATAAAACCAGAGATTGAAATGAGCACAGATAAAGTTCCTTAAGCCAAATATGGAATAGACAAGAGCTACTCCTTGCTCAACGAAATGGACTCAACACCGCATATTAAACGCCTAAGAATGTACCTGACTAGTAAGTATCTTAAAACCTATGGATTGCTATGTCTCCGAAAGAGAATCAAGCGTGTGTACAGGGGCATAAACGCAGCAGTGATAGGATTGGAGAGGTTCGGTGAGCAAATGAAGACCCTTTGAAGTCATATTGCATGGTACCCATTCCACGGGTCTCAACTACCCCAGGTTTAAGGTATTCTTCCTTCAGCTAAAACATGCATGTGGAACCCAGAGTATGATCAACCATGTGAATCGGGAGACGTGTTCAAATATGTCTCAGTTTTCCTCCCCTGGTACTCGGGTGCAACATTCCAGACGCTTTACTAACACTCTCCCCACTTGGAGAGTCAGTCCCTTTAACCTCCTGTTTGGCCCAGTTTGCAATTTCTGCGGAAGATGAACAGGAATAGCGAGAACCAATGAGAGACTAGCTGGAGGTGTCTGGACGGGCAAATTTAACTCTCATTTCCCACCAGGAAGAGGAAATAACCAAAGGCTCAGCGTGCCGTGCCGGAACCAGATTAGGGCCTGAAGCCATCCTGCGGTGTTGCGGCCAGCTCACAAGAAAGCGAGTTGAAGAAAGGAGCTCAGGGGCACTGTAATTCACAAACCTGCAGAGTTATAAATGACAGCTATCGTCCAAAAATATACTGAAGTAAGGCTGCCAAGAGGACTTGAAAGCGGGGCAGAATTGCAGGAAACCGATTTCAGGAGGTAGACTGGAATTGCATTGAAAGCATAGGAAAAGAGGCAGAACGTCCACAATGATGCACTTGGCCAAAAAGGGCGTATGCGTTTTTTCCTGAATATATTCAGGAAAAAACGCATACGCCCTTTTTGGCCAACCAAGCAAGCTTGCAAAGGAAATCTGCACTACAATGAAGTCTCACTTCCCCCCGGTCAAAAGGGCCATCTGAAAAAAGTGTAAAATCCAGAAAGGCAGGACAGGCCATGGAGAACTGGGAGCCTTGTTATGCTGATGGGCGGGATGTAAATTGCCAACAGACACTCGGGAGAAGTGTATGGTGTTTCCTGAAACATCTAAAAAACAAAGCAACAGAGCCTAGGGCACTTCCACTTATGGTCCTATAGCTTAGGGAAATTAAAATCAAAAAGACACAGCCACCCCAAAGTTTGGGACGCCTCTGTTTACAAGAACCTCGTTTACAGTACAAGTTCAACATCGCAGAAAGTGAAAAATGGATAAAGAAGTTGTGGTATTTACTTACAAAGCAATATCACTCAGCAATGAAATCTATGTCATCAGGCCCTTAGCAGCACAATGAGTGGATTCAGGTATGATGATTCTAACTGAAATAAGTCACACAGAAAAAGAAACATCATAAGATATCAGTAATACACGGAATGTAAACTTGGCTACACAGGAACTGAATTACAGAACAGAACAGGGTCTCAAATTTAGAAAACCAACTTATGCTTGCTTAAGGGGAAAGGTGAGTTGGGGTGCTGCATAAAACCAGAGATTGAAATGAGCACAGATAAAGTTCCTTAAGCCAAATATGGAATAGACAAGAGCTACTCCTTGCTCAACGAAATGGACTCAACACCGCATATTAAACGCCTAAGAATGTACCTGACTAGTAAGTATCTTAAAACCTATGGATTGCTATGTCTCCGAAAGAGAATCAAGCATGTGTACAGGGGCATAAACGCAGCAGTGATAGGATTGGAGAGGTTCGGTGAGCAAATGAAGACCCTTTGAAGTCATATTGCATGGTACCCATTCCACGGGTCTCAACTCTCCAGGTTTAAGGTATTCTTCCTTCAGCTAAAACATGCATGTGGAACCCAGAGTATGATCAACCAGTGTGAATCGGGAGACGTGTTCAAATATGTCTCAGTTTTCCTCCCCTGGTACTCGGGTGCAACATTCCAGACGCTTTACTAACACTCTCCCCACTTGGAGAGTCAGTCGCCTTTAACCTCCTGTTTGGCCCAGTTTGCAATTTCTGCGGAAGATGAACAGGAATAGCGAGAACCAATGAGAGACTAGCTGGAGGTGTCTGGACGGGCAAATTTAACTCTCATTTCCCACCAGGAAGAGGAATTAACCAAAGGCTCAGCGTGCCGTGCCGGAACCAGATTAGGGCCTGAAGCCATCCTGCGGTGTTGCGGCCAGCTCACAAGAAAGCGAGTTGAAGAAAGGAGCTCAGGGGCACTGTAATTCACAAACCTGCAGAGTTATAAATGACAGCTATCGTCCAAAAATATACTGAAGTAAGGCTGCCAAGAGGACTTGAAAGCGGGGCAGAATTGCAGGAAACCGATTTCAGGAGGTAGACTGGAATTGCATTGAAAGCATAGGAAAAGAGGCAGAACGTCCACAATGATGCACTTGGCCAAAAAGGGCGTATGCGTTTTTTCCTGAATATATTCAGGAAAAAACGCATACGCCCTTTTTGGCCAACCAAGCAAGCTTGCAAAGGAAATCTGCACTACAATGAAGTCTCACTTCCCCCCGGTCAAAAGGGCCATCTGAAAAAAGTGTAAAATCCAGAAAGGCAGGACAGGCCATGGAGAACTGGGAGCCTTGTTATGCTGATGGGCGGGATGTAAATTGCCAACAGACACTCGGGAGAAGTGTATGGTGTTTCCTGAAACATCTAAAAAACAAAGCAACAGAGCCTAGGGCACTTCCACTTATGGTCCTATAGCTTAGGGAAATTAAAATCAAAAAGACACAGCCACCCCAAAGTTTGGGACGCCTCTGTTTACAAGAACCTCGTTTACAGTACAAGTTCAATATCACAGAAAGTGAAAAATGGATAAAGAACTTGTGGTACTTACGTACAATGCAGTATCACTCAGCAATGAAATCTATGTCATCAGGCCCGTAGCAGCATAATGAGTGGATTCAGGTATGATGATTCTAACTGAAATAAGTCACACAGAAAAAGAAACATCATAAGATATCAGTAATACACGGAATGTAAACTTGGCTACACAGGAACTGAATTCCAGAACAGAACAGGGTCTCAAATTTAGAAAACCAACTTATGCTTGCTTAAGGGGAAAGGTGAGTTGGGGTGCTGCATAAAACCAGAGATTGAAATGAGCACAGATAAAGTTCCTTAAGCCAAATATGGAATAGACAAGAGCTACTCCTTGCTCAACGAAATGGACTCAACACCGCATATTAAACGCCTAAGAATGTACCTGACTAGTAAGTATCTTAAAACCTATGGATTGCTATGTCTCCGAAAGAGAATCAAGCATGTGTACAGGGGCATAAACGCAGCAGTGATAGGATTGGAGAGGTTCGGTGAGCAAATGAAGACCCTTTGAAGTCATATTGCATGGTACCCATTCCACGGGTCTCAACTACTCCAGGTTTAAGGTATTCTTCCTTCAGCTAAAACATGCATGTGGAACCCTAGAGTATGATCAACCATGTGAATCGGGAGACGTGTTCAAATATGTCTCAGTTTTCGTACCCTGGTACTCGGGTGCAACATTCCAGACGCTTTACTAACACTCTCCCCACTTGGAGAGTCAGTCCCTTTAACCTCCTGTTTGGCCCAGTTTGCAATTTCTGCGGAAGATGAACAGGAATAGCGAGAACCAATGAGAGACTAGCTGGAGGTGTCTGGACGGGCAAATTTAACTCTCATTTCCCACCAGGAAGAGGAATAACCAAAGGCTCAGCGTGCCGTGCCGGAACCAGATTAGGGCCTGAAGCCATCCTGCGGTGTTGCGGCCAGCTCAAAAGAAAGCGAGTTGAAGAAAGGAGCTCAGGGGCACTGTAATTCACAAACCTGCAGAGTTATAAATGACAGCTATCGTCCAAAAATATACTGAAGTAAGGCTGCCAAGAGGACTTGAAAGCGGGGCAGAATTGCAGGAAACCGATTTCAGGAGGTAGACTGGAATTGCATTGAAAGCATAGGAAAAGAGGCAGAACGTCCACAATGATGCACTTGGCCAAAAAGGGCGTATGCGTTTTTTCCTGAATATATTCAGGAAAAAACGCATACGCCCTTTTTGGCCAACCAAGCAAGCTTGCAAAGGAAATCTGCACTACAATGAAGTCTCACTTCCCCCCGGTCAAAAGGGCCATCTGAAAAAAGTGTAAAATCCAGAAAGGCAGGACAGGCCATGGAGAACTGGGAGCCTTGTTATGCTGATGGGCGGGATGTAAATTGCCAACAGACACTCGGGAGAAGTGTATGGTGTTTCCTGAAACATCTAAAAAACAAAGCAACAGAGCCTAGGGCACTTCCACTTATGGTCCTATAGCTTAGGGAAATTAAAATCAAAAAGACACAGCCACCCCAAAGTTTGGGACGCCTCTGTTTACAAGAACCTCGTTTACCGTACAAGTTCAATATCACAGAAAGTGAAAAATGGATAAAGAACTTGTGGTACTTACGTACAATGCAGTATCACTCAGCAATGAAATCTATGTCATCAGGCCCGTAGCAGCATAATGAGTGGATTCAGGTACGATGATTCTAACTGAAATAAGTCACACAGAAAAAGAAACATCATAAGATATCAGCTAATACACGGAATGTAAACTTGGCTACACAGGAACTGAATTCCAGAACAGAACAGGGTCTCAAATTTAGAAAACCAACTTATGCTTGCTTAAGGGGAAAGGTGAGTTGGGGTGCTGCATAAAACCAGAGATTGAAATGAGCACAGATAAAGTTCCTTAAGCCAAATATGGAATAGACAAGAGCTACTCCTTGCTCAACGAAATGGACTCAACACCGCATATTAAACGCCTAAGAATGTACCTGACTAGTAAGTATCTTAAAACCTATGGATTGCTATGTCTCCGAAAGAGAATCAAGCATGTGTACAGGGGCATAAACGCAGCAGTGATAGGATTGGAGAGGTTCGGTGAGCAAATGAAGACCCTTTGAAGTCATATTGCATGGTACCCATTCCACGGGTCTCAACTCTCCAGGTTTAAGGTATTCTTCCTTCAGCTAAAACATGCATGTGGAACCCAGAGTATGATCAACCATGTGAATCGGGAGACGTGTTCAAATATGTCTCAGTTTTCCTCCCCTGGTACTCGGGTGCAACATTCCAGACGCTTTACTAACACTCTCCCCACTTGGAGAGTCAGTCGCCTTTAACCTCCTGTTTGGCCCAGTTTGCAATTTCTGCGGAAGATGTACAGGAATAGCGAGAACCAATGAGAGACTAGCTGGAGGTGTCTGGACGGGCAAATTTAACTCTCATTTCCCACCAGGAAGAGGAATAACCAAAGGCTCAGCGTGCCGTGCCGGAACCAGATTAGGGCCTGAAGCCATCCTGCGGTGTTGCGGCCAGCTCACAAGAAAGCGAGTTGAAGAAAGGAGCTCAGGGGCACTGTAATTCACAAACCTGCAGAGTTATAAATGACAGCTATCGTCCAAAAATATACTGAAGTAAGGCTGCCAAGAGGACTTGAAAGCGGGGCAGAATTGCAGGAAACCGATTTCAGGAGGTAGACTGGAATTGCATTGAAAGCATAGGAAAAGAGGCAGAACGTCCACAATGATGCACTTGGCCAAAAAGGGCGTATGCGTTTTTTCCTGAATATATTCAGGAAAAAACGCATACGCCCTTTTTGGCCAACCAAGCAAGCTTGCAAAGGAAATCTGCACTACAATGAAGTCTCACTTCCCCCCGGTCAAAAGGGCCATCTGAAAAAAGTGTAAAATCCAGAAAGGCAGGACAGGCCATGGAGAACTGGGAGCCTTGTTATGCTGATGGGCGGGATGTAAATTGCCAACAGACACTCGGGAGAAGTGTATGGTGTTTCCTGAAACATCTAAAAAACAAAGCAACAGAGCCTAGGGCACTTCCACTTATGGTCCTATAGCTTAGGGAAATTAAAATCAAAAAGACACAGCCACCCCAAAGTTTGGGACGCCTCTGTTTACAAGAACCTCGTTTACAGTACAAGTTCAATATCACAGAAAGTGAAAAATGGATAAAGAACTTGTGGTACTTACGTACAATGCAGTATCACTCAGCAATGAAATCTATGTCATCAGGCCCGTAGCAGCATAATGAGTGGATTCAGGCACGATGATTCTAACTGAAATAAGTCACACAGAAAAAGAAACATCATAAGATATCAGTAATACACGGAATGTAAACTTGGCTACACAGGAACTGAATTCCAAAACAGAACAGGGTCTCAAATTTAGAAAACCAACTTATGCTTGCTTAAGGGGAAAGGTGAGTTGGGGTGCTGCATAAAACCAGAGATTGAAATGAGCACAGATAAAGTTCCTTAAGCCAAATATGGAATAGACAAGAGCTACTCCTTGCTCAACGAAATGGACTCAACACCGCATATTAAACGCCTAAGAATGTACCTGACTAGTAAGTATCTTAAAACCTATGGATTGCTATGTCTCCGAAAGAGAATCAAGCATGTGTACAGGGGCATAAACGCAGCAGTGATAGGATTGGAGAGGTTCGGTGAGCAAATGAAGACCCTTTGAAGTCATATTGCATGGTACCCATTCCACGGGTCTCAACTACTCCAGGTTTAAGGTATTCTTCCTTCAGCTAAAACATGCATGTGGAACCCAGAGTATGATCAACCATGTGAATCGGGAGACGTGTTCAAATATGTCTCAGTTTTCCTCCCCTGGTACTCGGGTGCAACATTCCAGACGCTTTACTAACACTCTCCCGACTTGGAGAGTCAGTCGCCTTTAACCTCCTGTTTGGCCCAGTTTGCAATTTCTGCGGAAGATGAACAGGAATAGCGAGAACCAATGAGAGACTAGCTGGAGGTGTCTGGACGGGCAAATTTAACTCTCATTTCCCACCAGGAAGAGGAATTAACCAAAGGCTCAGCGTGCCGTGCCGGAACCAGATTAGGGCCTGAAGCCATCCTGCGGTGTTGCGGCCAGCTCACAAGAAAGCGAGTTGAAGAAAGGAGCTCAGGGGCACTGTAATTCACAAACCTGCAGAGTTATAAATGACAGCTATCGTCCAAAAATATACTGAAGTAAGGCTGCCAAGAGGACTTGAAAGCGGGGCAGAATTGCAGGAAACCGATTTCAGGAGGTAGACTGGAATTGCATTGAAAGCATAGGAAAAGAGGCAGAACGTCCACAATGATGCACTTGGCCAAAAAGGGCGTATGCGTTTTTTCCTGAATATATTCAGGAAAAAACGCATACGCCCTTTTTGGCCAACCAAGCAAGCTTGCAAAGGAAATCTGCACTACAATGAAGTCTCACTTCCCCCCGGTCAAAAGGGCCATCTGAAAAAAGTGTAAAATCCAGAAAGGCAGGACAGGCCATGGAGAACTGGGAGCCTTGTTATGCTGATGGGCGGGATGTAAATTGCCAACAGACACTCGGGAGAAGTGTATGGTGTTTCCTGAAACATCTAAAAAACAAAGCAACAGAGCCTAGGGCACTTCCACTTATGGTCCTATAGCTTAGGGAAATTAAAATCAAAAAGACACAGCCACCCCAAAGTTTGGGACGCCTCTGTTTACAAGAACCTCGTTTACCGTACAAGTTCAATATCACAGAAAGTGAAAAATGGATAAAGAACTTGTGGTACTTACGTACAATGCAGTATCACTCAGCAATGAAATCTATGTCATCAGGCCCGTAGCAGCATAATGAGTGGATTCAGGTACGATGATTCTAACTGAAATAAGTCACACAGAAAAAGAAACATCATAAGATATCACTAATACACGGAATGTAAACTTGGCTACACAGGAACTGAATTCCAAAACAGAACAGGGTCTCAAATTTAGAAAACCAACTTATGCTTGCTTAAGGGGAAAGGTGAGTTGGGGTGCTGCATAAAACCAGAGATTGAAATGAGCACAGATAAAGTTCCTTAAGCCAAATATGGAATAGACAAGAGCTACTCCTTGCTCAACGAAATGGACTCAACACCCCATATTAAACGCCTAAGAATGTACCTGACTAGTAAGTATCTTAAAACCTATGGATTGCTATGTCTCCAAAGAGAATCAAGCGTGTGTACAGGGGCATAAACGCAGCAGTGATAGGATTGGAGAGGTTCGGTGAGCAAATGAAGACCCTTTGAAGTCATATTGCATGGTACCCATTCCACGGGTCTCAACTCTCCAGGTTTAAGGTATTCTTCCTTCAGCTAAAACATGCATGTGGAACCCAGAGTATGATCAACCATGTGAATGGGAGACGTGTTCAAATATGTCTCAGTTTTCCTCCCCTGGTACTCGGGTGCAACATTCCAGACGCTTTACTAACACTCTCCCCACTTGGAGAGTCAGCGCCTTTAACCTCCTGTTTGGCCCAGTTTGCAATTTCTGCGGAAGATGAACAGGAATAGCGAGAACCAATGAGAGACTAGCTGGAGGTGTCTGGACGGGCAAATTTAACTCTCATTTCCCACCAGGAAGAGGAATTAACCAAAGGCTCAGCGTGCCGTGCCGGAACCAGATTAGGGCCTGAAGCCATCCTGCGGTGTTGCGGCCAGCTCACAAGAAAGCGAGTTGAAGAAAGGAGCTCAGGGGCACTGTAATTCACAAACCTGCAGAGTTATAAATGACAGCTATCGTCCAAAAATATACTGAAGTAAGGCTGCCAAGAGGACTTGAAAGCGGGGCAGAATTGCAGGAAACCGATTTCAGGAGGTAGACTGGAATTGCATTGAAAGCATAGGAAAAGAGGCAGAACGTCCACAATGATGCACTTGGCCAAAAAGGGCGTATGCGTTTTTTCCTGAATATATTCAGGAAAAAACGCATACGCCCTTTTTGGCCAACCAAGCAAGCTTGCAAAGGAAATCTGCACTACAATGAAGTCTCACTTCCCCCCGGTCAAAAGGGCCATCTGAAAAAAGTGTAAAATCCAGAAAGGCAGGACAGGCCATGGAGAACTGGGAGCCTTGTTATGCTGATGGGCGGGATGTAAATTGCCAACAGACACTCGGGAGAAGTGTATGGTGTTTCCTGAAACATCTAAAAAACAAAGCAACAGAGCCTAGGGCACTTCCACTTATGGTCCTATAGCTTAGGGAAATTAAAATCAAAAAGACACAGCCACCCCAAAGTTTGGGACGCCTCTGTTTACAAGAACCTCGTTTACCGTACAAGTTCAATATCACAGAAAGTGAAAAATGGATAAAGAACTTGTGGTACTTACGTACAATGCAGTATCACTCAGCAATGAAATCTATGTCATCAGGCCCGTAGCAGCATAATGAGTGGATTCAGGTACGATGATTCTAACTGAAATAAGTCACACAGAAAAAGAAACATCATAAGATATCACTAATACACGGAATGTAAACTTGGCTACACAGGAACTGAATTCCAAAACAGAACAGGGTCTCAAATTTAGAAAACCAACTTATGCTTGCTTAAGGGGAAAGGTGAGTTGGGGTGCTGCATAAAACCAGAGATTGAAATGAGCACAGATAAAGTTCCTTAAGCCAAATATGGAATAGACAAGAGCTACTCCTTGCTCAACGAAATGGACTCAACACCCCATATTAAACGCCTAAGAATGTACCTGACTAGTAAGTATCTTAAAACCTATGGATTGCTATGTCTCCGAAAGAGAATCAAGCAGTGTGTACAGGGGCATAAACGCAGCAGTGATAGGATTGGAGAGGTTCGGTGAGCAAATGAAGACCCTTTGAAGTCATATTGCATGGTACCCATTCCACGGGTCTCAACTCTCCAGGTTTAAGGTATTCTTCCTTCAGCTAAAACATGCATGTGGAACCCAGAGTATGATCAACCGTGTGAACGGGAGACGTGTTCAAATATGTCTCAGTTTTCCTCCCCTGGTACTCGGGTGCAACATTCCAGATGCTTTACTAACACTCTCCCCACTTGGAGAGTCAGTCGCCTTTAACCTCCTGTTTGGCCCAGTTTGCAATTTCTGCGGAAGATGAACAGGAATAGCGAGAACCAATGAGAGACTAGCTGGAGGTGTCTGGACGGGCAAATTTAACTCTCATTTCCCACCAGGAAGAGGAAATTAACCAAAGGCTCAGCATGCCGTGCCGGAACCAGATTAGGGCCTGAAGCCATCCTGCGGTGTTGCGGCCAGCTCACAAGAAAGCGAGTTGAAGAAAGGAGCTCAGGGGCACTGTAATTCACAAACCTGCAGAGTTATAAATGACAGCTATCGTCCAAAAATATACTGAAGTAAGGCTGCCAAGAGGACTTGAAAGCGGGGCAGAATTGCAGGAAACCGATTTCAGGAGGTAGACTGGAATTGCATTGAAAGCATAGGAAAAGAGGCAGAACGTCCACAATGATGCACTTGGCCAAAAAGGGCGTATGCGTTTTTTCCTGAATATATTCAGGAAAAAACGCATACGCCCTTTTTGGCCAACCAAGCAAGCTTGCAAAGGAAATCTGCACTACAATGAAGTCTCACTTCCCCCCGGTCAAAAGGGCCATCTGAAAAAAGTGTAAAATCCAGAAAGGCAGGACAGGCCATGGAGAACTGGGAGCCTTGTTATGCTGATGGGCGGGATGTAAATTGCCAACAGACACTCGGGAGAAGTGTATGGTGTTTCCTGAAACATCTAAAAAACAAAGCAACAGAGCCTAGGGCACTTCCACTTATGGTCCTATAGCTTAGGGAAATTAAAATCAAAAAGACACAGCCACCCCAAAGTTTGGGACGCCTCTGTTTACAAGAACCTCGTTTACAGTACAAGTTCAATATCACAGAAAGTGAAAAATGGATAAAGAACTTGTGGTACTTACGTACAATGCAGTATCACTCAGCAATGAAATCTATGTCATCAGGCCCGTAGCAGCATAATGAGTGGATTCAGGTACTGATGATTCTAACTGAAATAAGTCACACAGAAAAAGAAACATCATAAGATATCACTAATACACGGAATGTAAACTTGGCTACACAGGAACTGAATTCCAAAACAGAACAGGGTCTCAAATTTAGAAAACCAACTTATGCTTGCTTAAGGGGAAAGGTGAGTTGGGGTGCTGCATAAAACCAGAGATTGAAATGAGCACAGATAAAGTTCCTTAAGCCAAATATGGAATAGACAAGAGCTACTCCTTGCTCAACGAAATGGACTCAACACCCCATATTAAACGCCTAAGAATGTACCTGACTAGTAAGTATCTTAAAACCTATGGATTGCTATGTCTCCGAAAGAGAATCAAGCGTGTGTACAGGGGCATAAACGCAGCAGTGATAGGATTGGAGAGGTTCGGTGAGCAAATGAAGACCCTTTGAAGTCATATTGCATGGTACCCATTCCACGGGTCTCAACTCTCCAGGTTTAAGGTATTCTTCCTTCAGCTAAAACATGCATGTGGAACCCAGAGTATGATCAACCGTGTGAACGGGAGACGTGTTCAAATATGTCTCAGTTTTCCTCCCCTGGTACTCGGGTGCAACATTCCAGACGCTTTACTAACACTCTCCCCACTTGGAGAGTCAGTCGCCTTTAACCTCCTGTTTGGCCCAGTTTGCAATTTCTGCGGAAGATGAACAGGAATAGCGAGAACCAATGAGAGACTAGCTGGAGGTGTCTGGACGGGCAAATTTAACTCTCATTTCCCACCAGGAAGAGGAATTAACCAAAGGCTCAGCGTGCCGTGCCGGAACCAGATTAGGGCCTGAAGCCATCCTGCGGTGTTGCGGCCAGCTCACAAGAAAGCGAGTTGAAGAAAGGAGCTCAGGGGCACTGTAATTCACAAACCTGCAGAGTTATAAATGACAGCTATCGTCCAAAAATATACTGAAGTAAGGCTGCCAAGAGGACTTGAAAGCGGGGCAGAATTGCAGGAAACCGATTTCAGGAGGTAGACTGGAATTGCATTGAAAGCATAGGAAAAGAGGCAGAACGTCCACAATGATGCACTTGGCCAAAAAGGGCGTATGCGTTTTTTCCTGAATATATTCAGGAAAAAACGCATACGCCCTTTTTGGCCAACCAAGCAAGCTTGCAAAGGAAATCTGCACTACAATGAAGTCTCACTTCCCCCCGGTCAAAAGGGCCATCTGAAAAAAGTGTAAAATCCAGAAAGGCAGGACAGGCCATGGAGAACTGGGAGCCTTGTTATGCTGATGGGCGGGATGTAAATTGCCAACAGACACTCGGGAGAAGTGTATGGTGTTTCCTGAAACATCTAAAAAACAAAGCAACAGAGCCTAGGGCACTTCCACTTATGGTCCTATAGCTTAGGGAAATTAAAATCAAAAAGACACAGCCACCCCAAAGTTTGGGACGCCTCTGTTTACAAGAACCTCGTTTACCGTACAAGTTCAATATCACAGAAAGTGAAAAATGGATAAAGAACTTGTGGTACTTACGTACAATGCAGTATCACTCAGCAATGAAATCTATGTCATCAGGCCCGTAGCAGCATAATGAGTGGATTCAGGTACGATGATTCTAACTGAAATAAGTCACACAGAAAAAGAAACATCATAAGATATCACTAATACACGGAATGTAAACTTGGCTACACAGGAACTGAATTCCAAAACAGAACAGGGTCTCAAATTTAGAAAACCAACTTATGCTTGCTTAAGGGGAAAGGTGAGTTGGGGTGCTGCATAAAACCAGAGATTGAAATGAGCACAGATAAAGTTCCTTAAGCCAAATATGGAATAGACAAGAGCTACTCCTTGCTCAACGAAATGGACTCAACACCCCATATTAAACGCCTAAGAATGTACCTGACTAGTAAGTATCTTAAAACCTATGGATTGCTATGTCTCCGAAAGAGAATCAAGCATGTGTACAGGGGCATAAACGCAGCAGTGATAGGATTGGAGAGGTTCGGTGAGCAAATGAAGACCCTTTGAAGTCATATTGCATGGTACCCATTCCACGGGTCTCAACTCTCCAGGTTTAAGGTATTCTTCCTTCAGCTAAAACATGCATGTGGAACCCAGAGTATGATCAACCGTGTGAACGGGAGACGTGTTCAAATATGTCTCAGTTTTCCTCCCCTGGTACTCGGGTGCAACATTCCAGACGCTTTACTAACACTCTCCCCACTTGGAGAGTCAGCGCCTTTAACCTCCTGTTTGGCCCAGTTTGCAATTTCTGCGGAAGATGAACAGGAATAGCGAGAACCAATGAGAGACTAGCTGGAGGTGTCTGGACGGGCAAATTTAACTCTCATTTCCCACCAGGAAGAGGAATTAACCAAAGGCTCAGCGTGCCGTGCCGGAACCAGATTAGGGCCTGAAGCCATCCTGCGGTGTTGCGGCCAGCTCACAAGAAAGCGAGTTGAAGAAAGGAGCTCAGGGGCACTGTAATTCACAAACCTGCAGAGTTATAAATGACAGCTATCGTCCAAAAATATACTGAAGTAAGGCTGCCAAGAGGACTTGAAAGCGGGGCAGAATTGCAGGAAACCGATTTCAGGAGGTAGACTGGAATTGCATTGAAAGCATAGGAAAAGAGGCAGAACGTCCACAATGATGCACTTGGCCAAAAAGGGCGTATGCGTTTTTTCCTGAATATATTCAGGAAAAAACGCATACGCCCTTTTTGGCCAACCAAGCAAGCTTGCAAAGGAAATCTGCACTACAATGAAGTCTCACTTCCCCCCGGTCAAAAGGGCCATCTGAAAAAAGTGTAAAATCCAGAAAGGCAGGACAGGCCATGGAGAACTGGGAGCCTTGTTATGCTGATGGGCGGGATGTAAATTGCCAACAGACACTCGGGAGAAGTGTATGGTGTTTCCTGAAACATCTAAAAAACAAAGCAACAGAGCCTAGGGCACTTCCACTTATGGTCCTATAGCTTAGGGAAATTAAAATCAAAAAGACACAGCCACCCCAAAGTTTGGGACGCCTCTGTTTACAAGAACCTCGTTTACAGTACAAGTTCAATATCACAGAAAGTGAAAAATGGATAAAGAACTTGTGGTACTTACGTACAATGCAGTATCACTCAGCAATGAAATCTATGTCATCAGGCCCGTAGCAGCATAATGAGTGGATTCAGGTACGATGATTCTAACTGAAATAAGTCACACAGAAAAAGAAACATCATAAGATATCACTAATACACGGAATGTAAACTTGGCTACACAGGAACTGAATTCCAAAACAGAACAGGGTCTCAAATTTAGAAAACCAACTTATGCTTGCTTAAGGGGAAAGGTGAGTTGGGGTGCTGCATAAAACCAGAGATTGAAATGAGCACAGATAAAGTTCCTTAAGCCAAATATGGAATAGACAAGAGCTACTCCTTGCTCAACGAAATGGACTCAACACCGCATATTAAACGCCTAAGAATGTACCTGACTAGTAAGTATCTTAAAACCTATGGATTGCTATGTCTCCGAAAGAGAATCAAGCATGTGTACAGGGGCATAAACGCAGCAGTGATAGGATTGGAGAGGTTCGGTGAGCAAATGAAGACCCTTTGAAGTCATATTGCATGGTACCCATTCCACGGGTCTCAACACTCCAGGTTTAAGGTATTCTTCCTTCAGCTAAAACATGCATGTGGAACCCAGAGTATGATCAACCATGTGAACGGGAGACGTGTTCAAATATGTCTCAGTTTTCCTCCCCTGGTACTCGGGTGCAACATTCCAGACGCTTTACTAACACTCTCCCCACTTGGAGAGTCAGTCCCTTTAACCTCCTGTTTGGCCCAGTTTGCAATTTCTGCGGAAGATGAACAGGAATAGGGAGAACCAATGAGAGACTAGCTGGAGGTGTCTGGACGGGCAAATTTAACTCTCATTTCCCACCAGGAAGAGGAAATAACCAAAGGCTCAGCGTGCCGTGCCGGAACCAGATTAGGGCCTGAAGCCATCCTGCGGTGTTGCGGCCAGCTCACAAGAAAGCGAGTTGAAGAAAGGAGCTCAGGGGCACTGTAATTCACAAACCTGCAGAGTTATAAATGACAGCTATCGTCCAAAAATATACTGAAGTAAGGCTGCCAAGAGGACTTGAAAGCGGGGCAGAATTGCAGGAAACCGATTTCAGGAGGTAGACTGGAATTGCATTGAAAGCATAGGAAAAGAGGCAGAACGTCCACAATGATGCACTTGGCCAAAAAGGGCGTATGCGTTTTTTCCTGAATATATTCAGGAAAAAACGCATACGCCCTTTTTGGCCAACCAAGCAAGCTTGCAAAGGAAATCTGCACTACAATGAAGTCTCACTTCCCCCCGGTCAAAAGGGCCATCTGAAAAAAGTGTAAAATCCAGAAAGGCAGGACAGGCCATGGAGAACTGGGAGCCTTGTTATGCTGATGGGCGGGATGTAAATTGCCAACAGACACTCGGGAGAAGTGTATGGTGTTTCCTGAAACATCTAAAAAACAAAGCAACAGAGCCTAGGGCACTTCCACTTATGGTCCTATAGCTTAGGGAAATTAAAATCAAAAAGACACAGCCACCCCAAAGTTTGGGACGCCTCTGTTTACAAGAACCTCGTTTACCGTACAAGTTCAATATCACAGAAAGTGAAAAATGGATAAAGAACTTGTGGTACTTACGTACAATGCAGTATCACTCAGCAATGAAATCTATGTCATCAGGCCCGTAGCAGCATAATGAGTGGATTCAGGTACGATGATTCTAACTGAAATAAGTCACACAGAAAAAGAAACATCATAAGATATCACTAATACACGGAATGTAAACTTGGCTACACAGGAACTGAATTCCAAAACAGAACAGGGTCTCAAATTTAGAAAACCAACTTATGCTTGCTTAAGGGGAAAGGTGAGTTGGGGTGCTGCATAAAACCAGAGATTGAAATGAGCACAGATAAAGTTCCTTAAGCCAAATATGGAATAGACAAGAGCTACTCCTTGCTCAACGAAATGGACTCAACACCCCATATTAAACGCCTAAGAATGTACCTGACTAGTAAGTATCTTAAAACCTATGGATTGCTATGTCTCCGAAAGAGAATCAAGCATGTGTACAGGGGCATAAACGCAGCAGTGATAGGATTGGAGAGGTTCGGTGAGCAAATGAAGACCCTTTGAAGTCATATTGCATGGTACCCATTCCACGGGTCTCAACTCTCCAGGTTTAAGGTATTCTTCCTTCAGCTAAAACATGCATGTGGAACCCAGAGTATGATCAACCGTGTGAATGGGAGACGTGTTCAAATATGTCTCAGTTTTCGTACCCTGGTACTCGGGTGCAACATTCCAGACGCTTTACTAACACTCTCCCCACTTGGAGAGTCAGCGCCTTTAACCTCCTGTTTGGCCCAGTTTGCAATTTCTGCGGAAGATGAACAGGAATAGCGAGAACCAATGAGAGACTAGCTGGAGGTGTCTGGACGGGCAAATTTAACTCTCATTTCCCACCAGGAAGAGGAATTAACCAAAGGCTCAGCGTGCCGTGCCGGAACCAGATTAGGGCCTGAAGCCATCCTGCGGTGTTGCGGCCAGCTCACAAGAAAGCGAGTTGAAGAAAGGAGCTCAGGGGCACTGTAATTCACAAACCTGCAGAGTTATAAATGACAGCTATCGTCCAAAAATATACTGAAGTAAGGCTGCCAAGAGGACTTGAAAGCGGGGCAGAATTGCAGGAAACCGATTTCAGGAGGTAGACTGGAATTGCATTGAAAGCATAGGAAAAGAGGCAGAACGTCCACAATGATGCACTTGGCCAAAAAGGGCGTATGCGTTTTTTCCTGAATATATTCAGGAAAAAACGCATACGCCCTTTTTGGCCAACCAAGCAAGCTTGCAAAGGAAATCTGCACTACAATGAAGTCTCACTTCCCCCCGGTCAAAAGGGCCATCTGAAAAAAGTGTAAAATCCAGAAAGGCAGGACAGGCCATGGAGAACTGGGAGCCTTGTTATGCTGATGGGCGGGATGTAAATTGCCAACAGACACTCGGGAGAAGTGTATGGTGTTTCCTGAAACATCTAAAAAACAAAGCAACAGAGCCTAGGGCACTTCCACTTATGGTCCTATAGCTTAGGGAAATTAAAATCAAAAAGACACAGCCACCCCAAAGTTTGGGACGCCTCTGTTTACAAGAACCTCGTTTACCGTACAAGTTCAATATCACAGAAAGTGAAAAATGGATAAAGAACTTGTGGTACTTACGTACAATGCAGTATCACTCAGCAATGAAATCTATGTCATCAGGCCCGTAGCAGCATAATGAGTGGATTCAGGTACGATGATTCTAACTGAAATAAGTCACACAGAAAAAGAAACATCATAAGATATCACTAATACACGGAATGTAAACTTGGCTACACAGGAACTGAATTCCAAAACAGAACAGGGTCTCAAATTTAGAAAACCAACTTATGCTTGCTTAAGGGGAAAGGTGAGTTGGGGTGCTGCATAAAACCAGAGATTGAAATGAGCACAGATAAAGTTCCTTAAGCCAAATATGGAATAGACAAGAGCTACTCCTTGCTCAACGAAATGGACTCAACACCCCATATTAAACGCCTAAGAATGTACCTGACTAGTAAGTATCTTAAAACCTATGGATTGCTATGTCTCCGAAAGAGAATCAAGCATGTGTACAGGGGCATAAACGCAGCAGTGATAGGATTGGAGAGGTTCGGTGAGCAAATGAAGACCCTTTGAAGTCATATTGCATGGTACCCATTCCACGGGTCTCAACACTCCAGGTTTAAGGTATTCTTCCTTCAGCTAAAACATGCATGTGGAACCCAGAGTATGATCAACCGTGTGAATGGCAGACGTGTTCAAATATGTCTCAGTTTTCCTCCCCTGGTACTCGGGTGCAACATTCCAGACGCTTTACTAACACTCTCCCCACTTGGAGAGTCAGCGCCTTTAACCTCCTGTTTGGCCCAGTTTGCAATTTCTGCGGAAGATGAACAGGAATAGCGAGAACCAATGAGAGACTAGCTGGAGGTGTCTGGACGGGCAAATTTAACTCTCATTTCCCACCAGGAAGAGGAATTAACCAAAGGCTCAGCGTGCCGTGCCGGAACCAGATTAGGGCCTGAAGCCATCCTGCGGTGTTGCGGCCAGCTCACAAGAAAGCGAGTTGAAGAAAGGAGCTCAGGGGCACTGTAATTCACAAACCTGCAGAGTTATAAATGACAGCTATCGTCCAAAAATATACTGAAGTAAGGCTGCCAAGAGGACTTGAAAGCGGGGCAGAATTGCAGGAAACCGATTTCAGGAGGTAGACTGGAATTGCATTGAAAGCATAGGAAAAGAGGCAGAACGTCCACAATGATGCACTTGGCCAAAAAGGGCGTATGCGTTTTTTCCTGAATATATTCAGGAAAAAACGCATACGCCCTTTTTGGCCAACCAAGCAAGCTTGCAAAGGAAATCTGCACTACAATGAAGTCTCACTTCCCCCCGGTCAAAAGGGCCATCTGAAAAAAGTGTAAAATCCAGAAAGGCAGGACAGGCCATGGAGAACTGGGAGCCTTGTTATGCTGATGGGCGGGATGTAAATTGCCAACAGACACTCGGGAGAAGTGTATGGTGTTTCCTGAAACATCTAAAAAACAAAGCAACAGAGCCTAGGGCACTTCCACTTATGGTCCTATAGCTTAGGGAAATTAAAATCAAAAAGACACAGCCACCCCAAAGTTTGGGACGCCTCTGTTTACAAGAACCTCGTTTACCGTACAAGTTCAATATCACAGAAAGTGAAAAATGGATAAAGAACTTGTGGTACTTACGTACAATGCAGTATCACTCAGCAATGAAATCTATGTCATCAGGCCCGTAGCAGCATAATGAGTGGATTCAGGTACGATGATTCTAACTGAAATAAGTCACACAGAAAAAGAAACATCATAAGATATCACTAATACACGGAATGTAAACTTGGCTACACAGGAACTGAATTCCAAACAGAACAGGGTCTCAAATTTAGAAAACCAACTTATGCTTGCTTAAGGGGAAAGGTGAGTTGGGGTGCTGCATAAAACCAGAGATTGAAATGAGCACAGATAAAGTTCCTTAAGCCAAATATGGAATAGACAAGAGCTACTCCTTGCTCAACGAAATGGACTCAACACCGCATATTAAACGCCTAAGAATGTACCTGACTAGTAAGTATCTTAAAACCTATGGATTGCTATGTCTCCGAAAGAGAATCAAGCATGTGTACAGGGGCATAAACGCAGCAGTGATAGGATTGGAGAGGTTCGGTGAGCAAATGAAGACCCTTTGAAGTCATATTGCATGGTACCCATTCCACGGGTCTCAACTCTCCAGGTTTAAGGTATTCTTCCTTCAGCTAAAACATGCATGTGGAACCCAGAGTATGATCAACCATGTGAACGGGAGACGTGTTCAAATATGTCTCAGTTTTCCTCCCCTGGTACTCGGGTGCAACATTCCAGACGCTTTACTAACACTCTCCCCACTTGGAGAGTCAGTCCCTTTAACCTCCTGTTTGGCCCAGTTTGCAATTTCTGCGGAAGATGAACAGGAATAGCGAGAACCAATGAGAGACTAGCTGGAGGTGTCTGGACGGGCAAATTTAACTCTCATTTCCCACCAGGAAGAGGAAATTAACCAAAGGCTCAGCGTGCCGTGCCGGAACCAGATTAGGGCCTGAAGCCATCCTGCGGTGTTGCGGCCAGCTCACAAGAAAGCGAGTTGAAGAAAGGAGCTCAGGGGCACTGTAATTCACAAACCTGCAGAGTTATAAATGACAGCTATCGTCCAAAAATATACTGAAGTAAGGCTGCCAAGAGGACTTGAAAGCGGGGCAGAATTGCAGGAAACCGATTTCAGGAGGTAGACTGGAATTGCATTGAAAGCATAGGAAAAGAGGCAGAACGTCCACAATGATGCACTTGGCCAAAAAGGGCGTATGCGTTTTTTCCTGAATATATTCAGGAAAAAACGCATACGCCCTTTTTGGCCAACCAAGCAAGCTTGCAAAGGAAATCTGCACTACAATGAAGTCTCACTTCCCCCCGGTCAAAAGGGCCATCTGAAAAAAGTGTAAAATCCAGAAAGGCAGGACAGGCCATGGAGAACTGGGAGCCTTGTTATGCTGATGGGCGGGATGTAAATTGCCAACAGACACTCGGGAGAAGTGTATGGTGTTTCCTGAAACATCTAAAAAACAAAGCAACAGAGCCTAGGGCACTTCCACTTATGGTCCTATAGCTTAGGGAAATTAAAATCAAAAAGACACAGCCACCCCAAAGTTTGGGACGCCTCTGTTTACAAGAACCTCGTTTACCGTACAAGTTCAATATCACAGAAAGTGAAAAATGGATAAAGAACTTGTGGTACTTACGTACAATGCAGTATCACTCAGCAATGAAATCTATGTCATCAGGCCCTTAGCAGCACAACTGAGTGGATTCAGGTACGATGATTCTAACTGAAATAAGTCACACAGAAAAAGAAACATCATAAGATATCACTAATACACGGAATGTAAACTTGGCTACACAGGAACTGAATTCCAAAACAGAACAGGGTCTCAAATTTAGAAAACCAACTTATGCTTGCTTAAGGGGAAAGGTGAGTTGGGGTGCTGCATAAAACCAGAGATTGAAATGAGCACAGATAAAGTTCCTTAAGCCAAATATGGAATAGACAAGAGCTACTCCTTGCTCAACGAAATGGACTCAACACCCCATATTAAACGCCTAAGAATGTACCTGACTAGTAAGTATCTTAAAACCTATGGATTGCTATGTCTCCGAAAGAGAATCAAGCATGTGTACAGGGGCATAAACGCAGCAGTGATAGGATTGGAGAGGTTCGGTGAGCAAATGAAGACCCTTTGAAGTCATATTGCATGGTACCCATTCCACGGGTCTCAACTCTCCAGGTTTAAGGTATTCTTCCTTCAGCTAAAACATGCATGTGGAACCCAGAGTATGATCAACCGTGTGATCGGGAGACGTGTTCAAATATGTCTCAGTTTTCCTCCCCTGGTACTCGGGTGCAACATTCCAGACGCTTTACTAACACTCTCCCCACTTGGAGAGTCAGTCCCTTTAACCTCCTGTTTGGCCCAGTTTGCAATTTCTGCGGAAGATGAACAGGAATAGCGAGAACCAATGAGAGACTAGCTGGAGGTGTCTGGACGGGCAAATTTAACTCTCATTTCCCACCAGGAAGAGGAATTAACCAAAGGCTCAGCGTGCCGTGCCGGAACCAGATTAGGGCCTGAAGCCATCCTGCGGTGTTGCGGCCAGCTCACAAGAAAGCGAGTTGAAGAAAGGAGCTCAGGGGCACTGTAATTCACAAACCTGCAGAGTTATAAATGACAGCTATCGTCCAAAAATATACTGAAGTAAGGCTGCCAAGAGGACTTGAAAGCGGGGCAGAATTGCAGGAAACCGATTTCAGGAGGTAGACTGGAATTGCATTGAAAGCATAGGAAAAGAGGCAGAACGTCCACAATGATGCACTTGGCCAAAAAGGGCGTATGCGTTTTTTCCTGAATATATTCAGGAAAAAACGCATACGCCCTTTTTGGCCAACCAAGCAAGCTTGCAAAGGAAATCTGCACTACAATGAAGTCTCACTTCCCCCCGGTCAAAAGGGCCATCTGAAAAAAGTGTAAAATCCAGAAAGGCAGGACAGGCCATGGAGAACTGGGAGCCTTGTTATGCTGATGGGCGGGATGTAAATTGCCAACAGACACTCGGGAGAAGTGTATGGTGTTTCCTGAAACATCTAAAAAACAAAGCAACAGAGCCTAGGGCACTTCCACTTATGGTCCTATAGCTTAGGGAAATTAAAATCAAAAAGACACAGCCACCCCAAAGTTTGGGACGCCTCTGTTTACAAGAACCTCGTTTACCGTACAAGTTCAATATCACAGAAAGTGAAAAATGGATAAAGAACTTGTGGTACTTACGTACAATGCAGTATCACTCAGCAATGAAATCTATGTCATCAGGCCCGTAGCAGCATAATGAGTGGATTCAGGTACGATGATTCTAACTGAAATAAGTCACACAGAAAAAGAAACATCATAAGATATCACTAATACACGGAATGTAAACTTGGCTACACAGGAACTGAATTCCAAAACAGAACAGGGTCTCAAATTTAGAAAACCAACTTATGCTTGCTTAAGGGGAAAGGTGAGTTGGGGTGCTGCATAAAACCAGAGATTGAAATGAGCACAGATAAAGTTCCTTAAGCCAAATATGGAATAGACAAGAGCTACTCCTTGCTCAACGAAATGGACTCAACACCGCATATTAAACGCCTAAGAATGTACCTGACTAGTAAGTATCTTAAAACCTATGGATTGCTATGTCTCCGAAAGAGAATCAAGCATGTGTACAGGGGCATAAACGCAGCAGTGATAGGATTGGAGAGGTTCGGTGAGCAAATGAAGACCCTTTGAAGTCATATTGCATGGTACCCATTCCACGGTTCTCAACTCTCCAGGTTTAAGGTATTCTTCCTTCAGCTAAAACATGCATGTGGAACCCAGAGTATGATCAACCATGTGATCGGGAGACGTGTTCAAATATGTCTCAGTTTTCCTCCCCTGGTACTCGGGTGCAACATTCCAGACGCTTTACTAACACTCTCCCGACTTGGAGAGTCAGTCCCTTTAACCTCCTGTTTGGCCCAGTTTGCAATTTCTGCGGAAGATGAACAGGAATAGGGAGAACCAATGAGAGACTAGCTGGAGGTGTCTGGACGGGCAAATTTAACTCTCATTTCCCACCAGGAAGAGGAATTAACCAAAGGCTCAGCGTGCCGTGCCGGAACCAGATTAGGGCCTGAAGCCATCCTGCGGTGTTGCGGCCAGCTCACAAGAAAGCGAGTTGAAGAAAGGAGCTCAGGGGCACTGTAATTCACAAACCTGCAGAGTTATAAATGACAGCTATCGTCCAAAAATATACTGAAGTAAGGCTGCCAAGAGGACTTGAAAGCGGGGCAGAATTGCAGGAAACCGATTTCAGGAGGTAGACTGGAATTGCATTGAAAGCATAGGAAAAGAGGCAGAACGTCCACAATGATGCACTTGGCCAAAAAGGGCGTATGCGTTTTTTCCTGAATATATTCAGGAAAAAACGCATACGCCCTTTTTGGCCAACCAAGCAAGCTTGCAAAGGAAATCTGCACTACAATGAAGTCTCACTTCCCCCCGGTCAAAAGGGCCATCTGAAAAAAGTGTAAAATCCAGAAAGGCAGGACAGGCCATGGAGAACTGGGAGCCTTGTTATGCTGATGGGCGGGATGTAAATTGCCAACAGACACTCGGGAGAAGTGTATGGTGTTTCCTGAAACATCTAAAAAACAAAGCAACAGAGCCTAGGGCACTTCCACTTATGGTCCTATAGCTTAGGGAAATTAAAATCAAAAAGACACAGCCACCCCAAAATTTGGGACGGCTCTTTTTACAGGAATCTCTTCTACGGCACAAGTTAAATATCCCAGAGAGCAAATAATGGATAAAGAAGTTGCGGTACTTATGTACAACAGAATACCACTCAGCAATGAAATCTATGTCACCAGGCCCGTACCAGCATAATGAGTGGATTGAGGCACGATGATTCTAAGTGAAATAAGTCACACAGAAAAAGAAACATCATAAGGTATCACTAATACACGGAATGTGAACTTGGCTACACATGAACTGAATTACAAAACAGAACAGGGTCTCAAGTTTAGAAAACCAACTTATGCCTGCTTAAGGGGGAAGGTGAGTTGGGGTGCTGCATAAAAGCAGAGTTTGAAATTAGCACAGATACCGTTCCATAAGCCAAATATGTAATAGACAAGACCTACCCCTTGCTCAACGAAATGGATTCAACAATGAGGTATCACCTCACACCTGGTAGAATAGGCATCATAGAAAATCTACAAACAAAAAATGCTGGAAAGGGTGTGGAGAAAAGGAACCCTCTTCCACTATTGTTGGGAATATAAATTGATACAGTCATTATGGAGAACAATATGGAATTTCTTAAGAAACTAACAATAGAATTACCATATGATACAGCAATCCCAGTACTGGACATATACCCAGACAAAACCATAAATCAAAAAGAGTCATTCACCGCAATGTTCATTGCATCACTATTTACAATATCGAGGTAATGGAAGCAACCTAAATGCCCACAGACAGACGAATGCATAAAGCTGTGGTACATATATAAAATGGAATATTACTAAGCCATGAAAAGGAATGAAATTGGGTCATTTGTAGAGACGTCGATGGATCTAGAGACTGTCATACAGAGTGAAGTAAGTCAGAAAGAGAAAAACAAATCTTGTATATTCATGCATATATGTGGAACCTAGAAAAACTGTACAGATTAACCATTTTGCAAGGCATAAATAGAGCAACAGATGTAGACAACAAACGTATGGACAACAAGGGGGGAAAGCTGTTGGGGGGGTGGTGGTGGGAGGAGTTGAGAGACTGGGATTGGCATGTATACATTTATATGTATAAAATAGATAACCAATAAGAACCTGCTGTATAAAAATATAAAATAAAATTCAAAATTAAAAAGAAATAAAATTTAAAAAATAAAACAGAAAAAACAATTATTCCCTGCACATACATGTATTTATATGAATAAATTATTTCCATGCTTATATCTGTAAATACAAAAAAGAGGAATAAAATCTACCTTGAACCAAAAACGAAAAAGAGAAAAAAACACAGAACCCACCAGTTACACAGAGGAAAACCGTATCAGGGCACTTGCTCCAGTTGTAAACAATTCTGAAGTTGGTCAGTGGTGGGGAATCGTCTCCCATTCAGCCAGCAGCCCCCACGCAACAAGCGTCCTCATTGCAAAGCTGGGGCACCGTGCCGAGGCATCTGTGAGTAAACGTGAGCTGAGCCCCAGGCCAGTTGCTGCTGAACTATTCCCACCCGTCCCAGGTAAAACACCTGAATATATACAAGGACTTGAAAGCCTAGAGGAAGGGCCATAGAGCCACACGAGTGACAGCATGCCGGCCGACTTGGTGCCTGCAGGCCAGCCAGGATGGTCCTGGCCCTGGGTGCTCTTCTGGAAGATTTCCATTTCCCTGCCTGAGATACCCGTCCTGTCCCTGCCCCCACTGCTTTTTTCCTTCCTCACCTCTGCCCAGGGAGAAATTCCAGCAGCAGGTATGGGTGACACATCCTCTTCTTTAGCAGGTGGCAGCCTGGCAACTGCTGCAGAAAGTCCAGCAGAGCCCCACTCACACTGGGCCACCCACAAAGCCGTGGCCTCTCACTCCCTCCCACCAGCCCAGCCCCGAGACTGCTGACAGGGCAGAGAAAATGGCGTCAGGCACGGCTGCAGGGGCTCTTGCTGCCTGGAGTGGTATTTATATTGATCTCAACCCAGGCACACCTGGGGAGGGCTGGCCGGCACGGTAAGGCTGCCCAGGTCAGCCAATCATCACCCCTCAGGGGCTCACAGTTGCAGAAAATGGAACTTGCTGAACCGGCCAGGTCCAAGGAACAGGTGTGGGCTCCTGAGAGTCAGGATAGACAAGGGGCTGCAGCTTTGGCTTGTTTTCTAATCATTTTATCTGGCCCATGAGTGGGAGACAACTTCAAGAAAACCCTCTCCTAATGAGAGGAACCCAGGAGTCAGGGAGAGGAGGGGTGGGTGGTGGTTGGAGACAGAGGCCTGGTGCCCCGGGTGCAGTGGAAGTCTCTGGAAGACCAGGTGGAGGGAGGCCTCACGGAGTGATGCCCAGGGTCACAGACCTGTCGCAGCTGCTGTTTGTTAGTTCAAGTCCTGCTCTGAGGTGCTCTGTGTCAGCTCTGAGCGACAGGTGAGCTGGGGGTGCTCTGCAATGAGGGCTATGTGCACGGTTCCTGTGTGCCCAGCCCTGCCACGGTACCTGCAAGGGTAGCTCTGTATCCTGGGAGGGGCCTGACCACGAGAGCCCCGTGGGCTGGGGTGGGGGTGGGGTACCTGCCCAGGTGAGCTCCATATTCTGGGATTGGTCTGACCACGAGAGCCCCATGGGCTGCTGGGGACCTGGTAAAGGATGTCAGGACAGTCAGTGAAGCCACCGAGGATATACCTCCAGTTGCTCCTAATTCCTACACCCTGCTGGTCATTCTACCAACCACCAGGACATGGTATTCTGTATTAGTCTTCAATGATGCCTTCTTTTGTATTCCATTAGTCCCAGAGTCACAAGAAATTTTGGCTTGTGAGTGGCAGGACTCAACATACAACTAAAACAATACTTCCGGGCCGTCTGGCCCCAAGGGTGCAAAAATTCCCACACCATCTTTGGGGAAAGCTTAGCTAAAGACCTAAAAGTTCTACCTCTGGAAAAGGAAACCCTCCTTCAATATGCAGACGACATTCTGATCGCCAGCCCTACTAAGGAGGCCTCTGAACTACCAAGCCAATAAAGGATAGAAGTTGTCCAAGAAAAAGCTCAAATATCACAGACTGCGGTGACCTGCCTGGGCTTCATTCTCACAGAAGGTCAGAGAAGCCCATCCCAGGAAAGGGAAGAAACCATTTTCAGCCTTACCCCTTTCTAAAACTAGAAGACAGCTTAGGGGTTCCTGGGGAGGCCAGGGTTTGCTGCTTCTGGATCCCTAACTACAGTCTACTAGCTGGGCCTCTATATGAAACACTGAAAGGAAAAGATGATGATCCTTTTGAATAGAATCCAGAAGTGGCCTTTCAAGAATGGAAAGAGCAGTCAATTCAGACCCTTGCCCTGGAACTCCCTAATTTAGCTAAACCCTTTGACCTTTACATTCCCGGTGAAAGGTGAATCGCCATTGGAGAATTAGTGCAAAAACTGGGACCACTTGAAATGGAACAATGCAAGAATGCCATCCAGGTAGGATAAACTACGGTCACTAAGGGGCTTGGCCCACTGCCACATCTGGCCAAGATACTGGCGGTATCTAAAAACCTGGAAATCAGCAGCCCAAAAGGCCACCTCCCTCCTAAGGGAAAAGGACCCCACGTGGTGATCCTAACCACCAACCATGCCCTGAAGTTGCAGGGTTCGCTCCGTGGGCACACCGACCTCGAGTGAGGAGGCCCTCCAACTCCAACATCCAGAGAGATAACCGGGGGCAACAGGGCACCATGACGACTCGTGTGAACATCACTTGACCTGGAGTTTCTCTCATAAAACAACAAGAGTGTGTCCCAAAAGAGTAGACTACTGCTTGCAGGACTTACTGCACCCAGAGGGGAGCTAATAATCTTGGCGGGGGAACAGTATACCACACTGTCACCATAGAAAAGCCTACAGACACCGTGATGATGGTGGCCAATAAGACCGGCTGGACTCCTGTTTACTTCAAAAGGCTGTTGACTCAGTAGCCATCATGGTCCTTGATCACCACTGACCCTGGACTGTCTGGGAGTTGAGCGGGCAGGGCTCTGACACCTGGTGCTGTTTGTACGTTAATTCAGGGGCCTAATTGAAGAAAGCGCAGACTACTGGTCAGAGCATCTAGGCTGGCAGAAACGGTCAGCCTAAGGTGGCCGAACAAATGTGGGGCGGGGTGAAACCGGCCCCCACAGCGTCTCTGCACATCTCTTTCCTGGACCCTTAAAGGTCATTAGAATCTATAACACTTCCAATGCTGGTGCTCAGGTGGACGAGCAGGGAGGCAGGGGTCCTGGGGACAATCAACGTCACCGGGAGGCTGCTGGGGAGAAGCTCTGACCCTCGCCCCAGGGTATGAGGGCTCCCAACTCAGCACTCAGCAGTTACAGAAGAAGGGTCTGCACCCTCAGCACTCCAAGAATGAGGAACGGGACAAAAGGCAGAGGAGGGGTTTGTCCCCAGCAAAGCCCATTAAAAATCCCTGGGAGATAAAAATAGAATCTGGGCAATAAAGTCAAGTCTAACCTTTTTTATCCTTTGTGCTTTGTCTAATTTCACGTGCTCCTAGGGTCCCGCATGCAGAGGTTCCACACCCGGCACTTCAGACCAGATTTCCTAGTGCAGAATGGCTGGGTCGACACCTCAGCTCCTGGGGCCCAGTGCAGACTCCACGATATAGAGCCTGAGCTACAGCCAACCCGGCCCTCGAGAGCTCCGCCGCCTCCCTCCCTCCCACTGACTCTGACAGGATCTCTACACAGCAGCCCAGCCCACAGCCCACGGGGTAGTGCATGCTCTCACCTCTCCATTCTCTGATCAAAATATAAAGTTTCCTTTGCTTGTGAACCAAACTCAGTCTCGATCTGTTGGCCCCAATGACACTGGGCAGGGGGACACTTGTTGGGGTCCACTCTGGAGGATCAGTAACAGAAATTGAGACTATTGTAACCTCAATGAACAGATGTGTGAGCCAAACTGTAGTTAACATAGAACAGTGTATAAGGCTCGGGTAAAATAAGATGTTTCTAACACTTCCATTTGATATTTCCATCACTTTTTATAAGCAAGTTCAGTGAAAAGGTTTGTCTTATTTGTCAGGTCAATATTAGAGAAACGAAGTGATTTCTTTCCAAGGATGTACATCTAATAATCTTGGTTAAACCTTCAATCTTGTTTTAAATGCTTTTCCATTGAAAATGATACCTCTCTTTCAGCTCCCCCATTTCTGAGAAGTATAAAATCTTATAATTTATTATTACCAAAGGGGAAAGGTGGGAGGAGGGATAAATTAACAGTTTGGAATTAACACATACACACTGCTATGTATAAAATAGATCATCAACAAGGAACTACTGTATAGCACAGGGAACTACACTCAACATTTTGCAATAACCTATAAGGGGAAATAATCTGAAAAAGAATAGATATTTTTATTGACATCATCTATCAATGACAGTTAAAGTGTAGCCTAAGGGAAGCTGGTGGTGAGTGCTTCTGACCCTGAAGACTTCAATCATCTAAAGTTTGGACTCTGCCTACTTCCCAAGGCCCTTAATGAACATATGTGTAGCCGTAGCTTAAAAACTTCCCCAGTTTGGGTTTCGGGGAGACACTGATTTTGAAAAAGCCCTGGTGTTCTCCTTACATGAATGGGACTCTTCCTACTGCTAAAACATGTCTGTCACACCCAGAGGATGGTATACCGTCTGATCGGGAAGAGTTTGGAAAAGGCATCTCATCTCCTCATCTCCTGGTGCTCGGGTTCACCCCTCCAGCGTCTTTACTAACAGTCTCCCCACTTGGAGATGTCAGCACTGTCAACATCCTGTTGCGTACAGTTTGGAATTTGTCCAGAGGATGAAGCGGAAGGATGAGGAACAATGAGAGACAAGTCCTAGGTGTTCAGACAGGCACATGTCACTCTAATTTCCAATCAGGAAGACGAATTGACCAAAGGCTAGGGTTGCCCATGGAAACAGTATAGGGCTTGAGGAAATCCCGCTGCTTTGTGGCCAGTTCCCATAAACACAAGTTGAACAATGGAACTCAGGGGCAGTAAAATTCACAAAACTGCAGAGTTGAAAATATCCATCACTGAAAAATGTCTTGAGGAAAGTCAGAGAAAAGGACTTGTAAGCAAGGGAGAATGGCAGGAAAGGGATTTGAGGAGGTAGAAAGGACTCGCCATTAAGCACAAGAAAAGGAGCTGAACATTGCCAACATTGCAGTTGGCCAAAAAGGGTGTATGCGTTTTTTTCTGTATATATTCAAGAAAAGGGCATACACTTTTTTAGCCAACCAAACAGGTGGGCACTGGAAGTCAATACTACAAAAGATATCACTTCGCATCAGTCAGAAGAGCCATCCTCATAAAGCGTAAACAACAGAAATGCAGGACAGGGCAACGAGAAGAGGGAGCCCTGTGAGACTTATAGTGGAAATGTATATTGCCAACGGCCATTCTGGAGAAGTGTATTGTGTTTACTAAAGCATCTAAAAAATGAGCTACAGAGCATAGGGCACTTGCACTCATGGGCGTATATCTTGGGAAAAACAAAAATCGAGAGGACACAGGCACCCCAATGTTTACCCCCTCTCTGTTTAAAAGATCCTCGACTAGGATATAACTTAAATGTCTCTGGAGGGAAAAAATGGATAGAGATGTGGTACTTAGGTAGAGTGGAATATTATTCAGCCTGGAAATCAATGAAATATGGCCAGTTGTAACAACTCCGGAGGAGTTACGTATGATCATTCTAAGTGACAGAATTCAAAAAGAAAAAGACACATATCATAAGATATCACTTAAAGGTGGAATCCAAAATGGCTACACATGAAATAAATTACAAAACAAAAACATAGTCAAATATGTAGAAAACACGCATAAGGCTGCTAAACGGGAAAGGTGGGGAGGGGTGAGGCATCATCCAGGAGGTTGAAATTAGCAAAGATACCATTCCAAATACCAAACTGATAATCAACAAGGCCTACACGGTAGCTAAAAGAACTGCACTCAGCACACTCAAGTCACCGGAAAAGAATATATACGACTGGTAAGAATCTGAAAAAGAATTTATTGATGTCTCTCTGTACGTGAATCAAGTGGATGTACAGCAGCAAGAAACAGAGCTTTGAAAATCAGCTGTAACCAATATAGTAATAAATTGAAAAAAATAAACGACAGAGAGACAGAGAAAACCTCTTACAACTTTTCCTCAGGGACGGTGATGCAACATGGATTGAACACATCTAGACCCACAGCAGGATGAGACATAAGGCTGGAAACTGTTTGCGCTAAGAGAAATGTGAGGTTGGGTGAGGAAATGCACACCCTTTAAAGTAATACTACCTGGTACCCATTCAATGGGTCCCAAATCTGCAGGTTCAAGGGATCTTCCTACAGCTAAAACATGCATGGAAAACCCAGAGGACTGTACACCATGTGATCGGGAGATGTGTCTAAAATGCACCTCATTTATCCTCTCCTGGTGCTCCTGTTCACCATTCCAGCCACGCTACTTAGAATCTCCCCACTTGGAGAATCAGCACATTTAAACTTCTGTTTCACACATTTTGCAAATTGTGAGGAGGATGAACGGGAAGAGGGGGAACCAATGAGAGAATAGTTGTAGGGGTTTGGACGGGCACATATCACTCTAATTTCCCATTAAGAATAAGAATTAAAGAAAGGCTCAGCCTGCCTCGCCGGAGCCAAAATAGGGCCTGAAGCAATCCTGCGGGTTTGAGGCCAGCTCACAAAAGAGCAACTTAAAAAATGGAGCTCAGGGTCACTGCAATTCACAAACCTGCAGAGTTATAAATGAAAACTAACGTCCAAAAATATGTTGAGGTAAGGCAAAGAAGAGGATCTGAATGCAAGACAGAATTGCAAGAAACAGATTTCAAGAGATAGATTGGACTCGTCTTTAACGCACATGAAAAGCGGCAGAATTTCGACAATGATGCAGTTGGCCCAAAAGGGCGTATGCGTTTTTTCCTGATTATATCCAGGAAAAAACGCATACGCACTTTATGGGCAACGAAGCAAGCAAGCAATGCAAATGTGCACAACAAAGAAGTCTCACTTCCCACCGGTCAAAAGGGCCATCCTAAAAAATTGTAAAAACCAGAAATGCAGGACAGGCCATGGAGAACAGGGAGCCTTTATACGCTGATGGGCAGTGTGTGAACTGCCGAGAGCCACTCTGGAGAAGTGTATGGTGGTTCCTAAATCATCTAAAAAACAGAGCTACAGAGCATAGGACACTTCCAATCATGGGAGTATATCTAGGGAAGTCTAAAAATCAACAAGACACAAGCACACCACAGTTTAGGGCTACTCTGTTTACAAGAACCTCAACTTCAGTACACCTTAAATATCCCAGGAAAGAGAACAATGGATAAAGAAGATGTGGTACTTATGTACAATGGAATATCTCTTCACCATGAAATCAATGTAATAAGGCTAGTAGAAGGATAAAGAGTGGATTTAGGTCCGATAATACTACTTGAAATAAGTCAAACAGAAAAAGAAACATATCATAAGATATCACTTATAGAGGGAGGGTAAATATGGCTGCACAAGAAATGAATTACAGAACAGAACAGTGTCTCACATTTAGAAAACACACTTATGTCAGCTTAAGGGGAAAGGAGAGGTGGGGTGATGCATAAAACCAGAGTTTGAAATTAGCACAGATACCGTTCAATAAACCAAATAGGTATTAGACAAGATCTACACCTTGCTCAATGAACTGGCCTCAACACACCCTATACACCGCAGAGAAATATATCTGAGTAATAAGAATCTTAAAACCCATGTATTGATATATCTCCATAAGGGAATCAAGTGTGTGCAGAGCGGCACAAACACAGCAGTGAAAATGAGCTAAACCCCATTATAGAAATAAATTTTAAAAACAAAACGCTGAAACAATGAAAGAGAGAAAAATTCTTACAAAATTCGCTCAGGGGCTGTGATGCAACCTGGATTGACCACATATAAACCCACAGCTGGATAAGACATAAGGCTGGACACTTGGGGCTGAGAGGATTGGTGAGCTTTGGTGAGCAACTGCCGAAAGTTTAATGCAATACTTCATGCTACTCAGTCCAAGGGTCCCAACACTCCAGGTTGAAGGGAATCTTCCTACAGCTAAACCATGCTTGGGAAACCCAGCGACTGGTATACCATATGATCGGGAAAGGTTTCTAAAACGCACCTCATTTTTCCTCTCCTGGGGCTCCGGATCGACATTCCAGCCGCTTTACTAACAACATCCCCACATGGAGTCAATGCCTTTAAGTTCTGGTATCGCACAGTCTGCAGTTAGTGCAGAGGATGAATGGGAATAGGGGGAACCAGTGAGAAACTAGCTGTAGCGGTTTCAATGGGCACATGTCACTCTAATGTCACATCAGTAAGAAGAATTAACCAAAGGCACAGCAAGGTGCCCCAGAAGAAAAATAGGGCTTCAAGGAATCCTGTGGTTATGGGGCAAGACCACAAAAATAAGAGCTGAAAAATGGAGCTAAGGGCCACTGCAATTCAAAAACCTGCAGAGTTATAAAGGCCAACTATTTTCAAAAAATATATTGAGGTAAGGCTATGAAGAGGCATTGAAAGCAAGGCAGAATTGCAGGAAACCGATTTCAGGAGGTAGACTGGAATTGCATTGAAAACATATGAAGAGAGTCAGAACCTCGACAATGATGCACTTGGCCAAAAAGGGCGTATGTGTTTTTTCCTGAATATATTCAGGAAAAAACGCATACGCACTTTTTGGCCAACCAAGCAAGCTTGCAAAGGAAATCTGCACTACAATGAAGTCTCACTTCCACCTGGTCAAAAGGGCCATCTGAAAAAAGTGTAAAATCCATAAAGGCACGACAGGCCATGGAGAACTGGGAGCCTTCTTATGCTGATGGGCGGGATGTAAATTGCCAACAGCCACTCTGGAGAAGTGTATGGTGTTTCCTGAAACATCTAAAAAACAAAGCAACAGAGCCTAGGGCACTTCCACTTATGGTCCTATAGCTTAGGGAAATTAAAATCAAAAAGACACAGCCACCCCAAAGTTTGGGACGGCTCTGTTTACAAGAACCTCGTTTACGGTACAAGTTCAATATCGCAGAAAGTGAAAAATGGATAAAGAAGTTGTGGTACTTACGTACAATGCAATATCACTCAGCAATGAAATCTATGTCATCAGGCCCGTAGCAGCATAATGAGTGGATTCAGGTATGATGATTCTAACTGAAATAAGTCACACAGAAAAGAAACATCATAAGATATCACTAATACACGGAATGTAAACTTGGCTACACAGGAACTGAATTCCAAAACAGAACAGGGTCTCAAATTTAGAAAACCAACTTATGCTTGCTTAAGGGGAAAGGTGAGTTGGGGTGCTGCATAAAACCAGAGATTGAAATGAGCACAGATAAAGTTCCTTAAGCCAAATATGGAATAGACAAGAGCTACTCCTTGCTCAACGAAATGGACTCAACACCCCATATTAAACGCCTAAGAATGTACCTGACTAGTAAGTATCTTAAAACCTATGGATTGCTATGTCTCCGAAAGAGAATCAAGCATGTGTACAGGGGCATAAACGCAGCAGTGATAGGATTGGAGAGGTTCGGTGAGCAAATGAAGACCCTTTGAAGTCATATTGCATGGTACCCATTCCACGGGTCTCAACTCTCCAGGTTTAAGGTATTCTTCCTTCAGCTAAAACATGCATGTGGAACCCAGAGTATGATCAACCGTGTGAATGGGAGACGTGTTCAAATATGTCTCAGTTTTCCTCCCCTGGTACTCGGGTGCAACATTCCAGACGCTTTACTAACACTCTCCCCACTTGGAGAGTCAGTCCCTTTAACCTCCTGTTTGGCCCAGTTTGCAATTTCTACGGAAGATGAACAGGAATAGGGAGAACCAATGAGAGACTAGCTGGAGGTGTCTGGACGGGCAAATTTAACTCTCATTTCCCACCAGGAAGAGGAATAACCAAAGGCTCAGCGTGCCGTGCCGGAACCAGATTAGGGCCTGAAGCCATCCTGCGGTGTTGCGGCCAGCTCACAAGAAAGCGAGTTGAAGAAAGGAGCTCAGGGGCACTGTAATTCACAAACCTGCAGAGTTATAAATGACAGCTATCGTCCAAAAATATACTGAAGTAAGGCTGCCAAGAGGACTTGAAAGCGGGGCAGAATTGCAGGAAACCGATTTCAGGAGGTAGACTGGAATTGCATTGAAAGCATAGGAAAAGAGGCAGAACGTCCACAATGATGCACTTGGCCAAAAAGGGCGTATGCGTTTTTTCCTGAATATATTCAGGAAAAAACGCATACGCCCTTTTTGGCCAACCAAGCAAGCTTGCAAAGGAAATCTGCACTACAATGAAGTCTCACTTCCCCCCGGTCAAAAGGGCCATCTGAAAAAAGTGTAAAATCCAGAAAGGCAGGACAGGCCATGGAGAACTGGGAGCCTTGTTATGCTGATGGGCGGGATGTAAATTGCCAACAGACACTCGGGAGAAGTGTATGGTGTTTCCTGAAACATCTAAAAAACAAAGCAACAGAGCCTAGGGCACTTCCACTTATGGTCCTATAGCTTAGGGAAATTAAAATCAAAAAGACACAGCCACCCCAAAGTTTGGGACGCCTCTGTTTACAAGAACCTCGTTTACAGTACAAGTTCAATATCACAGAAAGTGAAAAATGGATAAAGAAGTTGTGGTACTTACGTACAATGCAAGTATCACTCAGCAATGAAATCTATGTCATCAGGCCCGTAGCAGCATAATGAGTGGATTCAGGTACTGATGATTCTAACTGAAATAAGTCACACAGAAAAAGAAACATCATAAGATATCACTAATACACGGAATGTAAACTTGGCTACACAGGAACTGAATTCCAAAACAGAACAGGGTCTCAAATTTAGAAAACCAACTTATGCTTGCTTAAGGGGAAAGGTGAGTTGGGGTGCTGCATAAAACCAGAGATTGAAATGAGCACAGATAAAGTTCCTTAAGCCAAATATGGAATAGACAAGAGCTACTCCTTGCTCAACGAAATGGACTCAACACCGCATATTAAACGCCTAAGAATGTACCTGACTAGTAAGTATCTTAAAACCTATGGATTGCTATGTCTCCGAAAGAGAATCAAGCATGTGTACAGGGGCATAAACGCAGCAGTGATAGGATTGGAGAGGTTCGGTGAGCAAATGAAGACCCTTTGAAGTCATATTGCATGGTACCCATTCCACGGGTCTCAACTCTCCAGGTTTAAGGTATTCTTCCTTCAGCTAAAACATGCATGTGGAACCCAGAGTATGAGCAACCGTGTGAACGGGAGACGTGTTCAAATATGTCTCAGTTTTCCTCCCCTGGTACTCGGGTGCAACATTCCAGACGCTTTACTAACACTCTCCCCACTTGGAGAGTCAGCGCCTTTAACCTCCTGTTTGGCCCAGTTTGCAATTTCTGCGGAAGATGAACAGGAATAGCGAGAACCAATGAGAGACTAGCTGGAGGTGTCTGGACGGGCAAATTTAACTCTCATTTCCCACCAGGAAGAGGAAATAACCAAAGGCTCAGCGTGCCGTGCCGGAACCAGATTAGGGCCTGAAGCCATCCTGCGGTGTTGCGGCCAGCTCACAAGAAAGCGAGTTGAAGAAAGGAGCTCAGGGGCACTGTAATTCACAAACCTGCAGAGTTATAAATGACAGCTATCGTCCAAAAATATACTGAAGTAAGGCTGCCAAGAGGACTTGAAAGCGGGGCAGAATTGCAGGAAACCGATTTCAGGAGGTAGACTGGAATTGCATTGAAAGCATAGGAAAAGAGGCAGAACGTCCACAATGATGCACTTGGCCAAAAAGGGCGTATGCGTTTTTTCCTGAATATATTCAGGAAAAAACGCATACGCCCTTTTTGGCCAACCAAGCAAGCTTGCAAAGGAAATCTGCACTACAATGAAGTCTCACTTCCCCCCGGTCAAAAGGGCCATCTGAAAAAAGTGTAAAATCCAGAAAGGCAGGACAGGCCATGGAGAACTGGGAGCCTTGTTATGCTGATGGGCGGGATGTAAATTGCCAACAGACACTCGGGAGAAGTGTATGGTGTTTCCTGAAACATCTAAAAAACAAAGCAACAGAGCCTAGGGCACTTCCACTTATGGTCCTATAGCTTAGGGAAATTAAAATCAAAAAGACACAGCCACCCCAAAGTTTGGGACGCCTCTGTTTACAAGAACCTCGTTTACAGTACAAGTTCAACATCGCAGAAAGTGAAAAATGGATAAAGAAGTTGTGGTCTTTACTTACAAAGCAATATCACTCAGCAATGAAATCTATGTCATCAGGCCCTTAGCAGCACAATGAGTGGATTCAGGTATGATGATTCTAACTGAAATAAGTCACACAGAAAAAGAAACATCATAAGATATCACTAATACACGGAATGTAAACTTGGCTACACAGGAACTGAATTACAAAACAGAACAGGGTCTCAAATTTAGAAAACCAACTTATGCTTGCTTAAGGGGAAAGGTGAGTTGGGGTGCTGCATAAAACCAGAGATTGAAATGAGCACAGATAAAGTTCCTTAAGCCAAATATGGAATAGACAAGAGCTACTCCTTGCTCAACGAAATGGACTCAACACCGCATATTAAACGCCTAAGAATGTACCTGACTAGTAAGTATCTTAAAACCTATGGATTGCTATGTCTCCGAAAGAGAATCAAGCATGTGTACAGGGGCATAAACGCAGCAGTGATAGGATTGGAGAGGTTCGGTGAGCAAATGAAGACCCTTTGAAGTCATATTGCATGGTACCCATTCCACGGGTCTTCAACTACTCCAGGTTTAAGGTATTCTTCCTTCAGCTAAAACATGCATGTGGAACCCAGAGTATGATCAACCATGTGAATGGGAGACGTGTTCAAATATGTCTCAGTTTTCCTCCCCTGGTACTCGGGTGCAACATTCCAGACGCTTTACTAACACTCTCCCGACTTGGAGAGTCAGCGCCTTTAACCTCCTGTTTGGCCCAGTTTGCAATTTCTGCGGAAGATGAACAGGAATAGCGAGAACCAATGAGAGACTAGCTGGAGGTGTCTGGACGGGCAAATTTAACTCTCATTTCCCACCAGGAAGAGGAATTAACCAAAGGCTCAGCGTGCCGTGCCGGAACCAGATTAGGGCCTGAAGCCATCCTGCGGTGTTGCGGCCAGCTCACAAGAAAGCGAGTTGAAGAAAGGAGCTCAGGGGCACTGTAATTCACAAACCTGCAGAGTTATAAATGACAGCTATCGTCCAAAAATATACTGAAGTAAGGCTGCCAAGAGGACTTGAAAGCGGGGCAGAATTGCAGGAAACCGATTTCAGGAGGTAGACTGGAATTGCATTGAAAGCATAGGAAAAGAGGCAGAACGTCCACAATGATGCACTTGGCCAAAAAGGGCGTATGCGTTTTTTCCTGAATATATTCAGGAAAAAACGCATACGCCCTTTTTGGCCAACCAAGCAAGCTTGCAAAGGAAATCTGCACTACAATGAAGTCTCACTTCCCCCCGGTCAAAAGGGCCATCTGAAAAAAGTGTAAAATCCAGAAAGGCAGGACAGGCCATGGAGAACTGGGAGCCTTGTTATGCTGATGGGCGGGATGTAAATTGCCAACAGACACTCGGGAGAAGTGTATGGTGTTTCCTGAAACATCTAAAAAACAAAGCAACAGAGCCTAGGGCACTTCCACTTATGGTCCTATAGCTTAGGGAAATTAAAATCAAAAAGACACAGCCACCCCAAAGTTTGGGACGCCTCTGTTTACAAGAACCTCGTTTACAGTACAAGTTCAATATCACAGAAAGTGAAAAATGGATAAAGAACTTGTGGTACTTACGTACAATGCAGTATCACTCAGCAATGAAATCTATGTCATCAGGCCCGTAGCAGCATAATGAGTGGATTCAGGTACTGATGATTCTAACTGAAATAAGTCACACAGAAAAAGAAACATCATAAGATATCACTAATACACGGAATGTAAACTTGGCTACACAGGAACTGAATTACAAAACAGAACAGGGTCTCAAATTTAGAAAACCAACTTATGCTTGCTTAAGGGGAAAGGTGAGTTGGGGTGCTGCATAAAACCAGAGATTGAAATGAGCACAGATAAAGTTCCTTAAGCCAAATATGGAATAGACAAGAGCTACTCCTTGCTCAACGAAATGGACTCAACACCGCATATTAAACGCCTAAGAATGTACCTGACTAGTAAGTATCTTAAAACCTATGGATTGCTATGTCTCCAAAAGAGAATCAAGCATGTGTACAGGGGCATAAACGCAGCAGTGATAGGATTGGAGAGGTTCGGTGAGCAAATGAAGACCCTTTGAAGTCATATTGCATGGTACCCATTCCACGGGTCTCAACTACCCAGGTTTAAGGTATTCTTCCTTCAGCTAAAACATGCATGTGGAACCCAGAGTATGATCAACCATGTGATCGGGAGACGTGTTCAAATATGTCTCAGTTTTCATACCCTGGTACTCGGGTGCAACATTCCAGACGCTTTACTAACACTCTCCCCACTTGGAGAGTCAGCGCCTTTAACCTCCTGTTTGGCCCAGTTTGCAATTTCTGCGGAAGATGAACAGGAATAGCGAGAACCAATGAGAGACTAGCTGGAGGTGTCTGGACGGGCAAATTTAACTCTCATTTCCCACCAGGAAGAGGAAATAACCAAAGGCTCAGCGTGCCGTGCCGGAACCAGATTAGGGCCTGAAGCCATCCTGCGGTGTTGCGGCCAGCTCACAAGAAAGCGAGTTGAAGAAAGGAGCTCAGGGGCACTGTAATTCACAAACCTGCAGAGTTATAAATGACAGCTATCGTCCAAAAATATACTGAAGTAAGGCTGCCAAGAGGACTTGAAAGCGGGGCAGAATTGCAGGAAACCGATTTCAGGAGGTAGACTGGAATTGCATTGAAAGCATAGGAAAAGAGGCAGAACGTCCACAATGATGCACTTGGCCAAAAAGGGCGTATGCGTTTTTTCCTGAATATATTCAGGAAAAAACGCATACGCCCTTTTTGGCCAACCAAGCAAGCTTGCAAAGGAAATCTGCACTACAATGAAGTCTCACTTCCCCCCGGTCAAAAGGGCCATCTGAAAAAAGTGTAAAATCCAGAAAGGCAGGACAGGCCATGGAGAACTGGGAGCCTTGTTATGCTGATGGGCGGGATGTAAATTGCCAACAGACACTCGGGAGAAGTGTATGGTGTTTCCTGAAACATCTAAAAAACAAAGCAACAGAGCCTAGGGCACTTCCACTTATGGTCCTATAGCTTAGGGAAATTAAAATCAAAAAGACACAGCCACCCCAAAGTTTGGGACGCCTCTGTTTACAAGAACCTCGTTTACAGTACAAGTTCAACATCGCAGAAAGTGAAAAATGGATAAAGAAGTTGTGGTATTTACTTACAAAGCAATATCACTCAGCAATGAAATCTATGTCATCAGGCCCTTAGCAGCATAATGAGTGGATTCAGGTATGATGATTCTAACTGAAATAAGTCACACAGAAAAAGAAACATCATAAGATATCACTAATACACGGAATGTAAACTTGGCTACACAGGAACTGAATTCCAAAACAGAACAGGGTCTCAAATTTAGAAAACCAACTTATGCTTGCTTAAGGGGAAAGGTGAGTTGGGGTGCTGCATAAAACCAGAGATTGAAATGAGCACAGATAAAGTTCCTTAAGCCAAATATGGAATAGACAAGAGCTACTCCTTGCTCAACGAAATGGACTCAACACCCCATATTAAACGCCTAAGAATGTACCTGACTAGTAAGTATCTTAAAACCTATGGATTGCTATGTCTCCAAAAGAGAATCAAGCATGTGTACAGGGGCATAAACGCAGCAGTGATAGGATTGGAGAGGTTCGGTGAGCAAATGAAGACCCTTTGAAGTCATATTGCATGGTACCCATTCCACGGGTTTCAACTATCCAGGTTTAAGGTATTCTTCCTTCAGCTAAAACATGCATGTGGAACCTAGAGTATGATCAACCATGTGATCGGGAGACGTGTTCAAATATGTCTCAGTTTTCATACCCTGGTACTCGGGTGCAACATTCCAGACGCTTTACTAACACTCTCCCCGACTTGGAGAGTCAGCGCTTTTAACCTCCTGTTTGGCCCAGTTTGCAATTTCTGCGGAAGATGAACAGGAATAGCGAGAACCAATGAGAGACTAGCTGGAGGTGTCTGGACGGGCAAATTTAACTCTCATTTCCCACCAGGAAGAGGAATTAACCAAAGGCTCAGCGTGCCGTGCCGGAACCAGATTAGGGCCTGAAGCCATCCTGCGGTGTTGCGGCCAGCTCACAAGAAAGCGAGTTGAAGAAAGGAGCTCAGGGGCACTGTAATTCACAAACCTGCAGAGTTATAAATGACAGCTATCGTCCAAAAATATACTGAAGTAAGGCTGCCAAGAGGACTTGAAAGCGGGGCAGAATTGCAGGAAACCGATTTCAGGAGGTAGACTGGAATTGCATTGAAAGCATAGGAAAAGAGGCAGAACGTCCACAATGATGCACTTGGCCAAAAAGGGCGTATGCGTTTTTTCCTGAATATATTCAGGAAAAAACGCATACGCCCTTTTTGGCCAACCAAGCAAGCTTGCAAAGGAAATCTGCACTACAATGAAGTCTCACTTCCCCCCGGTCAAAAGGGCCATCTGAAAAAAGTGTAAAATCCAGAAAGGCAGGACAGGCCATGGAGAACTGGGAGCCTTGTTATGCTGATGGGCGGGATGTAAATTGCCAACAGACACTCGGGAGAAGTGTATGGTGTTTCCTGAAACATCTAAAAAACAAAGCAACAGAGCCTAGGGCACTTCCACTTATGGTCCTATAGCTTAGGGAAATTAAAATCAAAAAGACACAGCCACCCCAAAGTTTGGGACGCCTCTGTTTACAAGAACCTCGTTTACCGTACAAGTTCAATATCACAGAAAGTGAAAAATGGATAAAGAACTTGTGGTACTTACGTACAATGCAGTATCACTCAGCAATGAAATCTATGTCATCAGGCCCGTAGCAGCATAATGAGTGGATTCAGGTCTGATGATTCTAACTGAAATAAGTCACACAGAAAAAGAAACATCATAAGATATCAGTAATACACGGAATGTAAACTTGGCTACACAGGAACTGAATTCCAAAACAGAACAGGGTCTCAAATTTAGAAAACCAACTTATGCTTGCTTAAGGGGAAAGGTGAGTTGGGGTGCTGCATAAAACCAGAGATTGAAATGAGCACAGATAAAGTTCCTTAAGCCAAATATGGAATAGACAAGAGCTACTCCTTGCTCAACGAAATGGACTCAACACCGCATATTAAACGCCTAAGAATGTACCTGACTAGTAAGTATCTTAAAACCTATGGATTGCTATGTCTCCGAAAGAGAATCAAGCATGTGTACAGGGGCATAAACGCAGCAGTGATAGGATTGGAGAGGTTCGGTGAGCAAATGAAGACCCTTTGAAGTCATATTGCATGGTACCCATTACACGGGTCTCAACACTCCAGGTTTAAGGTATTCTTCCTTCAGCTAAAACATGCATGTGGAACCCAGAGTATGATCAACCATGTGATCGGGAGACGTGTTCAAATATGTCTCAGTTTCCGTACCCTGGTACTCGGGTGCAACATTCCAGACGCTTTACTAACACTCTCCCGACTTGGAGAGTCAGTCCCTTTAACCTCCTGTTTGGCCCAGTTTGCAATTTCTGCGGAAGATGAACAGGAATAGCGAGAACCAATGAGAGACTAGCTGGAGGTGTCTGGACGGGCAAATTTAACTCTCATTTCCCACCAGGAAGAGGAAATAACCAAAGGCTCAGCGTGCCGTGCCGGAACCAGATTAGGGCCTGAAGCCATCCTGCGGTGTTGCGGCCAGGCGCACAAGAAAGCGAGTTGAAGAAAGGAGCTCAGGGGCACTGTAATTCACAAACCTGCAGAGTTATAAATGACAGCTATCGTCCAAAAATATACTGAAGTAAGGCTGCCAAGAGGACTTGAAAGCGGGGCAGAATTGCAGGAAACCGATTTCAGGAGGTAGACTGGAATTGCATTGAAAGCATAGGAAAAGAGGCAGAACGTCCACAATGATGCACTTGGCCAAAAAGGGCGTATGCGTTTTTTCCTGAATATATTCAGGAAAAAACGCATACGCCCTTTTTGGCCAACCAAGCAAGCTTGCAAAGGAAATCTGCACTACAATGAAGTCTCACTTCCCCCCGGTCAAAAGGGCCATCTGAAAAAAGTGTAAAATCCAGAAAGGCAGGACAGGCCATGGAGAACTGGGAGCCTTGTTATGCTGATGGGCGGGATGTAAATTGCCAACAGACACTCGGGAGAAGTGTATGGTGTTTCCTGAAACATCTAAAAAACAAAGCAACAGAGCCTAGGGCACTTCCACTTATGGTCCTATAGCTTAGGGAAATTAAAATCAAAAAGACACAGCCACCCCAAAGTTTGGGACGCCTCTGTTTACAAGAACCTCGTTTACAGTACAAGTTCAATATCACAGAAAGTGAAAAATGGATAAAGAACTTGTGGTACTTACGTACAATGCAATATCACTCAGCAATGAAATCTATGTCATCAGGCCCGTAGCAGCATAATGAGTGGATTCAGGTATGATGATTCTAACTGAAATAAGTCACACAGAAAAAGAAACATCATAAGATATCACTAATACACGGAATGTAAACTTGGCTACACAGGAACTGAATTCCAAAACAGAACAGGGTCTCAAATTTAGAAAACCAACTTATGCTTGCTTAAGGGGAAAGGTGAGTTGGGGTGCTGCATAAAACCAGAGATTGAAATGAGCACAGATAAAGTTCCTTAAGCCAAATATGGAATAGACAAGAGCTACTCCTTGCTCAACGAAATGGACTCAACACCGCATATTAAACGCCTAAGAATGTACCTGACTAGTAAGTATCTTAAAACCTATGGATTGCTATGTCTCCGAAAGAGAATCAAGCATGTGTACAGGGGCATAAACGCAGCAGTGATAGGATTGGAGAGGTTCGGTGAGCAAATGAAGACCCTTTGAAGTCATATTGCATGGTACCCATTCCACGGGTCTCAACTACTCCAGGTTTAAGGTATTCTTCCTTCAGCTAAAACATGCATGTGGAACCCAGAGTATGATCAACCATGTGAATCGGGAGACGTGTTCAAATATGTCTCAGTTTTCCTCCCCTGGTACTCGGGTGCAACATTCCAGACGCTTTACTAACACTCTCCCGACTTGGAGAGTCAGCGCCTTTAACCTCCTGTTTGGCCCAGTTTGCAATTTCTGCGGAAGATGAACAGGAATAGCGAGAACCAATGAGAGACTAGCTGGAGGTGTCTGGACGGGCAAATTTAACTCTCATTTCCCACCAGGAAGAGGAAATTAACCAAAGGCTCAGCGTGCCGTGCCGGAACCAGATTAGGGCCTGAAGCCATCCTGCGGTGTTGCGGCCAGCTCACAAGAAAGCGAGTTGAAGAAAGGAGCTCAGGGGCACTGTAATTCACAAACCTGCAGAGTTATAAATGACAGCTATCGTCCAAAAATATACTGAAGTAAGGCTGCCAAGAGGACTTGAAAGCGGGGCAGAATTGCAGGAAACCGATTTCAGGAGGTAGACTGGAATTGCATTGAAAGCATAGGAAAAGAGGCAGAACGTCCACAATGATGCACTTGGCCAAAAAGGGCGTATGCGTTTTTTCCTGAATATATTCAGGAAAAAACGCATACGCCCTTTTTGGCCAACCAAGCAAGCTTGCAAAGGAAATCTGCACTACAATGAAGTCTCACTTCCCCCCGGTCAAAAGGGCCATCTGAAAAAAGTGTAAAATCCAGAAAGGCAGGACAGGCCATGGAGAACTGGGAGCCTTGTTATGCTGATGGGCGGGATGTAAATTGCCAACAGACACTCGGGAGAAGTGTATGGTGTTTCCTGAAACATCTAAAAAACAAAGCAACAGAGCCTAGGGCACTTCCACTTATGGTCCTATAGCTTAGGGAAATTAAAATCAAAAAGACACAGCCACCCCAAAGTTTGGGAGGCCTCTGTTTACAAGAACCTCGTTTACCGTACAAGTTCAATATCACAGAAAGTGAAAAATGGGTAAAGAATTTGTGGTACTTACGTACAATGTGATATCACTCAGCAATGAAATCTATGTCATCAGGCCCGTAGCAGCATAATGAGTGGATTCAGGTACGATGATTCTAACTGAAATAAGTCACACAGAAAAAGAAACATCATAAGATATCACTAATACACGGAATGTAAACTTGGCTACACAGGAACTGAATTACAAAACAGAACAGGGTCTCAAATTTAGAAAACCAACTTATGCTTGCTTAAGGGGAAAGGTGAGTTGGGGTGCTGCATAAAACCAGAGATTGAAATGAGCACAGATAAAGTTCCTTAAGCCAAATATGTAATAGACAAGACCTACCCCTTGCTCAACGAAATGGATTCAACAATGAGGTATCACCTCACACCTGGTAGAATAGGCATCATAGAAAATCTACAAACAAAAAATGCTGGAAAGGGTGTGGAGAAAAGGAACCCTCTTCCACTATTGTTGGGAATATAAATTGATACGGTCATTATGGAGAACAATATGGAATTTCTTAAGAAACTAACAATAGAATTACCATATGATACAGCAATCCCAGTACTGGACATATACCCAGACAAAACCATAAATCAAAAAGAGTCATTCACCGCAATGTTCATTGCATCACTATTTACAATATCGAGGTAATGGAAGCAACCTAAATGCCCACAGACAGACGAATGCATAAAGCTGTGGTACATATATAAAATGGAATATTACTAAGCCATGAAAAGGAATGAAATTGGGTCATTTGTAGAGACGTCGATGGATCTAGAGACTGTCATACAGAGTGAAGTAAGTCAGAAAGAGAAAAACAAATCTTGTATATTCATGCATATATGTGGAACCTAGAAAAACTGTACAGATTAACCATTTTGCAAGGCATAAATAGAGCAACAGATGTAGACAACAAACGTATGGACAACAAGGGGGGAAAGCTGTTGGGGGGGTGGTGGTGGGAGGAGTTGAGAGACTGGGATTGGCATGTATACATTTATATGTATAAAATAGATAACCAATAAGAACCTGCTGTATAAAAATATAAAATAAAATTCAAAATTAAAAAGAAATAAAATTTAAAAAATAAAACAGAAAAAACAATTATTCCCTGCACATACATGTATTTATATGAATAAATTATTTCCATGCTTATATCTGTAAATACAAAAAAGAGGAATAAAATCTACCTTGAACCAAAAACGAAAAAGAGAAAAAAACACAGAACCCACCAGTTACACAGAGGAAAACCGTATCAGGGCACTTGCTCCAGTTGTAAACAATTCTGAAGTTGGTCAGTGGTGGGGAATCGTCTCCCATTCAGCCAGCAGCCCCCACGCAACAAGCGTCCTCATTGCAAAGCTGGGGCACCGTGCCGAGGCATCTGTGAGTAAACGTGAGCTGAGCCCCAGGCCAGTTGCTGCTGAACTATTCCCACCCGTCCCAGGTAAAACACCTGAATATATACAAGGACTTGAAAGCCTAGAGGAAGGGCCATAGAGCCACACGAGTGACAGCATGCCGGCCGACTTGGTGCCTGCAGGCCAGCCAGGATGGTCCTGGCCCTGGGTGCTCTTCTGGAAGATTTCCATTTCCCTGCCTGAGATACCCGTCCTGTCCCTGCCCCCACTGCTTTTTTCCTTCCTCACCTCTGCCCAGGGAGAAATTCCAGCAGCAGGTATGGGTGACACATCCTCTTCTTTAGCAGGTGGCAGCCTGGCAACTGCTGCAGAAAGTCCAGCAGAGCCCCACTCACACTGGGCCACCCACAAAGCCGTGGCCTCTCACTCCCTCCCACCAGCCCAGCCCCGAGACTGCTGACAGGGCAGAGAAAATGGCGTCAGGCACGGCTGCAGGGGCTCTTGCTGCCTGGAGTGGTATTTATATTGATCTCAACCCAGGCACACCTGGTGAGGGCTGGCCGGCACGGTAAGGCTGCCCAGGTCAGCCAATCATCACCCCTCAGGGGCTCACAGTTGCAGAAAATGGAACTTGCTGAACCGGCCAGGTCCAAGGAACAGGTGTGGGCTCCTGAGAGTCAGGATAGACAAGGGGCTGCAGCTTTGGCTTGTTTTCTAATCATTTTATCTGGCCCATGAGTGGGAGACAACTTCAAGAAAACCCTCTCCTAATGAGAGGAACCCAGGAGTCAGGGAGAGGAGGGGTGGGTGGTGGTTGGAGACAGAGGCCTGGTGCCCCGGGTGCAGTGGAAGTCTCTGGAAGACCAGGTGGAGGGAGGCCTCACGGAGTGATGCCCAGGGTCACAGACCTGTCGCAGCTGCTGTTTGTTAGTTCAAGTCCTGCTCTGAGGTGCTCTGTGTCAGCTCTGAGCGACAGGTGAGCTGGGGGTGCTCTGCAATGAGGGCTATGTGCACGGTTCCTGTGTGCCCAGCCCTGCCACGGTACCTGCAAGGGTAGCTCTGTATCCTGGGAGGGGCCTGACCACGAGAGCCCCGTGGGCTGGGGTGGGGGTGGGGTACCTGCCCAGGTGAGCTCCATATTCTGGGATTGGTCTGACCACGAGAGCCCCATGGGCTGCTGGGGACCTGGTAAAGGATGTCAGGACAGTCAGTGAAGCCACCGAGGATATACCTCCAGTTGCTCCTAATTCCTACACCCTGCTGGTCATTCTACCAACCACCAGGACATGGTATTCTGTATTAGTCTTCAATGATGCCTTCTTTTGTATTCCATTAGTCCCAGAGTCACAAGAAATTTTGGCTTGTGAGTGGCAGGACTCAACATACAACTAAAACAATACTTCCGGGCCGTCTGGCCCCAAGGGTGCAAAAATTCCCACACCATCTTTGGGGAAAGCTTAGCTAAAGACCTAAAAGTTCTACCTCTGGAAAAGGAAACCCTCCTTCAATATGCAGACGACATTCTGATCAGCCAGCCCTACTAAGGAGGCCTCTGAACTACCAAGCCAATAAAGGATAGAAGTTGTCCAAGAAAAAGCTCAAATATCACAGACTGCGGTGACCTGCCTGGGCTTCATTCTCACAGAAGGTCAGAGAAGCCCATCCCAGGAAAGGGAAGAAACCATTTTCAGCCTTACCCCTTTCTAAAACTAGAAGACAGCTTAGGGGTTCCTGGGGAGGCCAGGGTTTGCTGCTTCTGGATCCCTAACTACAGTCTACTAGCTGGGCCTCTATATGAAACACTGAAAGGAAAAGATGATGATCCTTTTGAATAGAATCCAGAAGTGGCCTTTCAAGAATGGAAAGAGCAGTCAATTCAGACCCTTGCCCTGGAACTCCCTAATTTAGCTAAACCCTTTGACCTTTACATTCCCGGTGAAAGGTGAATCGCCATTGGAGAATTAGTGCAAAAACTGGGACCACTTGAAATGGAACAATGCAAGAATGCCATCCAGGTAGGATAAACTACGGTCACTAAGGGGCTTGGCCCACTGCCACATCTGGCCAAGATACTGGCGGTATCTAAAAACCTGGAAATCAGCAGCCCAAAAGGCCACCTCCCTCCTAAGGGAAAAGGACCCCACGTGGTGATCCTAACCACCAACCATGCCCTGAAGTTGCAGGGTTCGCTCCGTGGGCACACCGACCTCGAGTGAGGAGGCCCTCCAACTCCAACATCCAGAGAGATAACCGGGGGCAACAGGGCACCATGACGACTCGTGTGAACATCACTTGACCTGGAGTTTCTCTCATAAAACAACAAGAGTGTGTCCCAAAAGAGTAGACTACTGCTTGCAGGACTTACTGCACCCAGAGGGGAGCTAATAATCTTGGCGGGGGAACAGTATACCACACTGTCACCATAGAAAAGCCTACAGACACCGTGATGATGGTGGCCAATAAGACCGGCTGGACTCCTGTTTACTTCAAAAGGCTGTTGACTCAGTAGCCATCATGGTCCTTGATCACCACTGACCCTGGACTGTCTGGGAGTTGAGCGGGCAGGGCTCTGACACCTGGTGCTGTTTGTACGTTAATTCAGGGGCCTAATTGAAGAAAGCGCAGACTACTGGTCAGAGCATCTAGGCTGGCAGAAACGGTCAGCCTAAGGTGGCCGAACAAATGTGGGGCGGGGTGAAACCGGCCCCCACAGCGTCTCTGCACATCTCTTTCCTGGACCCTTAAAGGTCATTAGAATCTATAACACTTCCAATGCTGGTGCTCAGGTGGACGAGCAGGGAGGCAGGGGTCCTGGGGACAATCAACGTCACCGGGAGGCTGCTGGGGAGAAGCTCTGACCCTCGCCCCAGGGTATGAGGGCTCCCAACTCAGCACTCAGCAGTTACAGAAGAAGGGTCTGCACCCTCAGCACTCCAAGAATGAGGAACGGGACAAAAGGCAGAGGAGGGGTTTGTCCCCAGCAAAGCCCATTAAAAATCCCTGGGAGATAAAAATAGAATCTGGGCAATAAAGTCAAGTCTAACCTTTTTTATCCTTTGTGCTTTGTCTAATTTCACGTGCTCCTAGGGTCCCGCATGCAGAGGTTCCACACCCGGCACTTCAGACCAGATTTCCTAGTGCAGAATGGCTGGGTCGACACCTCAGCTCCTGGGGCCCAGTGCAGACTCCACGATATAGAGCCTGAGCTACAGCCAACCCGGCCCTCGAGAGCTCCGCCGCCTCCCTCCCTCCCACTGACTCTGACAGGATCTCTACACAGCAGCCCAGCCCACAGCCCACGGGGTAGTGCATGCTCTCACCTCTCCATTCTCTGATCAAAATATAAAGTTTCCTTTGCTTGTGAACCAAACTCAGTCTCGATCTGTTGGCCCCAATGACACTGGGCAGGGGGACACTTGTTGGGGTCCACTCTGGAGGATCAGTAACAGAAATTGAGACTATTGTAACCTCAATGAACAGATGTGTGAGCCAAACTGTAGTTAACATAGAACAGTGTATAAGGCTCGGGTAAAATAAGATGTTTCTAACACTTCCATTTGATATTTCCATCACTTTTTATAAGCAAGTTCAGTGAAAAGGTTTGTCTTATTTGTCAGGTCAATATTAGAGAAATGAAGTGATTTCTTTCCAAGGATGTACATCTAATAATCTTGGTTAAACCTTCAATCTTGTTTTAAATGCTTTTCCATTGAAAATGATACCTCTCTTTCAGCTCCCCCATTTCTGAGAAGTATAAAATCTTATAATTTATTATTACCAAAGGGGAAAGGTGGGAGGAGGGATAAATTAACAGTTTGGGATTAACACATACACACTGCTATGTATAAAATAGATCATCAACAAGGAACTACTGTATAGCACAGGGAACTACACTCAACATTTTGCAATAACCTATAAGGGGAAATAATCTGAAAAAGAATAGATATTTTTATTGACATCATCTATCAATGACAGTTAAAGTGTAACCTAAGGGAAGCTGGTGGTGAGTGCTTCTGACCCTGAAGACTTCAATCATCTAAAGTTTGGACTCTGCCTACTTCCCAAGGCCCTTAATGAACATATGTGTAGCCGTAGCTTAAAAACTTCCCCAGTTTGGGTTTCGGGGAGACACTGATTTTGAAAAAGCCCTGGTGTTCTCCTTACATGAATGGGACTCTTCCTACTGCTAAAACATGTCTGTCACACCCAGAGGATGGTATACCGTCTGATCGGGAAGAGTTTGGAAAAGGCATCTCATCTCCTCATCTCCTGGTGCTCGGGTTCACCCCTCCAGCGTCTTTACTAACAGTCTCCCCACTTGGAGATGTCAGCACTGTCAACATCCTGTTGCGTACAGTTTGGAATTTGTCCAGAGGATGAAGCGGAAGGATGAGGAACAATGAGAGACAAGTCCTAGGTGTTCAGACAGGCACATGTCACTCTAATTTCCAATCAGGAAGACGAATTGACCAAAGGCTAGGGTTGCCCATGGAAACAGTATAGGGCTTGAGGAAATCCCGCTGCTTTGTGGCCAGTTCCCATAAACACAAGTTGAACAATGGAACTCAGGGGCAGTAAAATTCACAAAACTGCAGAGTTGAAAATATCCATCACTGAAAAATGTCTTGAGGAAAGTCAGAGAAAAGGACTTGTAAACAAGGGAGAATGGCAGGAAAGGGATTTGAGGAGGTAGAAAGGACTCGCCATTAAGCACAAGAAAAGGAGCTGAACATTGCCAACATTGCAGTTGGCCAAAAAGGGTGTATGCGTTCTTTTCTGTATATATTCAAGAAAAGGGCATACACTTTTTTAGCCAACCAAACAGGTGGGCACTGGAAGTCAATACTACAAAAGATATCACTTCGCATCAGTCAGAAGAGCCATCCTCATAAAGCGTAAACAACAGAAATGCAGGACAGGGCAACGAGAAGAGGGAGCCCTGTGAGACTTATAGTGGAAATGTATATTGCCAACGGCCATTCTGGAGAAGTGTATTGTGTTTACTAAAGCATCTAAAAAATGAGCTACAGAGCATAGGGCACTTGCACTCATGGGCGTATATCTTGGGAAAAACAAAAATCGAGAGGACACAGGCACCCCAATGTTTACCCCCTCTCTGTTTAAAAGATCCTCGACTAGGATATAACTTCAATGTCTCTGGAGGGAAAAAATGGATAGAGATGTGGTACTTAGGTAGAGTGGAATATTATTCAGCCTGGAAATCAATGAAATATGGCCAGTTGTAACAACTCCGGAGGAGTTACGTATGATCGTTCTAAGTGACAGAATTCAAAAAGAAAAAGACACATATCATAAGATATCACTTAAAGGTGGAATCCAAAATGGCTACACATGAAATAAATTACAAAACAAAAACATAGTCAAATATGTAGAAAACACGCATAAGGCTGCTAAACGGGAAAGGTGGGGAGGGGTGAGGCATCATCCAGGAGGTTGAAATTAGCAAAGATACCATTCCAAATACCAAACTGATAATCAACAAGGCCTACACGGTAGCTAAAAGAACTGCACTCAGCACACTCAAGTCACCGGAAAAGAATATATACGACTGGTAAGAATCTGAAAAAGAATTTATTGATGTCTCTCTGTACGTGAATCAAGTGGATGTACAGCAGCAAGAAACAGAGCTTTGAAAATCAGCTGTAACCAATATAGTAATAAATTGAAAAAAATAAACGACAGAGAGACAGAGAAAACCTCTTACAACTTTTCCTCAGGGATGGTGATGCAACATGGATTGAACACATCTAGACCCACAGCAGGATGAGACATAAGGCTGGAAACTGTTTGCGCTAAGAGAAATGTGAGGTTGGGTGAGGAAATGCACACCCTTTAAAGTAATACTACCTGGTACCCATTCAATGGGTCCCAAATCTGCAGGTTCAAGGGATCTTCCTACAGCTAAAACATGCATGGTAAACCCAGAGGACTGTACACCATGTGATCGGGAGATGTGTCTAAAATGCACCTCATTTATCCTCTCCTGGTGCTCCTGTTCACCATTCCAGCCACGCTACTTAGAATCTCCCCACTTGGAGAATCAGCACATTTAAACTTCTGTTTCACACATTTTGCAAATTGTGAGGAGGATGAACGGGAAGAGGGGGAACCAATGAGAGAAGAGTTGTAGGGGTTTGGACGGGCACATATCACTCTAATTTCCCATTAAGAATAAGAATTAAAGAAAGGCTCAGCCTGCCTCGCCGGAGCCAAAATAGGGCCTGAAGCAATCCTGCGGGTTTGAGGCCAGCTCACAAAAGAGCAACTTAAAAAATGGAGCTCAGGGTCACTGCAATTCACAAACCTGCAGAGTTATAAATGAAAACTAACGTCCAAAAATATGTTGAGGTAAGGCAAAGAAGAGGATCTGAATGCAAGACAGAATTGCAAGAAACAGATTTCAAGAGATAGATTGGACTCGTCTTTAACGCACATGAAAAGCGGCAGAATTTCGACAATGATGCAGTTGGCCCAAAAGGGCGTATGCGTTTTTTCCTGATTATATCCAGGAAAAAACGCATACGCACTTTATGGGCAACGAAGCAAGCAAGCAATGCAAATGTGCACAACAAAGAAGTCTCACTTCCCACCGGTCAAAAGGGCCATCCTAAAAAATTGTAAAAACCAGAAATGCAGGACAGGCCATGGAGAACAGGGAGCCTTTATACGCTGATGGGCAGTGTGTGAACTGCCGAGAGCCACTCTGGAGAAGTGTATGGTGGTTCCTAAATCATCTAAAAAACAGAGCTACAGAGCATAGGACACTTCCAATCATGGGAGTATATCTAGGGAAGTCTAAAAATCAACAAGACACAAGCACACCACAGTTTAGGGCTACTCTGTTTACAAGAACCTCAACTTCAGTACACCTTAAATATCCCAGGAAAGAGAACAATGGATAAAGAAGATGTGGTACTTATGTACAATGGAATATCTCTTCACCATGAAATCAATGTAATAAGGCTAGTAGAAGGATAAAGAGTGGATTTAGGTCCGATAATACTACTTGAAATAAGTCAAACAGAAAAAGAAACATATCATAAGATATCACTTATAGAGGGAGGGTAAATATGGCTGCACAAGAAATGAATTACAGAACAGAACAGTGTCTCACATTTAGAAAACACACTTATGTCAGCTTAAGGGGAAAGGAGAGGTGGGGTGATGCATAAAACCAGAGTTTGAAATTAGCACAGATACCGTTCAATAAACCAAATAGGTATTAGACAAGATCTACACCTTGCTCAATGAACTGGCCTCAACACACCCTATACACCACAGAGAAATATATCTGAGTAATAAGAATCTTAAAACCCATGTATTGATATATCTCCATAAGGGAATCAAGTGTGTGCAGAGCGGCACAAACACAGCAGTGAAAATGAGCTAAACCCCATTATAGAAATAAATTTTAAAAAGAAAACGCTGAAACAATGAAAGAGAGAAAAATTCTTACAAAATTCGCTCAGGGGCTGTGATGCAACCTGGATTGACCACATATAAACCCACAGCTGGATAAGACATAAGGCTGGACACTTGGGGCTGAGAGGATTGGTGAGCTTTGGTGAGCAACTGCCGAAAGTTTAATGCAATACTTCATGCTACTCAGTCCAAGGGTCCCAACACTCCAGGTTGAAGGGAATCTTCCTACAGCTAAACCATGCTTGGGAAACCCAGCGACTGGTATACCATATGATCGGGAAAGGTTTCTAAAACGCACCTCATTTTTCCTCTCCTGGGGCTCCGGATCGACATTCCAGCCGCTTTACTAACAACATCCCCACATGGAGTCAATGCCTTTAAGTTCTGGTATCGCACAGTCTGCAGTTAGTGCAGAGGATGAATGGGAATAGGGGGAACCAGTGAGAAACTAGCTGTAGCGGTTTCAATGGGCACATGTCACTCTAATATCACATCAGTAAGAAGAATTAACCAAAGGCACAGCAAGGTGCCCCAGAAGAAAAATAGGGCTTCAAGGAATCCTGTGGTTATGGGGCAAGACCACAAAAATAAGAGCTAAAAATGGAGCTAAGGGCCACTGCAATTCAAAAACCTGCAGAGTTATAAAGGCCAACTATTTTTAAAAAATATATTGAGGTAAGGCTATGAAGAGGCATTGAAAGCAAGGCAGAATTGCAGGAAACCGATTTCAGGAGGTAGACTGGAATTGCATTGAAAACATAGGAAGAGAGTCAGAAACTCGACAATGATGCACTTGGCCAAAAAGGGCGTATGCGTTTTTTCCTGAATATATTCAGGAAAAAACGCATACGCCCTTTTTGGCCAACCAAGCAAGCTTGCAAAGGAAATCTGCACTACAATGAAGTCTCACTTCCACCTGGTCAAAAGGGCCATCTGAAAAAAGTGTAAAATCCATAAAGGCACGACAGGCCATGGAGAACTGGGAGCCTTGTTATGCTGATGGGCGGGATGTAAATTGCCAACAGCCACTCTGGAGAAGTGTATGGTGTTTCCTGAAACATCTAAAAAACAAAGCAACAGAGCCTAGGGCACTTCCACTTATGGTCCTATAGCTTAGGGAAATTAAAATCAAAAAGACACAGCCACCCCAAAGTTTGGGACGGCTCTGTTTACAAGAACCTCGTTTACGGTACAAGTTCAATATCGCAGAAAGTGAAAAATGGATAAAGAACTTGTGGTACTTACGTACAATGCAATATCACTCAGCAATGAAATCTATGTCATCAGGCCCGTAGCAGCATAATGAGTGGATTCAGGTATGATGATTCTAACTGAAATAAGTCACACAGAAAAGAAACATCATAAGATATCACTAATACACAGAATGTAAACTTGGCTACACATGAACTGAATTACAAAACAGAACAGGGTCTCAAATTTAGAAAACCAACTTATGCTTGCTTAAGGGGAAAGGTGAGTTGGGGTGCTGCATAAAACCAGAGATTGAAATGAGCACAGATAAAGTTCCTTAAGCCAAATATGGAATAGACAAGAGCTACTCCTTGCTCAACGAAATGGACTCAACACCCCATATTAAACGCCTAAGAATGTACCTGACTAGTAAGTATCTTAAAACCTATGGATTGCTATGTCTCCGAAAGAGAATCAAGCGTGTGTACAGGGGCATAAACGCAGCAGTGATAGGATTGGAGAGGTTCGGTGAGCAAATGAAGACCCTTTGAAGTCATATTGCATGGTACCCATTCCACGGGTCTCAACTACTCCAGGTTTAAGGTATTCTTCCTTCAGCTAAAACATGCATGTGGAACCCAGAGTATGATCAACCATGTGATCGGGAGACGTGTTCAAATATGTCTCAGTTTTCATACCCTGGTACTCGGGTGCAACATTCCAGACGCTTTACTAACACTCTCCCCACTTGGAGAGTCAGTCCCTTTAACCTCCTGTTTGGCCCAGTTTGCAATTTCTGCGGAAGATGAACAGGAATAGCGAGAACCAATGAGAGACTAGCTGGAGGTGTCTGGACGGGCAAATTTAACTCTCATTTCCCACCAGGAAGAGGAATTAACCAAAGGCTCAGCGTGCCGTGCCGGAACCAGATTAGGGCCTGAAGCCATCCTGCGGTGTTGCGGCCAGCTCACAAGAAAGCGAGTTGAAGAAAGGAGCTCAGGGGCACTGTAATTCACAAACCTGCAGAGTTATAAATGACAGCTATCGTCCAAAAATATACTGAAGTAAGGCTGCCAAGAGGACTTGAAAGCGGGGCAGAATTGCAGGAAACCGATTTCAGGAGGTAGACTGGAATTGCATTGAAAGCATAGGAAAAGAGGCAGAACGTCCACAATGATGCACTTGGCCAAAAAGGGCGTATGCGTTTTTTCCTGAATATATTCAGGAAAAAACGCATACGCCCTTTTTGGCCAACCAAGCAAGCTTGCAAAGGAAATCTGCACTACAATGAAGTCTCACTTCCCCCCGGTCAAAAGGGCCATCTGAAAAAAGTGTAAAATCCAGAAAGGCAGGACAGGCCATGGAGAACTGGGAGCCTTGTTATGCTGATGGGCGGGATGTAAATTGCCAACAGACACTCGGGAGAAGTGTATGGTGTTTCCTGAAACATCTAAAAAACAAAGCAACAGAGCCTAGGGCACTTCCACTTATGGTCCTATAGCTTAGGGAAATTAAAATCAAAAAGACACAGCCACCCCAAAGTTTGGGACGCCTCTGTTTACAAGAACCTCGTTTACAGTACAAGTTCAATATCACAGAAAGTGAAAAATGGATAAAGAAGTTGTGGTATTTACTTACAAAGCAATATCACTCAGCAATGAAATCTATGTCATCAGGCCCGTAGCAGCATAATGAGTGGATTCAGGTATGATGATTCTAACTGAAATAAGTCACACAGAAAAAGAAACATCATAAGATATCACTAATACACGGAATGTAAACTTGGCTACACAGGAACTGAATTACAGAACAGAACAGGGTCTCAAATTTAGAAAACCAACTTATGCTTGCTTAAGGGGAAAGGTGAGTTGGGGTGCTGCATAAAACCAGAGATTGAAATGAGCACAGATAAAGTTCCTTAAGCCAAATATGGAATAGACAAGAGCTACTCCTTGCTCAACGAAATGGACTCAACACCGCATATTAAACGCCTAAGAATGTACCTGACTAGTAAGTATCTTAAAACCTATGGATTGCTATGTCTCCGAAAGAGAATCAAGCATGTGTACAGGGGCATAAACGCAGCAGTGATAGGATTGGAGAGGTTCGGTGAGCAAATGAAGACCCTTTGAAGTCATATTGCATGGTACCCATTCCACGGGTTTCAACTACCCAGGTTTAAGGTATTCTTCCTTCAGCTAAAACATGCATGTGGAACCTAGAGTATGATCAACCATGTGATCGGGAGACGTGTTCAAATATGTCTCAGTTTTCGTACCCTGGTACTCGGGTGCAACATTCCAGACGCTTTACTAACACTCTCCCCCACTTGGAGAGTCAGTCCCTTTAACCTCCTGTTTGGCCCAGTTTGCAATTTCTGCGGAAGATGAACAGGAATAGCGAGAACCAATGAGAGACTAGCTGGAGGTGTCTGGACGGGCAAATTTAACTCTCATTTCCCACCAGGAAGAGGAATTAACCAAAGGCTCAGCGTGCCGTGCCGGAACCAGATTAGGGCCTGAAGCCATCCTGCGGTGTTGCGGCCAGCTCACAAGAAAGCGAGTTGAAGAAAGGAGCTCAGGGGCACTGTAATTCACAAACCTGCAGAGTTATAAATGACAGCTATCGTCCAAAAATATACTGAAGTAAGGCTGCCAAGAGGACTTGAAAGCGGGGCAGAATTGCAGGAAACCGATTTCAGGAGGTAGACTGGAATTGCATTGAAAGCATAGGAAAAGAGGCAGAACGTCCACAATGATGCACTTGGCCAAAAAGGGCGTATGCGTTTTTTCCTGAATATATTCAGGAAAAAACGCATACGCCCTTTTTGGCCAACCAAGCAAGCTTGCAAAGGAAATCTGCACTACAATGAAGTCTCACTTCCCCCCGGTCAAAAGGGCCATCTGAAAAAAGTGTAAAATCCAGAAAGGCAGGACAGGCCATGGAGAACTGGGAGCCTTGTTATGCTGATGGGCGGGATGTAAATTGCCAACAGACACTCGGGAGAAGTGTATGGTGTTTCCTGAAACATCTAAAAAACAAAGCAACAGAGCCTAGGGCACTTCCACTTATGGTCCTATAGCTTAGGGAAATTAAAATCAAAAAGACACAGCCACCCCAAAGTTTGGGACGCCTCTGTTTACAAGAACCTCGTTTACAGTACAAGTTCAACATCGCAGAAAGTGAAAAATGGATAAAGAAGTTGTGGTATTTACTTACAAAGCAATATCACTCAGCAATGAAATCTATGTCATCAGGCCCTTAGCAGCACAATGAGTGGATTCAGGTATGATGATTCTAACTGAAATAAGTCACACAGAAAAAGAAACATCATAAGATATCAGTAATACACGGAATGTAAACTTGGCTACACAGGAACTGAATTACAGAACAGAACAGGGTCTCAAATTTAGAAAACCAACTTATGCTTGCTTAAGGGGAAAGGTGAGTTGGGGTGCTGCATAAAACCAGAGATTGAAATGAGCACAGATAAAGTTCCTTAAGCCAAATATGGAATAGACAAGAGCTACTCCTTGCTCAACGAAATGGACTCAACACCGCATATTAAACGCCTAAGAATGTACCTGACTAGTAAGTATCTTAAAACCTATGGATTGCTATGTCTCCGAAAGAGAATCAAGCATGTGTACAGGGGCATAAACGCAGCAGTGATAGGATTGGAGAGGTTCGGTGAGCAAATGAAGACCCTTTGAAGTCATATTGCATGGTACCCATTCCACGGGTCTTCAACTACCCAGGTTTAAGGTATTCTTCCTTCAGCTAAAACATGCATGTGGAACCTAGAGTATGATCAACCATGTGATCGGGAGACGTGTTCAAATATGTCTCAGTTTTCGTACCCTGGTACTCGGGTGCAACATTCCAGACGCTTTACTAACACTCTCCCGACTTGGAGAGTCAGTCCCTTTAACCTCCTGTTTGGCCCAGTTTGCAATTTCTGCGGAAGATGAACAGGAATAGCGAGAACCAATGAGAGACTAGCTGGAGGTGTCTGGACGGGCAAATTTAACTCTCATTTCCCACCAGGAAGAGGAATTAACCAAAGGCTCAGCGTGCCGTGCCGGAACCAGATTAGGGCCTGAAGCCATCCTGCGGTGTTGCGGCCAGCTCACAAGAAAGCGAGTTGAAGAAAGGAGCTCAGGGGCACTGTAATTCACAAACCTGCAGAGTTATAAATGACAGCTATCGTCCAAAAATAGACTGAAGTAAGGCTGCCAAGAGGACTTGAAAGCGGGGCAGAATTGCAGGAAACCGATTTCAGGAGGTAGACTGGAATTGCATTGAAAGCATAGGAAAAGAGGCAGAACGTCCACAATGATGCACTTGGCCAAAAAGGGCGTATGCGTTTTTTCCTGAATATATTCAGGAAAAAACGCATACGCCCTTTTTGGCCAACCAAGCAAGCTTGCAAAGGAAATCTGCACTACAATGAAGTCTCACTTCCCCCCGGTCAAAAGGGCCATCTGAAAAAAGTGTAAAATCCAGAAAGGCAGGACAGGCCATGGAGAACTGGGAGCCTTGTTATGCTGATGGGCGGGATGTAAATTGCCAACAGACACTCGGGAGAAGTGTATGGTGTTTCCTGAAACATCTAAAAAACAAAGCAACAGAGCCTAGGGCACTTCCACTTATGGTCCTATAGCTTAGGGAAATTAAAATCAAAAAGACACAGCCACCCAAAGTTTGGGACGCCTCTGTTTACAAGAACCTCGTTTACAGTACAAGTTCAACATCGCAGAAAGTGAAAAATGGATAAAGAAGTTGTGGTATTTACTTACAAAGCAATATCACTCAGCAATGAAATCTATGTCATCAGGCCTTAGCAGCACAATGAGTGGATTCAGGTATGATGATTCTAACTGAAGTAAGTCCACACAGAAAAAGAAACATCATAAGATATCAGTAATACAAGGAATGTAAACTTGGCTACACAGGAACTGAATTACAGAACAGAACAGGGTCTCAAATTTAGAAAACCAACTTATGCTTGCTTAAGGGGAAAGGTGAGTTGGGGTGCTGCATAAAACCAGAGATTGAAATGAGCACAGATAAAGTTCCTTAAGCCAAATATGGAATAGACAAGAGCTACTCCTTGCTCAACGAAATGGACTCAACACCGCATATTAAACGCCTAAGAATGTACCTGACTAGTAAGTATCTTAAAACCTATGGATTGCTATGTCTCCGAAAGAGAATCAAGCATGTGTACAGGGGCATAAACGCAGCAGTGATAGGATTGGAGAGGTTCGGTGAGCAAATGAAGACCCTTTGAAGTCATATTGCATGGTACCCATTCCACGGGTTTCAACTACCCAGGTTTAAGGTATTCTTCCTTCAGCTAAAACATGCATGTGGAACCCAGAGTATGATCAACCATGTGATCGGGAGACGTGTTCAAATATGTCTCAGTTTTCCTCCCCTGGTACTCGGGTGCAACATTCCAGACGCTTTACTAACACTCTCCCCACTTGGAGAGTCAGCGCCTTTAACCTCCTGTTTGGCCCAGTTTGCAATTTCTGCGGAAGATGAACAGGAATAGCGAGAACCAATGAGAGACTAGCTGGAGGTGTCTGGACGGGCAAATTTAACTCTCATTTCCCACCAGGAAGAGGAAATAACCAAAGGCTCAGCGTGCCGTGCCGGAACCAGATTAGGGCCTGAAGCCATCCTGCGGTGTTGCGGCCAGGTCACAAGAAAGCGAGTTGAAGAAAGGAGCTCAGGGGCACTGTAATTCACAAACCTGCAGAGTTATAAATGACAGCTATCGTCCAAAAATAGACTGAAGTAAGGCTGCCAAGAGGACTTGAAAGCGGGGCAGAATTGCAGGAAACCGATTTCAGGAGGTAGACTGGAATTGCATTGAAAGCATAGGAAAAGAGGCAGAACGTCCACAATGATGCACTTGGCCAAAAAGGGCGTATGCGTTTTTTCCTGAATATATTCAGGAAAAAACGCATACGCCCTTTTTGGCCAACCAAGCAAGCTTGCAAAGGAAATCTGCACTACAATGAAGTCTCACTTCCCCCGGTCAACAGGGCCATCTGAAAAAAGTGTAAAATCCAGAAAGGCAGGACAGGCCATGGAGAACTGGGAGCCTTGTTATGCTGATGGGCGGGATGTAAATTGCCAACAGACACTCGGGAGAAGTGTATGGTGTTTCCTGAAACATCTAAAAAACAAAGCAACAGAGCCTAGGGCACTTCCACTTATGGTCCTATAGCTTAGGGAAATTAAAATCAAAAAGACACAGCCACCCCAAAGTTTGGAACGCCTCTGTTTACAAGAACCTCGTTTACAGTACAAGTTCAACATCGCAGAAAGTGAAAAATGGATAAAGAAGTTGTGGTATTTACTTACAAAGCAATATCACTCAGCAATGAAATCTATGTCATCAGGCCCTTAGCAGCACAATGAGTGGATTCAGGTATGATGATTCTAACTGAAATAAGTCACACAGAAAAAGAAACATCATAAGATATCAGTAATACACGGAATGTAAACTTGGCTACACAGGAACTGAATTACAGAACAGAACAGGGTCTCAAATTTAGAAAACCAACTTATGCTTGCTTAAGGGGAAAGGTGAGTTGGGGTGCTGCATAAAACCAGAGATTGAAATGAGCACAGATAAAGTTCCTTAAGCCAAATATGGAATAGACAAGAGCTACTCCTTGCTCAACGAAATGGACTCAACACCGCATATTAAACGCCTAAGAATGTACCTGACTAGTAAGTATCTTAAAACCTATGGATTGCTATGTCTCCGAAAGAGAATCAAGCATGTGTACAGGGGCATAAACGCAGCAGTGATAGGATTGGAGAGGTTCGGTGAGCAAATGAAGACCCTTTGAAGTCATATTGCATGGTACCCATTCCACGGGTTTCAACTACCCAGGTTTAAGGTATTCTTCCTTCAGCTAAAACATGCATGTGGAACCCAGAGTATGATCAACCATGTGATCGGGAGACGTGTTCAAATATGTCTCAGTTTTCCTACCCTGGTACTCGGGTGCAACATTCCAGACGCTTTACTAACACTCTCCCCACTTGGAGAGTCAGTCCCTTTAACCTCCTGTTTGGCCCAGTTTGCAATTTCTGCGGAAGATGAACAGGAATAGCGAGAACCAATGAGAGACTAGCTGGAGGTGTCTGGACGGGCAAATTTAACTCTCATTTCCCACCAGGAAGAGGAAATAACCAAAGGCTCAGCGTGCCGTGCCGGAACCAGATTAGGGCCTGAAGCCATCCTGCGGTGTTGCGGCCAGCTCACAAGAAAGCGAGTTGAAGAAAGGAGCTCAGGGGCACTGTAATTCACAAACCTGCAGAGTTATAAATGACAGCTATCGTCCAAAAATAGACTGAAGTAAGGCTGCCAAGAGGACTTGAAAGCGGGGCAGAATTGCAGGAAACCGATTTCAGGAGGTAGACTGGAATTGCATTGAAAGCATAGGAAAAGAGGCAGAACGTCCACAATGATGCACTTGGCCAAAAAGGGCGTATGCGTTTTTTCCTGAATATATTCAGGAAAAAACGCATACACCCTTTTTGGCCAACCAAGCAAACTTGCAAAGGAAATCTGCACTACAATGAAGTCTCACTTCCCCCGGTCAAAAGGGCCATCTGAAAAAAGTGTAAAATCCAGAAAGGCAGGACAGGCCATGGAGAACTGGGAGCCTTGTTATGCTGATGGGCGGGATGTAAATTGCCAACAGACACTCGGGAGAAGTGTATGGTGTTTCCTGAAACATCTAAAAAACAAAGCAACAGAGCCTAGGGCACTTCCACTTATGGTCCTATAGCTTAGGGAAATTAAAATCAAAAAGACACAGCCACCCCAAAGTTTGGGACGCCTCTGTTTACAAGAACCTCGTTTACAGTACAAGTTCAACATCGCAGAAAGTGAAAAATGGATAAAGAAGTTGTGGTATTTACTTACAAAGCAATATCACTCAGCAATGAAATCTATGTCATCAGGCCCTTAGCAGCACAATGAGTGGATTCAGGTATGATGATTCTAACTGAAATAAGTCACACAGAAAAAGAAACATCATAAGATATCAGTAATACACGGAATGTAAACTTGGCTACACAGGAACTGAATTACAGAACAGAACAGGGTCTCAAATTTAGAAAACCAACTTATGCTTGCTTAAGGGGAAAGGTGAGTTGGGGTGCTGCATAAAACCAGAGATTGAAATGAGCACAGATAAAGTTCCTTAAGCCAAATATGGAATAGACAAGAGCTACTCCTTGCTCAACGAAATGGACTCAACACCGCATATTAAACGCCTAAGAATGTACCTGACTAGTAAGTATCTTAAAACCTATGGATTGCTATGTCTCCGAAAGAGAATCAAGCATGTGTACAGGGGCATAAACGCAGCAGTGATAGGATTGGAGAGGTTCGGTGAGCAAATGAAGACCCTTTGAAGTCATATTGCATGGTACCCATTCCACGGGTTTCAACTACCCAGGTTTAAGGTATTCTTCCTTCAGCTAAAACATGCATGTGGAACCCAGAGTATGATCAACCATGTGAACGGGAGACGTGTTCAAATATGTCTCAGTTTTCCTCCCCTGGTACTCGGGTGCAACATTCCAGACGCTTTACTAACACTCTCCCCACTTGGAGAGTCAGCCCTTTAACCTCCTGTTTGGCCCAGTTTGCAATTTCTGCGGAAGATGAACAGGAATAGCGAGAACCAATGAGAGACTAGCTGGAGGTGTCTGGACGGGCAAATTTAACTCTCATTTCCCACCAGGAAGAGGAAATACCAAAGGCTCAGCGTGCCGTGCCGGAACCAGATTAGGGCCTGAAGCCATCCTGCGGTGTTGCGGCCAGTCACAAGAAAGCGAGTTGAAGAAAGGAGCTCAGGGGCACTGTAATTCACAAACCTGCAGAGTTATAAATGACAGCTATCGTCCAAAAATATACTGAAGTAAGGCTGCCAAGAGGACTTGAAAGCGGGGCAGAATTGCAGGAAACCGATTTCAGGAGGTAGACTGGAATTGCATTGAAAGCATAGGAAAAGAGGCAGAACGTCCACAATGATGCACTTGGCCAAAAAGGGCGTATGCGTTTTTTCCTGAATATATTCAGGAAAAAACGCATACGCCCTTTTTGGCCAACCAAGCAAGCTTGCAAAGGAAATCTGCACTACAATGAAGTCTCACTTCCCCCGGTCAAAAGGGCCATCTGAAAAAAGTGTAAAATCCAGAAAGGCAGGACAGGCCATGGAGAACTGGGAGCCTTGTTATGCTGATGGGCGGGATGTAAATTGCCAACAGACACTCGGGAGAAGTGTATGGTGTTTCCTGAAACATCTAAAAAACAAAGCAACAGAGCCTAGGGCACTTCCACTTATGGTCCTATAGCTTAGGGAAATTAAAATCAAAAAGACACAGCCACCCCAAAGTTTGGGACGCCTCTGTTTACAAGAACCTCGTTTACAGTACAAGTTCAACATCGCAGAAAGTGAAAAATGGATAAAGAAGTTGTGGTATTTACTTACAAAGCAATATCACTCAGCAATGAAATCTATGTCATCAGGCCCTTAGCAGCACAATGAGTGGATTCAGGTATGATGATTCTAACTGAAATAAGTCACACAGAAAAAGAAACATCATAAGATATCAGTAATACACGGAATGTAAACTTGGCTACACAGGAACTGAATTACAGAACAGAACAGGGTCTCAAATTTAGAAAACCAACTTATGCTTGCTTAAGGGGAAAGGTGAGTTGGGGTGCTGCATAAAACCAGAGATTGAAATGAGCACAGATAAAGTTCCTTAAGCCAAATATGGAATAGACAAGAGCTACTCCTTGCTCAACGAAATGGACTCAACACCGCATATTAAACGCCTAAGAATGTACCTGACTAGTAAGTATCTTAAAACCTATGGATTGCTATGTCTCCGAAAGAGAATCAAGCATGTGTACAGGGGCATAAACGCAGCAGTGATAGGATTGGAGAGGTTCGGTGAGCAAATGAAGACCCTTTGAAGTCATATTGCATGGTACCCATTCCACGGGTTCAACTACCCAGGTTTAAGGTATTCTTCCTTCAGCTAAAACATGCATGTGGAACCCAGAGTATGATCAACCATGTGATCGGGAGACGTGTTCAAATATGTCTCAGTTTTCGTACCTGGTACTCGGGTGCAACATTCCAGACGCTTTACTAACACTCTCCCCACTTGGAGAGTCAGTCCCTTTAACCTCCTGTTTGGCCCAGTTTGCAATTTCTGCGGAAGATGAACAGGAATAGCGAGAACCAATGAGAGACTAGCTGGAGGTGTCTGGACGGGCAAATTTAACTCTCATTTCCCACCAGGAAGAGGAAATAACCAAAGGCTCAGCGTGCCGTGCCGGAACCAGATTAGGGCCTGAAGCCATCCTGCGGTGTTGCGGCCAGCTCACAAGAAAGCGAGTTGAAGAAAGGAGCTCAGGGGCACTGTAATTCACAAACCTGCAGAGTTATAAATGACAGCTATCGTCCAAAAATAGACTGAAGTAAGGCTGCCAAGAGGACTTGAAAGCGGGGCAGAATTGCAGGAAACCGATTTCAGGAGGTAGACTGGAATTGCATTGAAAGCATAGGAAAAGAGGCAGAACGTCCACAATGATGCACTTGGCCAAAAAGGGCGTATGCGTTTTTTCCTGAATATATTCAGGAAAAAACGCATACGCCCTTTTTGGCCAACCAAGCAAACTTGCAAAGGAAATCTGCACTACAATGAAGTCTCACTTCCCCCGGTCAAAAGGGCCATCTGAAAAAAGTGTAAAATCCAGAAAGGCAGGACAGGCCATGGAGAACTGGGAGCCTTGTTATGCTGATGGGCGGGATGTAAATTGCCAACAGACACTCGGGAGAAGTGTATGGTGTTTCCTGAAACATCTAAAAAACAAAGCAACAGAGCCTAGGGCACTTCCACTTATGGTCCTATAGCTTAGGGAAATTAAAATCAAAAAGACACAGCCACCCCAAAGTTTGGGACGGCTCTGTTTACAAGAACCTCGTTTACAGTACAAGTTCAACATCGCAGAAAGTGAAAAATGGATAAAGAAGTTGTGGTATTTACTTACAAAGCAATATCACTCAGCAATGAAATCTATGTCATCAGGCCCTTAGCAGCACAATGAGTGGATTCAGGTATGATGATTCTAACTGAAATAAGTCACACAGAAAAAGAAACATCATAAGATATCAGTAATACACGGAATGTAAACTTGGCTACACAGGAACTGAATTACAGAACAGAACAGGGTCTCAAATTTAGAAAACCAACTTATGCTTGCTTAAGGGGAAAGGTGAGTTGGGGTGCTGCATAAAACCAGAGATTGAAATGAGCACAGATAAAGTTCCTTAAGCCAAATATGGAATAGACAAGAGCTACTCCTTGCTCAACGAAATGGACTCAACACCGCATATTAAACGCCTAAGAATGTACCTGACTAGTAAGTATCTTAAAACCTATGGATTGCTATGTCTCCGAAAGAGAATCAAGCATGTGTACAGGGGCATAAACGCAGCAGTGATAGGATTGGAGAGGTTCGGTGAGCAAATGAAGACCCTTTGAAGTCATATTGCATGGTACCCATTCCACGGGTTTCAACTACCCAGGTTTAAGGTATTCTTCCTTCAGCTAAAACATGCATGTGGAACCCAGAGTATGATCAACCATGTGATCGGGAGACGTGTTCAAATATGTCTCAGTTTTCCTCCCCTGGTACTCGGGTGCAACATTCCAGACGCTTTACTAACACTCTCCCCACTTGGAGAGTCAGTCCCTTTAACCTCCTGTTTGGCCCAGTTTGCAATTTCTGCGGAAGATGAACAGGAATAGCGAGAACCAATGAGAGACTAGCTGGAGGTGTCTGGACGGGCAAATTTAACTCTCATTTCCCACCAGGAAGAGGAATTAACCAAAGGCTCAGCGTGCCGTGCCGGAACCAGATTAGGGCCTGAAGCCATCCTGCGGTGTTGCGGCCAGCTCACAAGAAAGCGAGTTGAAGAAAGGAGCTCAGGGGCACTGTAATTCACAAACCTGCAGAGTTATAAATGACAGCTATCGTCCAAAAATAGACTGAAGTAAGGCTGCCAAGAGGACTTGAAAGCGGGGCAGAATTGCAGGAAACCGATTTCAGGAGGTAGACTGGAATTGCATTGAAAGCATAGGAAAAGAGGCAGAACGTCCACAATGATGCACTTGGCCAAAAAGGGCGTATGCGTTTTTTCCTGAATATATTCAGGAAAAAACGCATACGCACTTTTTGGCCAACCAAGCAAGCTTGCAAAGGAAATCTGCACTACAATGAAGTCTCACTTCCCCCCGGTCAAAAGGGCCATCTGAAAAAAGTGTAAAATCCAGAAAGGCAGGACAGGCCATGGAGAACTGGGAGCCTTGTTATGCTGATGGGCGGGATGTAAATTGCCAACAGACACTCAGGAGAAGTGTATGGTGTTTCCTGAAACATCTAAAAAACAAAGCAACAGAGCCTAGGGCACTTCCACTTATGGTCCTATAGCTTAGGGAAATTAAAATCAAAAAGACACAGCCACCCCAAAGTTTGGGACGCCTCTGTTTACAAGAACCTCGTTTACAGTACAAGTTCAACATCGCAGAAAGTGAAAAATGGATAAAGAAGTTGTGGTATTTACTTACAAAGCAATATCACTCAGCAATGAAATCTATGTCATCAGGCCCTTAGCAGCACAATGAGTGGATTCAGGTATGATGATTCTAACTGAAATAAGTCACACAGAAAAAGAAACATCATAAGATATCAGTAATACACGGAATGTAAACTTGGCTACACAGGAACTGAATTACAGAACAGAACAGGGTCTCAAATTTAGAAAACCAACTTATGCTTGCTTAAGGGGAAAGGTGAGTTGGGGTGCTGCATAAAACCAGAGATTGAAATGAGCACAGATAAAGTTCCTTAAGCCAAATATGGAATAGACAAGAGCTACTCCTTGCTCAACGAAATGGACTCAACACCGCATATTAAACGCCTAAGAATGTACCTGACTAGTAAGTATCTTAAAACCTATGGATTGCTATGTCTCCGAAAGAGAATCAAGCATGTGTACAGGGGCATAAACGCAGCAGTGATAGGATTGGAGAGGTTCGGTGAGCAAATGAAGACCCTTTGAAGTCATATTGCATGGTACCCATTCCACGGGTTCAACTCTCCAGGTTTAAGGTATTCTTCCTTCAGCTAAAACATGCATGTGGAACCCAGAGTATGATCAACCATGTGAACGGGAGACGTGTTCAAATATGTCTCAGTTTTCCTCCCCTGGTACTCGGGTGCAACATTCCAGACGCTTTACTAACACTCTCCCCACTTGGAGAGTCAGCGCCTTTAACCTCCTGTTTGGCCCAGTTTGCAATTTCTGCGGAAGATGAACAGGAATAGCGAGAACCAATGAGAGACTAGCTGGAGGTGTCTGGACGGGCAAATTTAACTCTCATTTCCCACCAGGAAGAGGAATTAACCAAAGGCTCAGCGTGCCGTGCCGGAACCAGATTAGGGCCTGAAGCCATCCTGCGGTGTTGCGGCCAGTCACAAGAAAGCGAGTTGAAGAAAGGAGCTCAGGGGCACTGTAATTCACAAACCTGCAGAGTTATAAATGACAGCTATCGTCCAAAAATATACTGAAGTAAGGCTGCCAAGAGGACTTGAAAGCGGGGCAGAATTGCAGGAAACCGATTTCAGGAGGTAGACTGGAATTGCATTGAAAGCATAGGAAAAGAGGCAGAACGTCCACAATGATGCACTTGGCCAAAAAGGGCGTATGCGTTTTTTCCTGAATATATTCAGGAAAAAACGCATACGCACTTTTTGGCCAACCAAGCAAGCTTGCAAAGGAAATCTGCACTACAATGAAGTCTCACTTCCCCCCGGTCAAAAGGGCCATCTGAAAAAAGTGTAAAATCCAGAAAGGCAGGACAGGCCATGGAGAACTGGGAGCCTTGTTATGCTGATGGGCGGGATGTAAATTGCCAACAGACACTCGGGAGAAGTGTATGGTGTTTCCTGAAACATCTAAAAAACAAAGCAACAGAGCCTAGGGCACTTCCACTTATGGTCCTATAGCTTAGGGAAATTAAAATCAAAAAGACACAGCCACCCCAAAGTTTGGGACGGCTCTGTTTACAAGAACCTCGTTTACAGTACAAGTTCAACATCGCAGAAAGTGAAAAATGGATAAAGAAGTTGTGGTATTTACTTACAAAGCAATATCACTCAGCAATGAAATCTATGTCATCAGGCCCTTAGCAGCACAATGAGTGGATTCAGGTATGATGATTCTAACTGAAATAAGTCACACAGAAAAAGAAACATCATAAGATATCAGTAATACACGGAATGTAAACTTGGCTACACAGGAACTGAATTACAGAACAGAACAGGGTCTCAAATTTAGAAAACCAACTTATGCTTGCTTAAGGGTAAGGTGAGTTGGGGTGCTGCATAAAACCAGAGATTGAAATGAGCACAGATAAAGTTCCTTAAGCCAAATATGGAATAGACAAGAGCTACTCCTTGCTCAACGAAATGGACTCAACACCGCATATTAAACGCCTAAGAATGTACCTGACTAGTAAGTATCTTAAAACCTATGGATTGCTATGTCTCCGAAAGAGAATCAAGCATGTGTACAGGGGCATAAACGCAGCAGTGATAGGATTGGAGAGGTTCGGTGAGCAAATGAAGACCCTTTGAAGTCATATTGCATGGTACCCATTCCACGGGTTTCAACTCCCAGGTTTAAGGTATTCTTCCTTCAGCTAAAACATGCATGTGGAACCCAGAGTATGATCAACCATGTGAACGGGAGACGTGTTCAAATATGTCTCAGTTTTCCTCCCTGGTACTCGGGTGCAACATTCCAGACGCTTTACTAACACTCTCCCCACTTGGAGAGTCAGCCCTTTAACCTCCTGTTTGGCCCAGTTTGCAATTTCTGCGGAAGATGAACAGGAATAGCGAGAACCAATGAGAGACTAGCTGGAGGTGTCTGGACGGGCAAATTTAACTCTCATTTCCCACCAGGAAGAGGAAATAACCAAAGGCTCAGCGTGCCGTGCCGGAACCAGATTAGGGCCTGAAGCCATCCTGCGGTGTTGCGGCCAGTCACAAGAAAGCGAGTTGAAGAAAGGAGCTCAGGGGCACTGTAATTCACAAACCTGCAGAGTTATAAATGACAGCTATCGTCCAAAAATATACTGAAGTAAGGCTGCCAAGAGGACTTGAAAGCGGGGCAGAATTGCAGGAAACCGATTTCAGGAGGTAGACTGGAATTGCATTGAAAGCATAGGAAAAGAGGCAGAACGTCCACAATGATGCACTTGGCCAAAAAGGGCGTATGCGTTTTTTCCTGAATATATTCAGGAAAAAACGCATACGCCCTTTTTGGCCAACCAAGCAAGCTTGCAAAGGAAATCTGCACTACAATGAAGTCTCACTTCCCCCCGGTCAAAAGGGCCATCTGAAAAAAGTGTAAAATCCAGAAAGGCAGGACAGGCCATGGAGAACTGGGAGCCTTGTTATGCTGATGGGCGGGATGTAAATTGCCAACAGACACTCGGGAGAAGTGTATGGTGTTTCCTGAAACATCTAAAAAACAAAGCAACAGAGCCTAGGGCACTTCCACTTATGGTCCTATAGCTTAGGGAAATTAAAATCAAAAAGACACAGCCACCCCAAAGTTTGGAACGGCTCTGTTTACAAGAACCTCGTTTACAGTACAAGTTCAACATCGCAGAAAGTGAAAAATGGATAAAGAAGTTGTGGTATTTACTTACAAAGCAATATCACTCAGCAATGAAATCTATGTCATCAGGCCCTTAGCAGCACAATGAGTGGATTCAGGTATGATGATTCTAACTGAAATAAGTCACACAGAAAAAGAAACATCATAAGATATCAGTAATACACGGAATGTAAACTTGGCTACACAGGAACTGAATTACAGAACAGAACAGGGTCTCAAATTTAGAAAACCAACTTATGCTTGCTTAAGGGGAAAGGTGAGTTGGGGTGCTGCATAAAACCAGAGATTGAAATGAGCACAGATAAAGTTCCTTAAGCCAAATATGGAATAGACAAGAGCTACTCCTTGCTCAACGAAATGGACTCAACACCGCATATTAAACGCCTAAGAATGTACCTGACTAGTAAGTATCTTAAAACCTATGGATTGCTATGTCTCCGAAAGAGAATCAAGCATGTGTACAGGGGCATAAACGCAGCAGTGATAGGATTGGAGAGGTTCGGTGAGCAAATGAAGACCCTTTGAAGTCATATTGCATGGTACCCATTACACGGGTTTCAACTACACAGGTTTAAGGTATTCTTCCTTCAGCTAAAACATGCATGTGGAACCCAGAGTATGATCAACCATGTGATCGGGAGACGTGTTCAAATATGTCTCAGTTTTCCTCCCCTGGTACTCGGGTGCAACATTCCAGACGCTTTACTAACACTCTCCCCACTTGGAGAGTCAGTCCCTTTAACCTCCTGTTTGGCCCAGTTTGCAATTTCTGCGGAAGATGAACAGGAATAGCGAGAACCAATGAGAGACTAGCTGGAGGTGTCTGGACGGGCAAATTTAACTCTCATTTCCCACCAGGAAGAGGAATAACCAAAGGCTCAGCGTGCCGTGCCGGAACCAGATTAGGGCCTGAAGCCATCCTGCGGTGTTGCGGCCAGGTCACAAGAAAGCGAGTTGAAGAAAGGAGCTCAGGGGCACTGTAATTCACAAACCTGCAGAGTTATAAATGACAGCTATCGTCCAAAAATAGACTGAAGTAAGGCTGCCAAGAGGACTTGAAAGCGGGGCAGAATTGCAGGAAACCGATTTCAGGAGGTAGACTGGAATTGCATTGAAAGCATAGGAAAAGAGGCAGAACGTCCACAATGATGCACTTGGCCAAAAAGGGCGTATGCGTTTTTTCCTGAATATATTCAGGAAAAAACGCATACGCCCTTTTTGGCCAACCAAGCAAGCTTGCAAAGGAAATCTGCACTACAATGAAGTCTCACTTCCCCCGGTCAAAAGGGCCATCTGAAAAAAGTGTAAAATCCAGAAAGGCAGGACAGGCCATGGAGAACTGGGAGCCTTGTTATGCTGATGGGCGGGATGTAAATTGCCAACAGACACTCGGGAGAAGTGTATGGTGTTTCCTGAAACATCTAAAAAACAAAGCAACAGAGCCTAGGGCACTTCCACTTATGGTCCTATAGCTTAGGGAAATTAAAATCAAAAAGACACAGCCACCCCAAAGTTGGGACGCCTCTGTTTACAAGAACCTCGTTTACAGTACAAGTTCAACATCGCAGAAAGTGAAAAATGGATAAAGAAGTTGTGGTATTTACTTACAAAGCAATATCACTCAGCAATGAAATCTATGTCATCAGGCCCGTAGCAGCACAATGAGTGGATTCAGGTATGATGATTCTAACTGAAATAAGTCACACAGAAAAAGAAACATCATAAGATATCAGTAATACACGGAATGTAAACTTGGCTACACAGGAACTGAATTACAGAACAGAACAGGGTCTCAAATTTAGAAAACCAACTTATGCTTGCTTAAGGGGAAAGGTGAGTTGGGGTGCTGCATAAAACCAGAGATTGAAATGAGCACAGATAAAGTTCCTTAAGCCAAATATGGAATAGACAAGAGCTACTCCTTGCTCAACGAAATGGACTCAACACCGCATATTAAACGCCTAAGAATGTACCTGACTAGTAAGTATCTTAAAACCTATGGATTGCTATGTCTCCGAAAGAGAATCAAGCATGTGTACAGGGGCATAAACGCAGCAGTGATAGGATTGGAGAGGTTCGGTGAGCAAATGAAGACCCTTTGAAGTCATATTGCATGGTACCCATTCCACGGGTCTCAACTCTCCAGGTTTAAGGTATTCTTCCTTCAGCTAAAACATGCATGTGGAACCCAGAGTATGATCAACCATGTGAACGGGAGACGTGTTCAAATATGTCTCAGTTTTCCTCCCCTGGTACTCGGGTGCAACATTCCAGACGCTTTACTAACACTCTCCCCACTTGGAGAGTCAGCCCTTTAACCTCCTGTTTGGCCCAGTTTGCAATTTCTGCGGAAGATGAACAGGAATAGCGAGAACCAATGAGAGACTAGCTGGAGGTGTCTGGACGGGCAAATTTAACTCTCATTTCCCACCAGGAATAGGAATAACCAAAGGCTCAGCGTGCCGTGCCGGAACCAGATTAGGGCCTGAAGCAATCCTGCGGTGTTGCGGCCAGCTCACAAGAAAGCGAGTTGAAGAAAGGAGCTCAGGGGCACTGTAATTCACAAACCTGCAGAGTTATAAATGACAGCTATCGTCCAAAAATAGACTGAAGTAAGGCTGCCAAGAGGACTTGAAAGCGGGGCAGAATTGCAGGAAACCGATTTCAGGAGGTAGACTGGAATTGCATTGAAAGCATAGGAAAAGAGGCAGAACGTCCACAATGATGCACTTGGCCAAAAAGGGCGTATGCGTTTTTTCCTGAATATATTCAGGAAAAAACGCATACGCCCTTTTGGCCAACCAAGCAAGCTTGCAAAGGAAATCTGCACTACAATGAAGTCTCACTTCCCCCGGTCAAAAGGGCCATCTGAAAAAAGTGTAAAATCCAGAAAGGCAGGACAGGCCATGGAGAACTGGGAGCCTTGTTATGCTGATGGGCGGGATGTAAATTGCCAACAGACACTCGGGAGAAGTGTATGGTGTTTCCTGAAACATCTAAAAAACAAAGCAACAGAGCCTAGGGCACTTCCACTTATGGTCCTATAGCTTAGGGAAATTAAAATCAAAAAGACACAGCCACCCCAAAGTTTGGAACGCCTCTGTTTACAAGAACCTCGTTTACAGTACAAGTTCAACATCGCAGAAAGTGAAAAATGGATAAAGAAGTTGTGGTATTTACTTACAAAGCAATATCACTCAGCAATGAAATCTATGTCATCAGGCCCTTAGCAGCACAATGAGTGGATTCAGGTATGATGATTCTAACTGAAATAAGTCACACAGAAAAAGAAACATCATAAGATATCAGTAATACACGGAATGTAAACTTGGCTACACAGGAACTGAATTACAGAACAGAACAGGGTCTCAAATTTAGAAAACCAACTTATGCTTGCTTAAGGGGAAAGGTGAGTTGGGGTGCTGCATAAAACCAGAGATTGAAATGAGCACAGATAAAGTTCCTTAAGCCAAATATGGAATAGACAAGAGCTACTCCTTGCTCAACGAAATGGACTCAACACCGCATATTAAACGCCTAAGAATGTACCTGACTAGTAAGTATCTTAAAACCTATGGATTGCTATGTCTCCGAAAGAGAATCAAGCATGTGTACAGGGGCATAAACGCAGCAGTGATAGGATTGGAGAGGTTCGGTGAGCAAATGAAGACCCTTTGAAGTCATATTGCATGGTACCCATTCCACGGGTTTCAACTACCCAGGTTTAAGGTATTCTTCCTTCAGCTAAAACATGCATGTGGAACCCAGAGTATGATCAACCATGTGAACGGGAGACGTGTTCAAATATGTCTCAGTTTTCCTCCCCTGGTACTCGGGTGCAACATTCCAGACGCTTTACTAACACTCTCCCCACTTGGAGAGTCAGCCCTTTAACCTCCTGTTTGGCCCAGTTTGCAATTTCTGCGGAAGATGAACAGGAATAGCGAGAACCAATGAGAGACTAGCTGGAGGTGTCTGGACGGGCAAATTTAACTCTCATTTCCCACCAGGAAGAGGAATAACCAAAGGCTCAGCGTGCCGTGCCGGAACCAGATTAGGGCCTGAAGCCATCCTGCGGTGTTGCGGCCAGCTCACAAGAAAGCGAGTTGAAGAAAGGAGCTCAGGGGCACTGTAATTCACAAACCTGCAGAGTTATAAATGACAGCTATCGTCCAAAAATATACTGAAGTAAGGCTGCCAAGAGGACTTGAAAGCGGGGCAGAATTGCAGGAAACCGATTTCAGGAGGTAGACTGGAATTGCATTGAAAGCATAGGAAAAGAGGCAGAACGTCCACAATGATGCACTTGGCCAAAAAGGGCGTATGCGTTTTTTCCTGAATATATTCAGGAAAAAACGCATACGCCCTTTTTGGCCAACCAAGCAAACTTGCAAAGGAAATCTGCACTACAATGAAGTCTCACTTCCCCCCGGTCAAAAGGGCCATCTGAAAAAAGTGTAAAATCCAGAAAGGCAGGACAGGCCATGGAGAACTGGGAGCCTTGTTATGCTGATGGGCGGGATGTAAATTGCCAACAGACACTGGGGAGAAGTGTATGGTGTTTCCTGAAACATCTAAAAAACAAAGCAACAGAGCCTAGGGCACTTCCACTTATGGTCCTATAGCTTAGGGAAATTAAAATCAAAAAGACACAGCCACCCCAAAGTTTGGGACGGCTCTGTTTACAAGAACCTCGTTTACAGTACAAGTTCAACATCGCAGAAAGTGAAAAATGGATAAAGAAGTTGTGGTATTTACTTACAAAGCAATATCACTCAGCAATGAAATCTATGTCATCAGGCCCTTAGCAGCACAATGAGTGGATTCAGGTATGATGATTCTAACTGAAATAAGTCACACAGAAAAAGAAACATCATAAGATATCAGTAATACACGGAATGTAAACTTGGCTACACAGGAACTGAATTACAGAACAGAACAGGGTCTCAAATTTAGAAAACCAACTTATGCTTGCTTAAGGGGAAAGGTGAGTTGGGGTGCTGCATAAAACCAGAGATTGAAATGAGCACAGATAAAGTTCCTTAAGCCAAATATGGAATAGACAAGAGCTACTCCTTGCTCAACGAAATGGACTCAACACCGCATATTAAACGCCTAAGAATGTACCTGACTAGTAAGTATCTTAAAACCTATGGATTGCTATGTCTCCGAAAGAGAATCAAGCATGTGTACAGGGGCATAAACGCAGCAGTGATAGGATTGGAGAGGTTCGGTGAGCAAATGAAGACCCTTTGAAGTCATATTGCATGGTACCCATTCCACGGGTTTCAACTACCCAGGTTTAAGGTATTCTTCCTTCAGCTAAAACATGCATGTGGAACCCAGAGTATGATCAACCATGTGATCGGGAGACGTGTTCAAATATGTCTCAGTTTTCCTCCCCTGGTACTCGGGTGCAACATTCCAGACGCTTTACTAACACTCTCCCCACTTGGAGAGTCAGCGCCTTTAACCTCCTGTTTGGCCCAGTTTGCAATTTCTGCGGAAGATGAACAGGAATAGCGAGAACCAATGAGAGACTAGCTGGAGGTGTCTGGACGGGCAAATTTAACTCTCATTTCCCACCAGGAAGAGGAATTAACCAAAGGCTCAGCGTGCCGTGCCGGAACCAGATTAGGGCCTGAAGCCATCCTGCGGTGTTGCGGCCAGCTCACAAGAAAGCGAGTTGAAGAAAGGAGCTCAGGGGCACTGTAATTCACAAACCTGCAGAGTTATAAATGACAGCTATCGTCCAAAAATATACTGAAGTAAGGCTGCCAAGAGGACTTGAAAGCGGGGCAGAATTGCAGGAAACCGATTTCAGGAGGTAGACTGGAATTGCATTGAAAGCATAGGAAAAGAGGCAGAACGTCCACAATGATGCACTTGGCCAAAAAGGGCGTATGCGTTTTTTCCTGAATATATTCAGGAAAAAACGCATACGCCCTTTTTGGCCAACCAAGCAAGCTTGCAAAGGAAATCTGCACTACAATGAAGTCTCACTTCCCCCCGGTCAAAAGGGCCATCTGAAAAAAGTGTAAAATCCAGAAAGGCAGGACAGGCCATGGAGAACTGGGAGCCTTGTTATGCTGATGGGCGGGATGTAAATTGCCAACAGACACTCGGGAGAAGTGTATGGTGTTTCCTGAAACATCTAAAAAACAAAGCAACAGAGCCTAGGGCACTTCCACTTATGGTCCTATAGCTTAGGGAAATTAAAATCAAAAAGACACAGCCACCCCAAAGTTTGGGACGCTCTGTTTACAAGAACCTCGTTTACAGTACAAGTTCAACATCGCAGAAAGTGAAAAATGGATAAAGAAGTTGTGGTATTTACTTACAAAGCAATATCACTCAGCAATGAAATCTGTGTCATCAGGCCCTTAGCAGCACAATGAGTGGATTCAGGTATGATGATTCTAACTGAAATAAGTCACACAGAAAAAGAAACATCATAAGATATCAGTAATACACGGAATGTAAACTTGGCTACACAGGAACTGAATTACAAACAGAACAGGGTCTCAAATTTAGAAAACCAACTTATGCTTGCTTAAGGGGAAAGGTGAGTTGGGGTGCTGCATAAAACCAGAGATTGAAATGAGCACAGATAAAGTTCCTTAAGCCAAATATGGAATAGACAAGAGCTACTCCTTGCTCAACGAAATGGACTCAACACCGCATATTAAACGCCTAAGAATGTACCTGACTAGTAAGTATCTTAAAACCTATGGATTGCTATGTCTCCGAAAGAGAATCAAGCATGTGTACAGGGGCATAAACGCAGCAGTGATAGGATTGGAGAGGTTCGGTGAGCAAATGAAGACCCTTTGAAGTCATATTGCATGGTACCCATTCCACGGGTCTCAACTCCCAGGTTTAAGGTATTCTTCCTTCAGCTAAAACATGCATGTGGAACCCAGAGTATGATCAACCATGTGATCGGGAGACGTGTTCAAATATGTCTCAGTTTTCCTCCCCTGGTACTCGGGTGCAACATTCCAGACGCTTTACTAACACTCTCCCCACTTGGAGAGTCAGCCCTTTAACCTCCTGTTTGGCCCAGTTTGCAATTTCTGCGGAAGATGAACAGGAATAGCGAGAACCAATGAGAGACTAGCTGGAGGTGTCTGGACGGGCAAATTTAACTCTCATTTCCCACCAGGAAGAGGAATTAACCAAAGGCTCAGCGTGCCGTGCCGGAACCAGATTAGGGCCTGAAGCCATCCTGCGGTGTTGCGGCCAGCTCAAAAGAAAGCGAGTTGAAGAAAGGAGCTCAGGGGCACTGTAATTCACAAACCTGCAGAGTTATAAATGACAGCTATCGTCCAAAAATATACTGAAGTAAGGCTGCCAAGAGGACTTGAAAGCGGGGCAGAATTGCAGGAAACCGATTTCAGGAGGTAGACTGGAATTGCATTGAAAGCATAGGAAAAGAGGCAGAACGTCCACAATGATGCACTTGGCCAAAAAGGGCGTATGCGTTTTTTCCTGAATATATTCAGGAAAAAACGCATACGCCCTTTTTGGCCAACCAAGCAAGCTTGCAAAGGAAATCTGCACTACAATGAAGTCTCACTTCCCCCGGTCAAAAGGGCCATCTGAAAAAAGTGTAAAATCCAGAAAGGCAGGACAGGCCATGGAGAACTGGGAGCCTTGTTATGCTGATGGGCGGGATGTAAATTGCCAACAGACACTCGGGAGAAGTGTATGGTGTTTCCTGAAACATCTAAAAAACAAAGCAACAGAGCCTAGGGCACTTCCACTTATGGTCCTATAGCTTAGGGAAATTAATATCAAAAGACACAGCAACCCCAAAATTTGGGACGGCTCTTTTTACAGGAATCTCTCTTCTACGGCACAAGTTAAATATCCCAGAGAGCAAATAATGGATAAAGAAGTTGCGGTACTTATGTACAACACAATACCACTCAGCAATGAAATCTATGTCACCAGGCCCGTCCCAGCATAATGAGTGGATTGAGGCACGATGATTCTAAGTGAAATAAGTCACACAGAAAAAGAAACATCATAAGGTATCACTAATACACGGAATGTGAACTTGGCTACACATGAACTGAATTACAAAACAGAACAGGGTCTCAAGTTTAGAAAACCAACTTATGCCTGCTTAAGGGGGAAGGTGAGTTGGGGGCTGCATAAAAGCCAGAGTTTGAAATTAGCACAGATACCGTTCCATAAGCCAAATATGTAATAGACAAGAGCTACCCCTTGCTCAACGAAATGGATTCAACAATGAGGTATCACCTCACACCTGGTAGAATAGGCATCATTGAAAATCTACAAACAAAAAATGCTGGAAAGGGTGTGGAGAAAAGGAACCCTCTTCCACTATTGTTGGGAATATAAATTGATACAGTCATTATGGAGAACAATATGGAATTTCTTAAGAAACTAACAATAGAATTACCATATGATACAGCAATCCCAGTACTGGACATATACCCAGACAAAACCATAAATCAAAAAGAGTCATTCACCGCAATGTTCATTGCATCACTATTTACAATATCGAGGTAATGGAAGCAACCTAAATGCCCACAGACAGACGAATGCATAAAGCTGTGGTACATATATAAAATGGAATATTACTAAGCCATGAAAAGGAATGAAATTGGGTCATTTGTAGAGACGTCGATGGATCTAGAGACTGTCATACAGAGTGAAGTAAGTCAGAAGAGAAAAACAAATCTTGTATATTCATGCATATATGTGGAACCTAGAAAAACTGTACAGATTAACCATTTTGCAAGGCATAAATAGAGCAACAGATGTAGACAACAAACGTATGGACAACAAGGGGGGGAAAGCTGTTGGGGGGTGGTGGTGGGAGGAGTTGAGAGACTGGGATTGGCATGTATACATTTATATGTATAAAATAGATAACCAATAAGAACCTGCTGTATAAAAATATAAAATAAAATTCAAAATTAAAAAAGAAATAAAATTTAAAAAATAAAACAGAAAAAACAATTATTCCCTGCACATACATGTATTTATATGAATAAATTATTTCCATGCTTATATCTGTAAATACAAAAAAGAGGAATAAAATCTACCTTGAACCAAAAACGAAAAAGAGAAAAAAAACACAGAACCCACCAGTTACACAGAGGAAAACCGTATCAGGGCACTTGCTCCAGTTGTAAACAATTCTGAAGTTGGTCAGTGGTGGGAATCGTCTCCCATTCAGCCAGCAGCCCCCCACGCAACAAGCGTCCTCATTGCAAAGCTGGGCACCGTGCCGAGGCATCGTGAGTAAACGTGAGCTGAGCCCCAGGCCAGTTGCTGCTGAACTATTCCCACCCGTCCCAGGTAAAACACCTGAATATATACAAGGACTTGAAAGCCTAGAGGAAGGGCCATAGAGCCACACGAGTGACAGCATGCCGGCCGACTTGGTGCCTGCAGGCCAGCCAGGATGGTCCTGGCCATGGGTGCTCTTCTGGAAGATTTCCATTTCCCTGCCCTGAGATACCCGTCCTGTCCCTGCCCCCACTGCTTTTTTCCTTCCTCACCTCTGCCCAGGGAGAAATCCCTAGCAGCAGGTAATGGGTGACACATCCTCTTCTTTAGCAGGTGGCAGCCTGGCAACTGCTGCAGAAAGTCCAGCAGAGCCCCACTCACACTGGGCCACCCACAAAGCCGTGGCCTCTCACTCCCTCCCACCAGCCCAGCCCCGAGACTGCTGACAGGGCAGAGAAAATGGCGTCAGGCACGGCTGCAGGGGCTCTTGCTGCCTGGAGTGGTATTTATATTGATCTCAACCCAGGCACACCTGGGGAGGGCTGGCCGGCACGGTAAGGCTGCCCAGGTCAGCCAATCATCACCCCTCAGGGGCTCACAGTTGCAGAAAATGGAACTTGCTGAACCGGCCAGGTCCAAGGAACAGGTGTGGGCTCCTGAGAGTCAGGATAGACAAGGGGCTGCAGCTTTGGCTTGTTTTCTAATCATTTTATCTGGCCCTGAGTGGGAGACAACTTCAAGAAAACCCTCTCCTAATGAGAGGAACCCAGGAGTCAGGGAGAGGAGGGGTGGGTGGTGGTTGGAGACAGAGGCCTGGTGCCCCGGGTGCAAGTGGAAGTCTCTGGAAGACCAGGTGGAGGGAGGCCTCACGGAGTGATGCCCAGGGTCACAGACCTGTCGCAGCTGCTGTTTGTTAGTTCAAGTCCTGCTCTGAGGTGCTCTGTGTCAGCTCTGAGCGACAGGTGAGCTGGGGTGCTCTGCAATGAGGGCTATGTGCACGGTTCCTGTGTGCCCAGCCCTGCCACGGTACCTGCAAGGGTAGCTCTGTATCCTGGGAGGGGCCTGACCACGAGAGCCCCGTGGGCTGGGGTGGGGGGTGGGGTACCTGCCCAGGTGAGCTCCATATTCTGGGATTGGTCTGACCACGAGAGCCCCATGGGCTGCTGGGGACCTGGTAAAGGATGTCAGGACAGTCAGTGAAGCCACCGAGGATATACCTCCAGTTGCTCCTAATTCCTACACCCTGCTGGTCATTCTACCAACCACCAGGACATGGTATTCTGTATTAGTCTTCAATGATGCCTTCTTTGTATTCCATTAGTCCCAGAGTCACAAGAAATTTGGCTTGTGAGTGGCAGGACTCAACATACAACTAAAACAATACTTCCGGGCCGTCTGGCCCCAAGGGTGCAAAAATTCCCACACCATCTTTGGGGAAAGCTTAGCTAAAGACCTAAAAGTTCTACCTCTGGAAAGGAAACCCTCCTTCAATATGCAGACGACATTCTGATCACCAGCCCTACTAAGGAGGCCTCTGAACTACCAAGCCAATAAAGGATAGAAGTTGTCCAAGAAAAAGCTCAAATATCAACAGACTGCGGTGACCTGCCTGGGCTTCATTCTCACAGAAGGTCAGAGAAGCCCATCCCAGGAAGGGAAGAAACCATTTTCAGCCTTACCCCTTTCTAAAACTAGAAGACAGCTTAGGGGTTCCTGGGGAGGCCAGGGTTTGCTGCTTCTGGATCCCTAACTACAGTCTACTAGCTGGGCCTCTATATGAAACACTGAAAGGAAAAGATGATGATCCTTTTGAATAGAATCCAGAAGTGGCCTTTCAAGAATGGAAAGAGCAGTCAATTCAGACCCTTGCCCTGGAACTCCCTAATTTAGCTAAACCCTTTGACCTTTACATTCCCGGTGAAAGGTGAATCGCCATTGGAGAATTAGTGCAAAAACTGGGACCACTTGAAATGGAACAATGCAAGAATGCCATCCAGGTAGGATAAACTACGGTCACTAAGGGGCTTGGCCCACTGCCACATCTGGCCAAGATACTGGCGGTATCTAAAAACCTGGAAATCAGCAGCCCAAAAGGCCACCTCCCTCCTAAGGGAAAAGGACCCCACGTGGTGATCCTAACCACCAACCATGCCCTGAAGTTGCAGGGTTCGCTCCGTGGGCACACCGACCTCGAGTGAGGAGGCCCTCCAACTCCAACATCCAGAGAGATAACCGGGGGCAACAGGGCACCATGACGACTCGTGTGAACATCACTTGACCTGGAGTTTCTCTCATAAACAACAAGAGTGTGTCCCAAAAGAGTAGACTACTGCTTGCAGGACTTACTGCACCCAGAGGGGAGCTAATAATCTTGGCGGGGGAACAGTATACCACACTGTCACCATAGAAAAGCCTACAGACACCGTGATGATGGTGGCCAATAAGACCGGCTGGACTCCTGTTTACTTCAAAAGGCTGTTGACTCAGTAGCCATCATGGTCCTTGATCACCACTGACCCTGGACTGTCTGGGAGTTGAGCGGGCAGGGCTCTGACACCTGGTGCTGTTTGTACGTTAATTCAGGGCCTAATTGAAGAAAGCGCAGACTACTGGCAGAGCATCTAGGCTGGCAGAGACGGTCAGCCTAAGGTGGCCGAACAAATGTGGGGCGGGGTGAAACCGGCCCCCACAGCGTCTCTGCACATCTCTTTCCTGGACCCTGAAAAGGTCATTAGAATCTATAACACTTCCAATGCTGGTGCTCAGGTGGACGAGCAGGGAGGCAGGGGTCCTGGGGACAATCAACGTCACCGGGAGGCTGCTGGGGAGAAGCTCTGACCCTCGCCCCAGGGTATGAGGGCTCCCAACTCAGCACTCAGCAGTTACAGAAGAAGGGTCTGCACCCTCAGCACTCCAAGAATGAGGAACGGGACAAAAGGCAGAGGAGGGGTTTGTCCCCAGCAAAGCCCATTAAAATCCCTGGGAGATAAAAATAGAATCTGGGCAATAAAGTCAAGTCTAACCTTTTTTATCCTTTGTGCTTTGTCTAATTTCACGTGCTCCTAGGGTCCCGCATGCAGAGGTTCCACACCCGGCACTTCAGACCAGATTTCCTAGTGCAGAATGGCTGGGTCGACACCTCAGCTCCTGGGGCCCAGTGCAGACTCCACGATATAGAGCCTGAGCTACAGCCAACCCGGCCCTCGAGAGCTCCGCCGCCTCCCTCCCTCCCCGCTGACTCTGACAGGATCTCTACACAGCAGCCCAGCCCACAGCCCACGGGGTAGTGCATGCTCTCACCTCTCCATTCTCTGATCAAAATATAAAGTTTCCTTTGCTTGTGAACCAAACTCAGTCTCGATCTGTTGCCCCAATGACACTGGGCAGGGGGACACTTGTTGGGGTCCACTCTGGAGGATCAGTAACAGAAATTGAGACTATTGTAACCTCAATGAACAGATGTGTGAGCCAAACTGTAGTTAACATAGAACAGTGTATAAGGCTCGGGTAAAATAAGATGTTTTTAACACTTCCATTTGATATTTCCATCACTTTTTATAAGCAAGTTCAGTGAAAAGGTTTGTCTTATTTGTCAGGTCAATATTAGAGAAACGAAGTGATTTCTTTCCAAGGATGTACATCTAATAATCTTGGTTAACCTTCAATCTTGTTTTAAATGCTTTTCCATTGAAAATGATACCTCTCTTTCAGCTCCCCCATTTCTGAGAAGTATAAAATCTTATAATTTATTATTACCAAAGGGGAAAGGTGGGAGGAGGGATAAATTAACAGTTTGGAATGAACACATACACACTGCTATGTATAAATAGATCATCAACAAGGAACTACTGTATAGCACAGGGAACTACACTCAACATTTTGCAATAACCTATAAGGGGAAATAATCTGAAAAGAATAGATATTTTTATTGACATCATCTATCAATGACAGTTAAAGTGTAGCCTAAGGGAAGCTGGTGGTGAGTGCTTCTGACCCTGAAGACTTCAATCATCTAAAGTTTGGACTCTGCCTACTTCCCAAGGCCCTTAATGAACATATGTGTAGCTGTAGCTTAAAAATTCCCCAGTTTGGGTTTCGGGGAGACACTGATTTTGAAAAAGCCCTGGTGTTCTCCTTACATGAATGGGACTCTTCCTACTGCTAAAACATGTCTGTCACACCCAGAGGATGGTATACCGTCTGATCGGGAAGAGTTTGGAAAAGGCATCTCATCTCCTCATCTCCTGGTGCTCGGGTTCACCCCTCCAGCGTCTTTACTAACAGGTCTCCCCACTTGGAGATGTCAGCACTGTCAACATCCTGTTGCGTTACAGTTTTGGAATTTGTCCAGAGGATGAAGCGGAAGGATGAGAACAATGAGAGACAAGTCCTAGGTGTTCAGACAGGCACATGTCACTCTAATTTCCAATCAGGAAGACGAATTGACCAAAGGCTAGGGTTGCCCATGGAAACAGTATAGGGCTTGAGGAAATCCCGCTGCTTTGTGGCCAGTTCCCATAAACACGAGTTGAACAATGGAACTCGGGGCAGTAAAATTCACAAAACTGCAGAGTTGAAAATATCCATCACTGAAAATGTCTTGAGGAAAGTCAGAGAAAAGGACTGTAAGCAAGGGAGAATGGCAGGAAAGGGATTTGAGGAGGTAGAAAGGACTCGCCATTAAGCACAAGAAAAGGAGCTGAACATTGCCAACATTGCAGTTGGCCAAAAAGGGTGTATGCGTTCTTTTCTGTATATATTCAAGAAAAGGGCATACACTTTTTTAGCCAACCAAACAGGTGGGCACTGGAAGTCAATACTACAAAAGATATCACTTCGCATCAGTCAGAAGAGCCATCCTCATAAAGCGTAAACAACAGAAATGCAGGACAGGGCAACGAGAAGAGGGAGCCCTGTGAGACTTATAGTGGAAATGTATATTGCCAACGGCCATTCTGGAGAAGTGTATTGTGTTTACTAAAGCATCTAAAAAATGAGCTACAGAGCATAGGGCACTTGCACTCATGGGCGTATATCTTGGAAAAACAAAAATCGAGAGGACACAGGCACCCCAATGTTTACCCCCTCTCTGTTTAAAAGATCCTCGGACTAGGATATAACTTAAATGTCTCTGGAGGGAAAAAATGGATAGAGATGTGGTACTTAGGTAGAGTGGAATATATTCAGCCTGGAAATCAATGAAATATGGCCAGTTGTAACAACTCCGGAGGAGTTACGTATGATCATTCTAAGTGACAGAATTCAAAAAGAAAAAGACACATATCATAAGATATCACTAAAGGTGGAATCCAAAATGGCTACACATGAAATAAATTACAAAACAAAAACATAGTCAAATATGTAGAAAACACGCATAAGGCTGCTAAACGGGAAAGGTGGGGAGGGGTGATGGCATCATCCAGGAGGTTGAAATTAGCAAAGATACCATTCCAAATACCAAACTGATAATCAACAAGGCCTACACGGTAGCTAAAAGAACTGCACTCAGCACACTCAAGTCACCGGAAAAGAATATATACGACTGGTAAGAATCTGAAAAAAGAATTTATTGATGTCTCTCTGTACGTGAATCAAGTGGATGTACAGCAGCAAGAAACAGAGCTTTGAAAATCAGCTGTAACCAATATAGTAATAAATTGAAAAAATAAACGACAGAGAGACAGAGAAAACCTCTTACAACTTTTCCTCAGGGACGGTGATGCAACATGGATTGAACACATCTAGACCCACAGCAGGATGAGACATAAGGCTGGAAACTGTTTGCGCTAAGAGAAATGTGAGGTTGGGTGAGGAAATGCACACCCTTTAAAGTAATACTACCTGTACCCATTCAATGGGGTCCCAAATCTGCAGGTTCAAGGGATCTTCCTACAGCTAAAACATGCATGGAAAACCCAGAGGACTGTACACCATGTGATCGGAGATGTGTCTAAAATGCACCTCATTTATCCTCTCCTGGTGCTCCTGTTCACCATTCCAGCCACGCTACTTAGAATCTCCCCACTTGGAGAATCAGCACATTGAAACTTCTGTTTCACACATTTTGCAAATTGTGAGGAGGATGAACGGGAAGAGGGGGAACCAATGAGAGAAGAGTTGTAGGGGTTTGGACGGGCACATATCACTCTAATTTCCCATTAAGAATAAGAATTAAAGGAAAGGCTCAGCCTGCCTCGCCGGAGCCCAAAATAGGGCCTGAAGCAATCCTGCGGGTTTGAGGCCAGCTCACAAAAGAGCAACTTAAAAATGGAGCTCAGGGTCACTGCAATTCACAAACCTGCAGAGTTATAATGAAAACTAACGTCCAAAAATATGTTGAGGTAAGGCAAAGAAGAGGATCTGAATGCAAGACAGAATTGCAAGAAACAGATTTCAAGAGATAGATTGGACTCGTCCTTTAACGCACATGAAAAGCGGCAGAATTTCGACAATGATGCAGTTGGCCAAAAGGGCGTATGCGTTTTTTCCTGATTATATCCAGGAAAAAAACGCATACGCACTTTATGGGCAACGAAGCAAGCAAGCAATGCAAATGTGCACAACAAAGAAGTCTCACTTCCCACCGGTCAAAAGGGCCATCCTAAAAAATTGTAAAAACCAGAAATGCAGGACAGGCCATGGAGAACAGGGAGCCCTTTATACGCTGATGGGCAGTGTGTGAACTGCCGAGAGCCACTCTGGAGAAGTGTATGGTGGTTCCTAATCATCTAAAAAACAGAGCTACAGAGCATAGGACACTTCCAATCATGGGAGTATATCTAGGGAAGTCTAAAAATCAACAAGACACAAGCACACCACAGTTTAGGGCTACTCTGTTTACAAGAACCTCAACTTCAGTACACCTTAAATATCCCAGGAAAGAGAACAATGGATAAAGAAGATGTGGTACTTATGTACAATGGAATATCTCTTCACCATGAAATCAATGTAATAAGGCTAGTAGAAGGATAAAGAGTGGATTTAGGTCCGATAATACTACTTGAAATAAGTCAAACAGAAAAAGAAACATATCATAAGATATCACTTATAGAGGGAGGGTAAATATGGCTGCACAAGAAATGAATTACAGAACAGAACAGTGTCTCACATTTAGAAAACACACTTATGTCAGCTTAAGGGGAAAGGAGAGGTGGGGTGATGCATAAAACCAGAGTTTGAAATTAGCACAGATACCGTTCAATAAACCAAATAGGTATTAGACAAGATCTACACCTTGCTCAATGAACATGGCCTCAACACTCCCTATACACCGCAGAGAAATATATCTGAGGAATAAGAATCTTAAAACCCATGTATTGATATATCTCCATAAGGGAATCAAGTGTGTGCAGAGCGGCACAAACACAGCAGTGAAAAGGAGCTAAACCCCATTATAGAAATAAATTTAAAAACAAAACGCTGAAACAATGAAAGAGAGAAAAATTCTTACAAAATTCGCGCTAGGGGCTGTGATGCAACCTGGATTGACCACATATAAACCCACAGCTTGATAAGACATAAGGCTGGACACTTGGGGCTGACAGGATTGGTGAGCTTTGGTGAGCAACTGCCGAAAGTTAATGCAATACTTCATTGCTACTCAGTCCAAGGGTCCCAACACTCCAGGTTGAAGGGAATCTTCCTACAGCTAAACCATGCTTGGGAAACCCAGCGACTGGTATACCATATGATCGGGAAAGGTTTCTAAAACGCACCTCATTTTTCCTCTCCTGGGGCTCCGGATCGACATTCCAGCCGCTTTACTAACAACATCCCCACATGGAGTCAATGCCTTTAAGTTCTGGTATCGCACAGTCTGCAGTTAGTGCAGAGGATGAATGGGAATAGGGGGAACCAGTGAGAAACTAGCTGTAGCGGTTTCAATGGGCACATGTCACTCTAATATCACATCAGTAAGAAGAATTAACCAAGGCACAGCAAGGTGCCCCAGAAGAAAAATAGGGCTTCAAGGAATCCTGTGGTTACGGGGCAAGACCACAAAAATAAGAGCTAAAAAATGGAGCTAAGGGCCACTGCAATTCAAAAACCTGCAGAGTTATAAAGGCCAACTATTTTTAAAAAATATATTGAGGTAAGGCTATGAAGAGGCATTGAAAGCAAGGCAGAATTGCAGGAAACCGATTTCAGGAGGTAGACTGGAATTGCATTGAAAGCATAGGAAAAGAGGCAGAACGTCCACAATGATGCACTTGGCCAAAAAGGGCGTATGCGTTTTTTCCTGAATATATTCAGGAAAAAACGCATACGCCCTTTTTGGCCAACCAAGCAAGCTTGCAAAGGAAATCTGCACTACAATGAAGTCTCACTTCCCCCCGGTCAAAAGGGCCATCTGAAAAAAGTGTAAAATCCAGAAAGGCAGGACAGGCCATGGAGAACTGGGAGCCTTGTTATGCTGATGGGCGGGATGTAAATTGCCAACAGCCACTCGGGAGAAGTGTATGGTGTTTCCTGAAACATCTAAAAAACAAAGCAACAGAGCCTAGGGCACTTCCACTTATGGTCCTATAGCTTAGGGAAATTAAAATCAAAAAGACACAGCCACCCCAAAGTTTGGGACGCTCTGTTTACAAGAACCTCGTTTACAGTACAAGTTCAACATCGCAGAAAGTGAAAAATGGATAAAGAAGTTGTGGTATTTACTTACAATGCAATATCACTCAGCAATGAAATCTATGTCATCAGGCCCTAGCAGCACAATGAGTGGATTCAGGTATGATGATTCTAACTGAAATAAGTCACACAGAAAAAGAAACATCATAAGATATCACTAATACACGGAATGTAAACTTGGCTACACAGGAACTGAATTACAGAACAGAACAGGGTCTCAAATTTAGAAAACCAACTTATGCTTGCTTAAGGGGAAAGGTGAGTTGGGGTGCTGCATAAAACCAGAGATTGAAATGAGCACAGATAAAGTTCCTTAAGCCAAATATGGAATAGACAAGAGCTACTCCTTGCTCAACGAAATGGACTCAACACCGCATATTAAACGCCTAAGAATGTACCTGACTAGTAAGTATCTTAAAACCTATGGATTGCTATGTCTCCGAAAGAGAATCAAGCATGTGTACAGGGGCATAAACGCAGCAGTGATAGGATTGGAGAGGTTCGGTGAGCAAATGAAGACCCTTTGAAGTCATATTGCATGGTACCCATTACACGGGTCTCAACTCTCCAGGTTTAAGGTATTCTTCCTTCAGCTAAAACATGCATGTGGAACCCAGAGTATGATCAACCATGTGATCGGGAGACGTGTTCAAATATGTCTCAGTTTTCCTCCCCTGGTACTCGGGTGCAACATTCCAGACGCTTTACTAACACTCTCCCCACTTGGAGAGTCAGCGCCTTTAACCTCCTGTTTGGCCCAGTTTGCAATTTCTGCGGAAGATGAACAGGAATAGCGAGAACCAATGAGAGACTAGCTGGAGGTGTCTGGACGGGCAAATTTAACTCTCATTTCCCACCAGGAAGAGGAAATAACCAAAGGCTCAGCGTGCCGTGCCGGAACCAGATTAGGGCCTGAAGCCATCCTGCGGTGTTGCGGCCAGCTCACAAGAAAGCGAGTTGAAGAAAGGAGCTCAGGGGCACTGTAATTCACAAACCTGCAGAGTTATAAATGACAGCTATCGTCCAAAAATAGACTGAAGTAAGGCTGCCAAGAGGACTTGAAAGCGGGGCAGAATTGCAGGAAACCGATTTCAGGAGGTAGACTGGAATTGCATTGAAAGCATAGGAAAAGAGGCAGAACGTCCACAATGATGCACTTGGCCAAAAAGGGCGTATGCGTTTTTTCCTGAATATATTCAGGAAAAAACGCATACGCCCTTTTTGGCCAACCAAGCAAGCTTGCAAAGGAAATCTGCACTACAATGAAGTCTCACTTCCCCCCGGTCAAAAGGGCCATCTGAAAAAAGTGTAAAATCCAGAAAGGCAGGACAGGCCATGGAGAACTGGGAGCCTTGTTATGCTGATGGGCGGGATGTAAATTGCCAACAGACACTCGGGAGAAGTGTATGGTGTTTCCTGAAACATCTAAAAAACAAAGCAACAGAGCCTAGGGCACTTCCACTTATGGTCCTATAGCTTAGGGAAATTAAAATCAAAAAGACACAGCCACCCCAAAGTTTGGGACGCCTCTGTTTACAAGAACCTCGTTTACAGTACAAGTTCAATATCGCAGAAAGTGAAAAATGGATAAAGAAGTTGTGGTATTACTTACAAAGCAATATCACTCAGCAATGAAATCTATGTCATCAGGCCCTTAGCAGCACAATGAGTGGATTCAGGTATGATGATTCTAACTGAAATAAGTCACACAGAAAAAGAAACATCATAAGATATCAGTAATACACGGAATGTAAACTTGGCTACACAGGAACTGAATTACAAAACAGAACAGGGTCTCAAATTTAGAAAACCAACTTATGCTTGCTTAAGGGGAAGGTGAGTTGGGGTGCTGCATAAAACCAGAGATTGAAATGAGCACAGATAAAGTTCCTTAAGCCAAATATGGAATAGACAAGAGCTACTCCTTGCTCAACGAAATGGACTTAACCCCCCGTATTAAACGCCTAAGAATGTACCTGACTAGTAAGTATCTTAAAACCTATGGATTGCTATGTCTCCGAAAGAGAATCAAGCATGTGTACAGGGGCATAAACGCAGCAGTGATAGGATTGGAGAGGTTCGGTGAGCAAATGAAGACCCTTTGAAGTCATATTGCATGGTACCCATTCCACGGGTTTCAACTCTCCAGGTTTAAGGTATTCTTCCTTCAGCTAAAACATGCATGTGGAACCCAGAGTATGATCAACCATGTGAACGGGAGACGTGTTCAAATATGTCTCAGTTTTCCTCCCCTGGTACTCGGGTGCAACATTCCAGACGCTTTACTAACACTCTCCCCACTTGGAGAGTCAGCGCCTTTAACCTCCTGTTTGGCCCAGTTTGCAATTTCTGCGGAAGATGAACAGGAATAGCGAGAACCAATGAGAGACTAGCTGGAGGTGTCTGGACGGGCAAATTTAACTCTCATTTCCCACCAGGAAGAGGAATTAACCAAAGGCTCAGCGTGCCGTGCCGGAACCAGATTAGGGCCTGAAGCCATCCTGCGGTGTTGCGGCCAGTCACAAGAAAGCGAGTTGAAGAAAGGAGCTCAGGGGCACTGTAATTCACAAACCTGCAGAGTTATAAATGACAGCTATCGTCCAAAAATAGACTGAAGTAAGGCTGCCAAGAGGACTTGAAAGCGGGGCAGAATTGCAGGAAACCGATTTCAGGAGGTAGACTGGAATTGCATTGAAAGCATAGGAAAAGAGGCAGAACGTCCACAATGATGCACTTGGCCAAAAAGGGCGTATGCGTTTTTTCCTGAATATATTCAGGAAAAAACGCATACGCCCTTTTTGGCCAACCAAGCAAGCTTGCAAAGGAAATCTGCACTACAATGAAGTCTCACTTCCCCCGGTCAAAAGGGCCATCTGAAAAAAGTGTAAAATCCAGAAAGGCAGGACAGGCCATGGAGAACTGGGAGCCTTGTTATGCTGATGGGCGGGATGTAAATTGCCAACAGACACTCGGGAGAAGTGTATGGTGTTTCCTGAAACATCTAAAAAACAAAGCAACAGAGCCTAGGGCACTTCCACTTATGGTCCTATAGCTTAGGGAAATTAAAATCAAAAAGACACAGCCACCCCAAAGTTTGGGACGGCTCTGTTTACAAGAACCTCGTTTACAGTACAAGTTCAACATCGCAGAAAGTGAAAAATGGATAAAGAAGTTGTGGTATTTACTTACAAAGCAATATCACTCAGCAATGAAATCTATGTCATCAGGCCCTTAGCAGCACAATGAGTGGATTCAGGTATGATGATTCTAACTGAAATAAGTCACACAGAAAAAGAAACATCATAAGATATCAGTAATACACGGAATGTAAACTTGGCTACACAGGAACTGAATTACAAAACAGAACAGGGTCTCAAATTTAGAAAACCAACTTATGCTTGCTTAAGGGGAAAGGTGAGTTGGGGTGCTGCATAAAACCAGAGATTGAAATGAGCACAGATAAAGTTCCTTAAGCCAAATATGGAATAGACAAGAGCTACTCCTTGCTCAACGAAATGGACTCAACACCGCATATTAAACGCCTAAGAATGTACCTGACTAGTAAGTATCTTAAAACCTATGGATTGCTATGTCTCCGAAAGAGAATCAAGCATGTGTACAGGGGCATAAACGCAGCAGTGATAGGATTGGAGGGGTTCGGTGAGCAAATGAAGACCCTTTGAAGTCATATTGCATGGTACCCATTACACGGGTCTCAACTCTCCAGGTTTTAGGTATTCTTCCTCAGCTAAAACATGCATGTGGAACCCAAGTATGATCAACCATGTGATCGGGAGACGTGTTCAAATATGTCTCAGTTTTCCTCCCCTGGTACTCGGGTGCAACATTCCAGACGCTTTACTAACACTCTCGCCACTTGGAGAGTCAGTCGCCTTTAACCTCCTGTTTGGCCCAGTTTGCAATTTCTGCGGAAGATGAACAGGAATAGCGAGAACCAATGAGAGACTAGCTGGAGGTGTCTGGACGGGCAATTTAACTCTCATTTCCCACCAGGAAGAGGAATAACCAAAGGCTCAGCGTGCCGTGCCGGAACCAGATTAGGGCCTGAAGCCATCCTGCGGTGTTGCGGCCAGCTCACAAGAAAGCGAGTTGAAGAAAGGAGCTCAGGGGCACTGTAATTCACAAACCTGCAGAGTTATAAATGACAGCTATCGTCCAAAAATAGACTGAAGTAAGGCTGCCAAGAGGACTTGAAAGCGGGGCAGAATTGCAGGAAACGATTTCAGGAGGTAGACTGGAATTGCATTGAAAGCATAGGAAAAGAGGCAGAACGTCCACAATGATGCACTTGGCCAAAAAGGGCGTATGCGTTTTTTCCTGAATATATTCAGGAAAAAACGCATACGCCCTTTTTGGCCAACCAAGCAAGCTTGCAAAGGAAATCTGCACTACAATGAAGTCTCACTTCCCCCCGGTCAAAAGGGCCATCTGAAAAAAGTGTAAAATCCAGAAAGGCAGGACAGGCCATGGAGAACTGGGAGCCTGTTATGCTGATGGGCGGGATGTAAATTGCCAACAACCACTCGGGAGAAGTGTATGGTGTTTCCTGAAACATCTAAAAAACAAAGCAACAGAGCCAGGGCACTGCCACTTATGGTCCTATAGCTTAGGGAAATTAAAATCAAAAAGACACAGCACCCCAAAGTTTGGAACGGCTCTGTTTAAAAGAACCTCGTTTACAGTACAAGTTCAACATCGCAGAAAGTGAAAAATGGATAAAGAAGTTGTGGTATTTACTTACAAAGCAATATCACTCAGCAATGAAATCTGTGTCATCAGGCCCTTAGCAGCACAATGAGTGGATTCAGGTATGATGATTCTAACTGAAATAAGTCACACAGAAAAAGAAACATCATAAGATATCAGTAATACACGGAATGTAAACTTGGCTACACAGGAACTGAATTACAGAACAGAACAGGGTCTCAAATTTAGAAAACCAACTTATGCTTGCTTAAGGGGAAGGTGAGTTGGGGTGCTGCATAAAACCAGAGATTGAAATGAGCACAGATAAAGTTCCTTAAGCCAAATATGGAATAGACAAGAGCTACTCCTTGCTCAACGAAATGGACTCAACACCGCATATTAAACGCCTAAGATGTACCTGACTAGTAAGTATCTTAAAACCTATGGATTGCTATGTCTCCGAAAGAGAATCAAGCATGTGTACAGGGGCATAAACGCAGCAGTGATAGGATTGGAGAGGTTCGGTGAGCAAATGAAGACCCTTTGAAGTCATATTGCATGGTACCCATTCCACGGGTTTCAACTACCAGGTTTAAGGTATTCTTCCTTCAGCTAAAACATGCATGTGGAACCCAAGTATGATCAACCATGTGAACGGGAGACGTGTTCAAATATGTCTCAGTTTTCGTACCCTGGTACTCGGGTGCAACATTCCAGACGCTTTACTAACACTCTCCCGACTTGGAGAGTCAGCGCCTTTAACCTCCTGTTTGGCCCAGTTTGCAATTTCTGCGGAAGATGAACAGGAATAGCGAGAACCAATGAGAGACTAGCTGGAGGTGTCTGGACGGGCAAATTTAACTCTCATTTCCCACCAGGAAGAGGAAATAACCAAAGGCTCAGCGTGCCGTGCCGGAACCAGATTAGGGCCTGAAGCCCTCCTGCGGTGTTGCGGCCAGGTCACAAGAAAGCGAGTTGAAGAAAGGAGCTCAGGGGCACTGTAATTCACAAACCTGCAGAGTTATAAATGACAGCTATCGTCCAAAAATAGACTGAAGTAAGGCTGCCAGAGGACTTGAAAGCGGGGGCAGAATTGCAGGAAAACCGATTTCAGGAGGTAGACTGGAATTGCATTGAAAGCATAGGAAAAGAGGCAGAACGTCCACAATGATGCACTTGGCCAAAAAGGGCGTATGCGTTTTTCCTGAATATATTCAGGAAAAAAACGCATACGCCCTTTTTGGCCAACCAAGCAAGCTTGCAAAGGAAATCTGCACTACAATGAAGTCTCACTCCCCCCGGTCAAAAGGGCCATCTGAAAAAAGTGTAAAATCCAGAAAGGCAGGACAGGCCATGGAGAACTGGGAGCCTTGTTATGCTGATGGGCGGGATGTAAATTGCCACAGACACTGGGGAGAAGTGTATGGGTTTCCTGAAACATCTAAAAAACAAAGCAACAGAACCTAGGGCACTTCCACTTATGGTCCTATAGCTTAGGGAAATTAAAATCAAAAAGACACAGCCACCCCAAAGTTTGGAACGGCTTTGTTTACAAGAACCTCGTTTACAGTACAAGTTCAACATCGCAGAAAGTGAAAAATGGATAAAGAAGTTGTGGTATTTACTTACAAAGCAATATCACTCAGCAATGAAATCTGTGTCATCAGGCCCTTAGCAGCACAATGAGTGGATTCAGGTATGATGATTCTAACTGAAATAAGTCACACAGAAAAAGAAACATCATAAGATATCAGTAATACACGGATGTAAACTTGGCTACACAGGAACTGAATTACAGAACAGAACAGGGTCTCAAATTTAGAAAACCAACTTATGCTTGCTTAAGGGGAAAGGTGAGTTGGGGTGCTGCATAAAACCAGAGATTGAAATGAGCACAGATAAAGTTCCTTAAGTCAAATATGGAATAGACAAGAGCTACTCCTTGCTCAACGAAATGGACTCAACACCGCATATTAAAAGCCTAAGAATGTACCTGACTAGTAAGTATCTTAAAACCTATGGATTGCTATGTCTCCGAAAGAGAATCAAGCATGTGTACAGGGGCATAAACGCAGCAGTGATAGGATTGGAGAGGTTCGGTGAGCAAATGAAGACCCTTTGAAGTCATATTGCATGGTACCCATTACACGGGTTTCAACTACCCAGGTTTAAGGTATTCTTCCTTCAGCTAAAACATGCATGTGGAACCCAGAGTATGATCAACCATGTGATCGGGAGACGTGTTCAAATATGTCTCAGTTTTCGTACCCTGGTACTCGGGTGCAACATTCCAGACGCTTTACTAACACTCTCCCCACTTGGAGAGTCAGTCCCTTTAACCTCCTGTTTGGCCCAGTTTGCAATTTCTTTCGGAAGATGAACAGGAATAGCGAGAACCAATGAGAGGCTAGCTGGAGGTGTCTGGACGGGCAAATTTAACTCTCATTTCCCACCAGGAAGAGGAAATAACCAAAGGCTCAGCGTGCCGTGCCGGAACCAGATTAGGGCCTGAAGCCATCCTGCGGTGTTGCGGCCAGTTCACAAGAAAGCGAGTTGAAGAAAGGAGCTCAGGGGCACTGTAATTCACAAACCTGCAGAGTTATAAATGTACAGCTATCGTCCAAAATAGACTGAAGTAAGGCTGCCAAGAGGACTTGAAAGCGGGGCAGAATTGCAGGAACCGATTTCAGGAGGTAGACTGGAATTGCATTGAAAGCATAGGAAAAGAGGCAGAACGTCCACAATGATGCACTTGGCCAAAAAGGGCGTATGCGTTTTTTCCTGAATATATTCAGGAAAAAACGCATACGCCCTTTTTGGCCAACCAAGCAAGCTTGCAAAGGAAATCTGCACTACAATGAAGTCTCACTTTCCCCCGGTCAAAAGGGCCATCTGAAAAAAGTGTAAAATCCAGAAAGGCAGGACAGGCCATGGAGAACTGGGAGCCTTGTTATGCTGATGGGCGGGATGTAAATTGCCAACAGACACTCGGGAGAAGTGTATGGTGTTTCCTGAAACATCTAAAAACAAAGCAACAGAAGCCTAGGGCACTTCCACTTATGGTCCTATAGCTTAGGGAAATTAAAATCAAAAAGACACAGCCACCCCAAAGTTTGGGAATGCCTCTGTTTACAAGAACCTCGTTTACAGTACAAGTTCAACATCAGCAGAAAGTGAAAAATGGGAATAAAGAACGTTGTGGTATTTACTACAATGCAAGTATCACTCAGCAATGAAATCTATGTCATCAGGCCCTTAGCAGCACTAATGAGTGGATTCAGGTACTGATGATTCTAACTGAAATAAGTCACACAGAAAAAGAAACATCATAAGATATCAGTAATACACGGAATGTAAACTTGGCTACACAGGAACTGAATTCCAGAACAGAACAGGGTCTCAAATTTAGAAAACCAACTTATGCTTGCTTAAGGTTAAAGGTGAGTTGGGGTGCTGCATAAAACCAGAGATTGAAATGAGCACAGATAAAGTTCCTTAATCCAAATATGGAATAGACAAGAGCTACTCCTTGCTCAACGAAATGGACTCAACACCGCATATTAAACGCCTAAGAATGTACCTGACTAGTAAGTATCTTAAAACCTATGGATTGCTATGTCTCCGAAAGAGAATCAAGCATGTGTACAGGGGCATAAACGCAGCAGTTGATAGGATTGGAGAGGTTCGGTGAGCAAATGAAGACCCTTTGAAGTCATATTGCATGGTACCCATTACACGGGTCTCAACTCTCCAGGTTTAAGGTATTCTTCCTTCAGCTAAAACATGCATGTGGAACCCAGAGTATGATCAACCATGTGATCGGGAGACGTGTTCAAATATGTCTCAGTTTTCCTCCCCTGGTACTCGGGTGAAATTTTCCAGACGCTTTACTAACACTCTCCCGACTTGGAGAGTCAGTCCCTTTAACCTCCTGTTTGGCCCAGTTTGCAATTTCTGCGGAAGATGAACAGGAATAGCGAGAACCAATGAGAGGCTAGCTGGAGGTGTCTGGACGGGCAAATTTAACTCTCATTTCCCCACCAGGAAGAGGAATTAACCAAAGGCTCAGCATGCCGGGCCGGAACCAGATTAGGGCCTGAAGCCATCCGGCGGTGTTGCGGCCAGGTCACAAGAAAGCGATTTGAAGAAAGGAGCTCAGGGGCACTGTAATTCACAAACCTGCAGAGTTATAAATGACAGCTATCGTCCAAAAATAGACTGAAGTAAGGCTGCCAAGAGGACTTGAAAGCGGGGCAGAATTGCAGGAAACCGATTTCAGGAGGTAGACTGGAATTGCATTGAAAGCATAGGAAAAGAGGCAGAACGTCCACAATGATGCACTTGGCCAAAAAGGGCGTATGCGTTTTTTCCTGAATATATTCAGGAAAAAAACGCATACGCCCTTTTGGCCAACCAAGCAAGCTTGCAAAGGAAATCTGCACTACAATGAAGTCTCACTTCCCCCGGTCAAAAGGGCCATCTGAAAAAAGTGTAAAATCCAGAAAGGCAGGACAGGCCATGGAGAACTGGGAGCCTTGTTATGCTGATGGGCGGGATGTAAATTGCCACCAACCACGCGGGAGAAGTGTATGGTGTTTCCTGAAACATCTAAAAAACAAGCAACAGAGCCTAGGGCACTTCCACTTATGGTCCTATAGCTTAGGGAAATTAAAATCAAAAAGACACAGCCACCCCAAAGTTTGGGACGCCTCTGTTTACAAGAACCTCGTTTACAGTACAAGTTCAACATCGCAGAAAGTGAAAAATGGATAAAGAAGTTGTGGTATTTACTTACAAAGCAATATCACTCAGCAATGAAATCTATGTCATCAGGCCCTTAGCAGCACAATGAGTGGATTCAGGTATGATGATTCTAACTGAAATAAGTCACACAGAAAAAGAAACATCATAAGATATCAGTAATACACGGAATGTAAACTTGGCTACACAGGAACTGAATTACAGAACAGAACAGGGTCTCAAATTTAGAAAACCAACTTATGCTTGCTTAAGGGGAAAGGTGAGTTGGGGTGCTGCATAAAACCAGAGATTGAAATGAGCACAGATAAAGTTCCTTAAGCCAAATATGGAATAGACAAGAGCTACTCCTTGCTCAACGAAATGGACTCAACACCGCATATTAAACGCCTAAGAATGTACCTGACTAGTAAGTATCTTAAAACCTATGGATTGCTATGTCTCCGAAAGAGAATCAAGCATGTGTACAGGGGCATAAACGCAGCAGTGATAGGATTGGAGAGGTTCGGTGAGCAAATGAAGACCCTTTGAAGTCATATTGCATGGTACCCATTCCACGGGTTTCAACTACCCAGGTTTAAGGTATTCTTCCTTCAGCTAAAACATGCATGTGGAACCCAGAGTATGATCAACCATGTGATCGGGAGACGTGTTCAAATATGTCTCAGTTTTCCTCCCCTGGTACTCGGGTGCAACATTCCAGACGCTTTACTAACACTCTCCCACTTGGAGAGTCAGCGCCTTTAACCTCCTGTTTGGCCCAGTTTGCAATTTCTGCGGAAGATGAACAGGAATAGCGAGAACCAATGAGAGACTAGCTGGAGGTGTCTGGACGGGCAAATTTAACTCTCATTTCCCACCAGGAAGAGGAAATAACCAAAGGCTCAGCGTGCCGTGCCGGAACCAGATTAGGGCCTGAAGCCATCCTGCGGTGTTGCGGCCAGCTCACAAGAAAGCGAGTTGAAGAAAGGAGCTCAGGGGCACTGTAATTCACAAACCTGCAGAGTTATAAATGACAGCTATCGTCCAAAAATAGACTGAAGTAAGGCTGCCAAGAGGACTTGAAAGCGGGGCAGAATTGCAGGAAACCGATTTCAGGAGGTAGACTGGAATTGCATTGAAAGCATAGGAAAAGAGGCAGAACGTCCACAATGATGCACTTGGCCAAAAAGGGCGTATGCGTTTTTTCCTGAATATATTCAGGAAAAAACGCATACGCCCTTTTTGGCCAACCAAGCAAGCTTGCAAAGGAAATCTGCACTACAATGAAGTCTCACTTCCCCCCGGTCAAAAGGGCCATCTGAAAAAAGTGTAAAATCCAGAAAGGCAGGACAGGCCATGGAGAACTGGGAGCCTTGTTATGCTGATGGGCGGGATGTAAATTGCCAACAGACACTCGGGAGAAGTGTATGGTGTTTCCTGAAACATCTAAAAAACAAAGCAACAGAGCCTAGGGCACTTCCACTTATGGTCCTATAGCTTAGGGAAATTAAAATCAAAAAGACACAGCCACCCCAAAGTTTGGGACGCCTCTGTTTACAAGAACCTCGTTTACAGTACAAGTTCAACATCACAGAAAGTGAAAAATGGATAAAGAAGTTGTGGTATTTACTTACAAAGCAATATCACTCAGCAATGAAATCTATGTCATCAGGCCCTTAGCAGCACAATGAGTGGATTCAGGTATGATGATTCTAACTGAAATAAGTCACACAGAAAAAGAAACATCATAAGATATCAGTAATACACGGAATGTAAACTTGGCTACACAGGAACTGAATTACAGAACAGAACAGGGTCTCAAATTTAGAAAACCAACTTATGCTTGCTTAAGGGGAAAGGTGAGTTGGGGTGCTGCATAAAACCAGAGATTGAAATGAGCACAGATAAAGTTCCTTAAGCCAAATATGGAATAGACAAGAGCTACTCCTTGCTCAACGAAATGGACTCAACACCGCATATTAAACGCCTAAGAATGTACCTGACTAGTAAGTATCTTAAAACCTATGGATTGCTATGTCTCCGAAAGAGAATCAAGCATGTGTACAGGGGCATAAACGCAGCAGTGATAGGATTGGAGAGGTTCGGTGAGCAAATGAAGACCCTTTGAAGTCATATTGCATGGTACCCATTCCACGGGTTTCAACTACCCAGGTTTAAGGTATTCTTCCTTCAGCTAAAACATGCATGTGGAACCCAGAGTATGATCAACCATGTGACGGGAGACGTGTTCAAATATGTCTCAGTTTTCCTCCCCTGGTACTCGGGTGCAACATTCCAGACGCTTTACTAACACTCTCCCCACTTGGAGAGTCAGTCCTTTAACCTCCTGTTTGGCCCAGTTTGCAATTTCTGCGGAAGATGAACAGGAATAGCGAGAACCAATGAGAGACTAGCTGGAGGTGTCTGGACGGGCAAATTTAACTCTCATTTCCCACCAGGAAGAGGAAATAACCAAAGGCTCAGCGTGCCGTGCCGGAACCAGATTAGGGCCTGAAGCCATCCTGCGGTGTTGCGGCCAGGTCACAAGAAAGCGAGTTGAAGAAAGGAGCTCAGGGGCACTGTAATTCACAAACCTGCAGAGTTATAAATGACAGCTATCGTCCAAAAATAGACTGAAGTAAGGCTGCCAAGAGGACTTGAAAGCGGGGCAGAATTGCAGGAAACCGATTTCAGGAGGTAGACTGGAATTGCATTGAAAGCATAGGAAAAGAGGCAGAACGTCCACAATGATGCACTTGGCCAAAAAGGGCGTATGCGTTTTTTCCTGAATATATTCAGGAAAAAACGCATACGCCCTTTTGGCCAACCAAGCAAGCTTGCAAAGGAAATCTGCACTACAATGAAGTCTCACTTCCCCCCGGTCAAAAGGGCCATCTGAAAAAAGTGTAAAATCCAGAAAGGCAGGACAGGCCATGGAGAACTGGGAGCCTTGTTATGCTGATGGGCGGGATGTAAATTGCCAACAGACACTCGGGAGAAGTGTATGGTGTTTCCTGAAACATCTAAAAAACAAAGCAACAGAGCCTAGGGCACTTCCACTTATGGTCCTATAGCTTAGGGAAATTAAAATCAAAAAGACACAGCCACCCCAAAGTTTGGGACGGCTCTGTTTACAAGAACCTCGTTTACAGTACAAGTTCAACATCGCAGAAAGTGAAAAATGGATAAAGAAGTTGTGGTATTTACTTACAAAGCAATATCACTCAGCAATGAAATCTATGTCATCAGGCCCTTAGCAGCACAATGAGTGGATTCAGGTATGATGATTCTAACTGAAATAAGTCACACAGAAAAAGAAACATCATAAGATATCAGTAATACACGGAATGTAAACTTGGCTACACAGGAACTGAATTCCAAACAGAACAGGGTCTCAAATTTAGAAAACCAACTTATGCTTGCTTAAGGGGAAAGGTGAGTTGGGGTGCTGCATAAAACCAGAGATTGAAATGAGCACAGATAAAGTTCCTTAAGCCAAATATGGAATAGACAAGAGCTACTCCTTGCTCAACGAAATGGACTCAACACCGCATATTAAACGCCTAAGAATGTACCTGACTAGTAAGTATCTTAAAACCTATGGATTGCTATGTCTCCGAAAGAGAATCAAGCATGTGTACAGGGGCATAAACGCAGCAGTGATAGGATTGGAGAGGTTCGGTGAGCAAATGAAGACCCTTTGAAGTCATATTGCATGGTACCCATTCCACGGGTTTCAACTACCCAGGTTTAAGGTATTCTTCCTTCAGCTAAAACATGCATGTGGAACCCAGAGTATGATCAACCATGTGACGGGAGACGTGTTCAAATATGTCTCAGTTTTCCTACCCTGGTACTCGGGTGCAACATTCCAGACGCTTTACTAACACTCTCCCCACTTGGAGAGTCAGTCCCTTTAACCTCCTGTTTGGCCCAGTTTGCAATTTCTGCGGAAGATGAACAGGAATAGCGAGAACCAATGAGAGACTAGCTGGAGGTGTCTGGACGGGCAAATTTAACTCTCATTTCCCACCAGGAAGAGGAATTAACCAAAGGCTCAGCGTGCCGTGCCGGAACCAGATTAGGGCCTGAAGCCATCCTGCGGTGTTGCGGCCAGCTCACAAGAAAGCGAGTTGAAGAAAGGAGCTCAGGGGCACTGTAATTCACAAACCTGCAGAGTTATAAATGACAGCTATCGTCCAAAATATGACTGAAGTAAGGCTGCCAAGAGGACTTGAAAGCGGGGCAGAATTGCAGGAAACCGATTTCAGGAGGTAGACTGGAATTGCATTGAAAGCATAGGAAAAGAGGCAGAACGTCCACAATGATGCACTTGGCCAAAAAGGGCGTATGCGTTTTTTCCTGAATATATTCAGGAAAAAACGCATACGCCCTTTTTGGCCAACCAAGCAAGCTTGCAAAGGAAATCTGCACTACAATGAAGTCTCACTTCCCCCGGTCAAAAGGGCCATCTGAAAAAAGTGTAAAATCCAGAAAGGCAGGACAGGCCATGGAGAACTGGGAGCCTTGTTATGCTGATGGGCGGGATGTAAATTGCCAACAGACACTCGGGAGAAGTGTATGGTGTTTCCTGAAACATCTAAAAAACAAAGCAACAGAGCCTAGGGCACTTCCACTTATGGTCCTATAGCTTAGGGAAATTAAAATCAAAAAGACACAGCCACCCCAAAGTTTGGAACGGCTCTGTTTACAAGAACCTCGTTTACAGTACAAGTTCAACATCGCAGAAAGTGAAAAATGGATAAAGAAGTTGTGGTATTTACTTACAAAGCAATATCACTCAGCAATGAAATCTATGTCATCAGGCCCTTAGCAGCACAATGAGTGGATTCAGGTATGATGATTCTAACTGAAATAAGTCACACAGAAAAAGAAACATCATAAGATATCAGTAATACACGGAATGTAAACTTGGCTACACAGGAACTGAATTACAGAACAGAACAGGGTCTCAAATTTAGAAAACCAACTTATGCTTGCTTAAGGGGAAAGGTGAGTTGGGGTGCTGCATAAAACCAGAGATTGAAATGAGCACAGATAAAGTTCCTTAAGCCAAATATGGAATAGACAAGAGCTACTCCTTGCTCAACGAAATGGACTCAACACCGCATATTAAACGCCTAAGAATGTACCTGACTAGTAAGTATCTTAAAACCTATGGATTGCTATGTCTCCGAAAGAGAATCAAGCATGTGTACAGGGGCATAAACGCAGCAGTGATAGGATTGGAGAGGTTCGGTGAGCAAATGAAGACCCTTTGAAGTCATATTGCATGGTACCCATTCCACGGGTTTCAACTCCCAGGTTTAAGGTATTCTTCCTTCAGCTAAAACATGCATGTGGAACCCAGAGTATGATCAACCATGTGACGGGAGACGTGTTCAAATATGTCTCAGTTTTCCTCCCCTGGTACTCGGGTGCAACATTCCAGACGCTTTACTAACACTCTCCCCACTTGGAGAGTCAGTCCCTTAACCTCCTGTTTGGCCCAGTTTGCAATTTCTGCGGAAGATGAACAGGAATAGCGAGAACCAATGAGAGACTAGCTGGAGGTGTCTGGACGGGCAAATTTAACTCTCATTTCCCACCAGGAAGAGGAATAACCAAAGGCTCAGCGTGCCGTGCCGGAACCAGATTAGGGCCTGAAGCCATCCTGCGGTGTTGCGGCCAGGTCACAAGAAAGCGAGTTGAAGAAAGGAGCTCAGGGGCACTGTAATTCACAAACCTGCAGAGTTATAAATGACAGCTATCGTCCAAAAATATACTGAAGTAAGGCTGCCAAGAGGACTTGAAAGCGGGGCAGAATTGCAGGAAACCGATTTCAGGAGGTAGACTGGAATTGCATTGAAAGCATAGGAAAAGAGGCAGAACGTCCACAATGATGCACTTGGCCAAAAAGGGCGTATGCGTTTTTTCCTGAATATATTCAGGAAAAAACGCATACGCCCTTTTTGGCCAACCAAGCAAGCTTGCAAAGGAAATCTGCACTACAATGAAGTCTCACTTCCCCCGGTCAAAAGGGCCATCTGAAAAAAGTGTAAAATCCAGAAAGGCAGGACAGGCCATGGAGAACTGGGAGCCTTGTTATGCTGATGGGCGGGATGTAAATTGCCAACAGACACTCGGGAGAAGTGTATGGTGTTTCCTGAAACATCTAAAAAACAAAGCAACAGAGCCTAGGGCACTTCCACTTATGGTCCTATAGCTTAGGGAAATTAAAATCAAAAAGACACAGCCACCCCAAAGTTTGGGACGCCTCTGTTTACAAGAACCTCGTTTACAGTACAAGTTCAACATCGCAGAAAGTGAAAAATGGATAAAGAAGTTGTGGTATTTACTTACAAAGCAATATCACTCAGCAATGAAATCTATGTCATCAGGCCTGTAGCAGCACAATGAGTGGATTCAGGTATGATGATTCTAACTGAAATAAGTCACACAGAAAAAGAAACATCATAAGATATCAGTAATACACGGAATGTAAACTTGGCTACACAGGAACTGAATTACAGAACAGAACAGGGTCTCAAATTTAGAAAACCAACTTATGCTTGCTTAAGGGGAAAGGTGAGTTGGGGTGCTGCATAAAACCAGAGATTGAAATGAGCACAGATAAAGTTCCTTAAGCCAAATATGGAATAGACAAGAGCTACTCCTTGCTCAACGAAATGGACTCAACACCGCATATTAAACGCCTAAGAATGTACCTGACTAGTAAGTATCTTAAAACCTATGGATTGCTATGTCTCCGAAAGAGAATCAAGCATGTGTACAGGGGCATAAACGCAGCAGTGATAGGATTGGAGAGGTTCGGTGAGCAAATGAAGACCCTTTGAAGTCATATTGCATGGTACCCATTCCACGGTCTCAACTCTCCAGGTTTAAGGTATTCTTCCTTCAGCTAAAACATGCATGTGGAACCCAGAGTATGATCAACCATGTGATCGGGAGACGTGTTCAAATATGTCTCAGTTTTCGTACCCTGGTACTCGGGTGCAACATTCCAGACGCTTTACTAACACTCTCCCCACTTGGAGAGTCAGTCCCTTTAACCTCCTGTTTGGCCCAGTTTGCAATTTCTGCGGAAGATGAACAGGAATAGCGAGAACCAATGAGAGACTAGCTGGAGGTGTCTGGACGGGCAAATTTAACTCTCATTTCCCACCAGGAAGAGGAAATAACCAAAGGCTCAGCGTGCCGTGCCGGAACCAGATTAGGGCCTGAAGCCATCCTGCGGTGTTGCGGCCAGGTCACAAGAAAGCGAGTTGAAGAAAGGAGCTCAGGGGCACTGTAATTCACAAACCTGCAGAGTTATAAATGACAGCTATCGTCCAAAAATATACTGAAGTAAGGCTGCCAAGAGGACTTGAAAGCGGGGCAGAATTGCAGGAAACCGATTTCAGGAGGTAGACTGGAATTGCATTGAAAGCATAGGAAAAGAGGCAGAACGTCCACAATGATGCACTTGGCCAAAAAGGGCGTATGCGTTTTTTCCTGAATATATTCAGGAAAAAACGCATACGCCCTTTTTGGCCAACCAAGCAAGCTTGCAAAGGAAATCTGCACTACAATGAAGTCTCACTTCCCCCCGGTCAAAAGGGCCATCTGAAAAAAGTGTAAAATCCAGAAAGGCAGGACAGGCCATGGAGAACTGGGAGCCTTGTTATGCTGATGGGCGGGATGTAAATTGCCAACAGACACTCGGGAGAAGTGTATGGTGTTTCCTGAAACATCTAAAAAACAAAGCAACAGAGCCTAGGGCACTTCCACTTATGGTCCTATAGCTTAGGGAAATTAAAATCAAAAAGACACAGCCACCCCAAAGTTTGGAACGGCTCTGTTTACAAGAACCTCGTTTACAGTACAAGTTCAACATCGCAGAAAGTGAAAAATGGATAAAGAAGTTGTGGTATTTACTTACAAAGCAATACACTCAGCAATGAAATCTATGTCATCAGGCCCTTAGCAGCACAATGAGTGGATTCAGGTATGATGATTCTAACTGAAATAAGTCACACAGAAAAAGAAACATCATAAGATATCAGTAATACACGGAATGTAAACTTGGCTACACAGGAACTGAATTACAGAACAGAACAGGGTCTCAAATTTAGAAAACCAACTTATGCTTGCTTAAGGGGAAAGGTGAGTTGGGGTGCTGCATAAAACCAGAGATTGAAATGAGCACAGATAAAGTTCCTTAAGCCAAATATGGAATAGACAAGAGCTACTCCTTGCTCAACGAAATGGACTCAACACCGCATATTAAACGCCTAAGAATGTACCTGACTAGTAAGTATCTTAAAACCTATGGATTGCTATGTCTCCGAAGAGAATCAAGCATGTGTACAGGGGGCATAAACGCAGCAGTGATAGGATTGGAGAGGTTCGGTGAGCAAATGAAGACCCTTTGAAGTCATATTGCATGGTACCCATTCCAGGGTTCAACTACTCCAGGTTTAAGGTATTCTTCCTTCAGCTAAAACATGCATGTGGAACCCAAGTATGATCAACCATGTGAAAGGGAGACGTGTTCAAATATGTCTCAGTTTTCCTCCCCTGGTACTCGGGTGCAACATTCCAGACGCTTTACTAACACTCTCCCCACTTGGAGAGTCAGTCCCTTTAACCTCCTGTTTGGCCCAGTTTGCAATTCTGCGGAAGATGAACAGGAATAGGAGAGAACAATGAGAGACTAGCTGGAGGTGTCTGGACGGGCAAATTTAACTCTCATTTCCCACCAGGAAGAGGAATTAACCAAAGGCTCAGCGTGCCGTGCCGGAACCAGATTAGGGCCTGAAGCCATCCTGCGGTGTTGCGGCCAGGTCACAAGAAAGCGAGTTGAAGAAAGGAGCTCAGGGGCACTGTAATTCACAAACCTGCAGAGTTATAAATGACAGCTATCGTCCAAAAATAGACTGAAGTAAGGCTGCCAAGAGGACTTGAAAGCGGGGCAGAATTGCAGGAAACCGATTTCAGGAGGTAGACTGGAATTGCATTGAAAGCATAGGAAAAGAGGCAGAACGTCCACAATGATGCACTTGGCCAAAAAGGGCGTATGCGTTTTTCCTGAATATATTCAGGAAAAAACGCATACGCCCTTTTTGGCCAACCAAGCAAGCTTGCAAAGGAAATCTGCACTACAATGAAGTCTCACTTCCCCCGGTCAAAAGGGCCATCTGAAAAAAGTGTAAAATCCAGAAAGGCAGGACAGGCCATGGAGAACTGGGAGCCTTGTTATGCTGATGGGCGGGATGTAAATTGCCAACAGACACTCGGGAGAAGTGTATGTTGTTTCCTGAAACATCTAAAAAACAAAGCAACAGAGCCTAGGGCACTTCCACTTATGGTCCTATAGCTTAGGGAAATTAAAATCAAAAAGACACAGCCACCCCAAAGTTTGGAACGGCTCTGTTACAAGAACCTCGTTTACAGTACAAGTTCAACATCGCAGAAAGTGAAAAATGGATAAAGAAGTTGTGGTATTTACTTACAAAGCAATATCACTCAGCAATGAAATCTATGTCATCAGGCCCTTAGCAGCACAATGAGTGGATTCAGGTATGATGATTCTAACTGAAATAAGTCACACAGAAAAGAAACATCATAAGATATCAGTAATACACGGAATGTAAACTTGGCTACACAGGAAATGAATTACAGAACAGAACAGGGTCTCAAATTTAGAAAACCAACTTATGCTTGCTTAAGGGTAAAGGTGAGTTGGGGTGCTGCATAAAACCAGAGATTGAAATGAGCACAGATAAAGTTCCTTAAGCCAAATATGGAATAGACAAGAGCTACTCCTTGCTCAACGAAATGGACTCAACACCGCATATTAAACGCCTAAGAATGTACCTGACTAGTAAGTATCTTAAAACCTATGGATTGCTATGTCTCCGAAAGAGAATCAAGCATGTGTACAGGGGCATAAACGCAGCAGTGATAGGATTGGAGAGGTTCGGTGAGCAAATGAAGACCCTTTGAAGTCATATTGCATGGTTCCCATTACACGGGTCTCAACTCTCCAGGTTTAAGGTATTCTTCCTTCAGCTAAAACATGCATGTGGAACCTAGAGTATGATCAACCATGTGATCGGGGGACGTGTTCAAATATGTCTCAGTTTTCCTCCCCTGGTACTCGGGTGCAACATTCCAGACGCTTTACTAACACTCTCCCGACTTGGAGAGTCAGTCCCTTTAACCTCCTGTTTGGCCCAGTTTGCAATTTCTGCGGAAGATGAACAGGAATAGCGAGAACCAATGAGAGGCTAGCTGGAGGTGTCTGGACGGGCAAATTTAAACTCTCATTTCCCACCAGGAAGAGGAATTAACCAAAGGCTCAGCGTGCCGTGCCGGAACCAGATTAGGGCCTGAAGCCATCCTGCGGTGTTGCGGCCAGCTCACAAGAAAGCGAGTTGAAGAAAGGAGCTCAGGGGCACTGTAATTCACAAACCTGCAGAGTTATAAATGACAGCTATCGTCCAAAAATAGACTGAAGTAAGGCTGCCAAGAGGACTTGAAAGCGGGGCAGAATTGCAGGAAACCGATTTCAGGAGGTAGACTGGAATTGCATTGAAAGCATAGGAAAAGAGGCAGAACGTCCACAATGATGCACTTGGCCAAAAAGGGCGTATGCGTTTTTTCCTGAATATATTCAGGAAAAAACGCATACGCCCTTTTTGGCCAACCAAGCAAGCTTGCAAAGGAAATCTGCACTACAATGAAGTCTCACTTCCCCCCCGGTCAAAAGGGCCATCTGAAAAAAGTTTAAAATCCAGATGGCCCTTTTGACCGGGGGGAAGTGAGACTTCATGTAGGGCAGATTTCCTTTGCCAACTTGCACTCGGGCCAGAAGTGCGTATGCGTTTTTCCTGAATATATTCAAAAAAACGCATACGCCCTTTTTGGCAAGTGCATCATTGTGGACGTTCTGCCTCTTTTCTAATTAAAATCAATTCCAGTCTACCTCCTGAAATCGGTTTCCTGCAATTCTGCCCCGCTTTCAAGTCCTCTTTACAGTACTAGTTCAACATACAGAAAGTGATATTTATAAAGAAGTTGTGGTATTACGTACAAAGCAGATCTCTCTTCAACTCGCTTTCTTGTGACCTGGCCCAACACCGCAGGATGGTTCAGGCCCTTCTGGTTCCGACGATTCTGACTTTGGTAATTCCTCTTCCTGAAAAGAGAAATTTCATCCAGACACCTCAGCTATCTCTCAATGGTTGGCTATTCAGGTTCAATTCCGCAGAACATTGCAAACTTAGCCAAACAAGGTTAATGCTTGACTTAAGGGAAAGAGTGAGTAAAGGGGAATGTTGCACCCGAGTACCAGGGGAGGAAAACTGAGACATATTTGAACAGTCTCCCGAAGGTTGAATACTGGGTTAGACATGAGTTTTGCTGAAGGAAGAATACCTTAAACCTGGGTAGTTGAAACCCTGGAATGGGTACCTGCAATATGACTTCAAAGGGTCTTCATTTGCTCACCGTCTCCAATCCTAATCTGCATGTGTACACATGCTTGATTCTCTTAGCGTGATAGCAATGGAGAGGTTTTAAGAGCAATAGTCAGGTACTCTTGGCGTCATATGCTTGGTACCATTAGGAGTCTCAATCTCTGGTTTAAGGAATTTCTTCAGCTCACCTTGCTTTAACCAAGCATGATCAACCTTTAATTTGAGACGTGTTCAATCTGTCTCAGTTTCCTTCCCTGTTAGCCAAGTTTACATTCCAGTCCTTTACTAATTTCTCCACTTGTGACTCTGTCCCTTAACCTCCTGTTTATTTCAGTTTGAATTCTCGGAAGATGAACAGGAATTCAGAACCAATGAGTGATAGCTGAGTGTATGAAGTAAATTACTTCTCCATTTTTCACTTTCTGCGATGTTGAACTTGTACTGTAAACGAGGTTCTTGTAAACAGAGCCGTTCCAAACTTTGGGGTGGCTGTGTCTTTTTGATTTTAATTTCCCTAAGCTATAGGACCATAAGTGGAAGTGCCCTAGGCTCTGTTGCTTTGTTTTTTAGATGTTTCAGGAAACACCATACACTTCTCCCGAGTGTTGGCAATTTACATCCCGCCCATCAGCATAACAAGGCTCCCAGTTCTCCATGGCCTGTCCTGCCTTTCTGGATTTTACACTTTTTTCAGATGGCCCTTTTGACCGGGGGGAAGTGAGACTTCATTGTAGTGCAGATTTCCTTTGCAAGCTTGCTTGGTTGGCCAAAAAGGGCGTATGCGTTTTTTCCTGAATATATTCAGGAAAAAACGCATACGCCCTTTTTGGCCAAGTGCATCATTGTGGACGTTCTGCCTCTTTTCCTATGCTTTCAATGCAATTCCAGTCTACCTCCTGAAATCGGTTTCCTGCAATTCTGCCCCGCTTTCAAGTCCTCTTGGCAGCCTTACTTCAGTCTATTTTTGGACGATAGCTGTCATTTATAACTCTGCAGGTTTGTGAATTACAGTGCCCCTGAGCTCCTTTCTTCAACTCGCTTTCTTGTGACTGGCCGCAACACCGCAGGATGGCTTCAGGCCCTAATCTGGTTCCGGCACGGCACGCTGAGCCTTTGGTTAATTCCTCTTCCTGGTGGGAAATGAGAGTTAAATTTGCCCGTCCAGACACCTCCAGCTAGTCTCTCATTGGTTCTCGCTATTCCTGTTCATCTTCCGCAGAAATTGCAAACTGGGCCAAACAGGAGGTTAAAGGGCTGACTCTCCAAGTGGGGAGAGTGTTAGTAAAGCGTCTGGAATGTTGCACCCGAGTACCAGGGGAGGAAAACTGAGACATATTTGAACACGTCTCCCGTTCACATGGTTGATCATACTCTGGGTTCCACATGCATGTTTTAGCTGAAGGAAGAATACCTTAAACCTGGGTAGTTGAAACCCGTGGAATGGGTACCATGCAATATGACTTCAAAGGGTCTTCATTTGCTCACCGAACCTCTCCAATCCTATCACTGCTGCGTTTATGCCCCTGTACACATGCTTGATTCTCTTTCGGAGACATAGCAATCCATAGGTTTTAAGATACTTACTAGTCAGGTACATTCTTAGGCGTTTAATATGCGGTGTTGAGTCCATTTCGTTGAGCAAGGAGTAGCTCTTGTCTATTCCATATTTGGCTTAAGGAACTTTATCTGTGCTCATTTCAATCTCTGGTTTTATGCAGCACCCCAACTCACCTTTCCCCTTAAGCAAGCATAAGTTGGTTTTCTAAATTTGAGACCCTGTTCTGTTCTGTAATTCAGTTCCTGTGTAGCCAAGTTTACATTCCGTGTATTACTGATATCTTATGATGTTTCTTTTTCTGTGTGACTTATTTCAGTTAGAATCATCATACCTGAATCCACTCATTGTGCTGCTAAGGGCCTGATGACATAGATTTCATTGCTGAGTGATATTGCTTTGTAAGTAAATACCACAACTTCTTTATCCATTTTTCACTTTCTGCGATGTTGAACTTGTACTGTAAACGAGGTTCTTGTAAACAGAGCCGTTCCAAACTTTGGGGTGGCTGTGTCTTTTTGATTTTAATTTCCCTAAGCTATAGGACCATAAGTGGAAGTGCCCTAGGCTCTGTTGCTTTGTTTTTTAGATGTTTCAGGAAACACCATACACTTCTCCCGAGTGTCTGTTGGCAATTTACATCCCGCCCATCAGCATAACAAGGCTCCCAGTTCTCCATGGCCTGTCCTGCCTTTCTGGATTTTACACTTTTTTCAGATGGCCCTTTTGACCGGGGGGAAGTGAGACTTCATTGTAGTGCAGATTTCCTTTGCAAGCTTGCTTGGTTGGCCAAAAAGGGCGTATGCGTTTTTTCCTGAATATATTCAGGAAAAAACGCATACGCCCTTTTTGGCCAAGTGCATCATTGTGGACGTTCTGCCTCTTTTCCTATGCTTTCAATGCAATTCCAGTCTACCTCCTGAAATCGGTTTCCTGCAATTCTGCCCCGCTTTCAAGTCCTCTTGGCAGCCTTACTTCAGTCTATTTTTGGACGATAGCTGTCATTTATAACTCTGCAGGTTTGTGAATTACAGTGCCCCTGAGCTCCTTTCTTCAACTCGCTTTCTTGTGACCTGGCCGCAACACCGCAGGATGGCTTCAGGCCCTAATCTGGTTCCGGCACGGCACGCTGAGCCTTTGGTTAATTCCTCTTCCTGGTGGGAAATGAGAGTTAAATTTGCCCGTCCAGACACCTCCAGCTAGTCTCTCATTGGTTCTCGCTATTCCTGTTCATCTTCCGCAGAAATTGCAAACTGGGCCAAACAGGAGGTTAAAGGGACTGACTCTCCAAGTCGGGAGAGTGTTAGTAAAGCGTCTGGAATGTTGCACCCGAGTACCAGGGGAGGAAAACTGAGACATATTTGAACACGTCTCCCGATCACATGGTTGATCATACTCTGGGTTCCACATGCATGTTTTAGCTGAAGGAAGAATACCTTAAACCTGGGAAGTTGAAACCCGTGGAATGGGTACCATGCAATATGACTTCAAAGGGTCTTCATTTGCTCACCGAACCTCTCCAATCCTATCACTGCTGCGTTTATGCCCCTGTACACATGCTTGATTCTCTTTCGGAGACATAGCAATCCATAGGTTTTAAGATACTTACTAGTCAGGTACATTCTTAGGCGTTTAATATGCGGTGTTGAGTCCATTTCGTTGAGCAAGGAGTAGCTCTTGTCTATTCCATATTTGGCTTAAGGAACTTTATCTGTGCTCATTTCAATCTCTGGTTTTATGCAGCACCCCAACTCACCTTTCCCTTAAGCAAGCATAAGTTGGTTTTCTAAATTTGAGACCCTGTTCTGTTCTGTAATTCAGTTCCTGTGTAGCCAAGTTTACATTCCGTGTATTACTGATATCTTATGATGTTTCTTTTTCTGTGTGACTTATTTCAGTTAGAATCATCATACCTGAATCCACTCATTGTGCTGCTAAGGGCCTGATGACATAGATTTCATTGCTGAGTGATATTGCTTTGTAAGTAAATACCACAACTTCTTTATCCATTTTTCACTTTCTGCGATGTTGAACTTGTACTGTAAATGAGGTTCTTGTAAACAGAGCCGTCCCAAACTTTGGGGTGGCTGTGTCTTTTTGATTTTAATTTCCCTAAGCTATAGGACCATAAGTGGAAGTGCCCTAGGCTCTGTTGCTTTGTTTTTTAGATGTTTCAGGAAACACCATACACTTCTCCCGAGTGTCTGTTGGCAATTTACATCCCGCCCATCAGCATAACAAGGCTCCCAGTTCTCCATGGCCTGTCCTGCCTTTCTGGATTTTACACTTTTTTCAGATGGCCCTTTTGACCGGGGGGAAGTGAGACTTCATTGTAGTGCAGATTTCCTTTGCAAGCTTGCTTGGTTGGCCAAAAAGGGCGTATGCGTTTTTTCCTGAATATATTCAGGAAAAAACGCATACGCCCTTTTTGGCCAAGTGCATCATTGTGGACGTTCTGCCTCTTTTCCTATGCTTTCAATGCAATTCCAGTCTACCTCCTGAAATCGGTTTCCTGCAATTCTGCCCCGCTTTCAAGTCCTCTTGGCAGCCTTACTTCAGTATATTTTTGGACGATAGCTGTCATTTATAACTCTGCAGGTTTGTGAATTACAGTGCCCCTGAGCTCCTTTCTTCAACTCGCTTTCTTGTGACCTGGCCGCAACACCGCAGGATGGCTTCAGGCCCTAATCTGGTTCCGGCACGGCACGCTGAGCCTTTGGTTAATTCCTCTTCCTGGTGGGAAATGAGAGTTAAATTTGCCCGTCCAGACACCTCCAGCTAGTCTCTCATTGGTTCTCGCTATTCCTGTTCATCTTCCGCAGAAATTGCAAACTGGGCCAAACAGGAGGTTAAAGGGACTGACTCTCCAAGTCGGGAGAGTGTTAGTAAAGCGTCTGGAATGTTGCACCCGAGTACCAGGGGAGGAAAACTGAGACATATTTGAACACGTCTCCCGATCACATGGTTGATCATACTCTGGGTTCCACATGCATGTTTTAGCTGAAGGAAGAATACCTTAAACCTGGGTAGTTGAAACCCGTGGAATGGGTACCATGCAATATGACTTCAAAGGGTCTTCATTTGCTCACCGAACCTCTCCAATCCTATCACTGCTGCGTTTATGCCCCTGTACACATGCTTGATTCTCTTTCGGAGACATAGCAATCCATAGGTTTTAAGATACTTACTAGTCAGGTACATTCTTAGGCGTTTAATATGCGGTGTTGAGTCCATTTCGTTGAGCAAGGAGTAGCTCTTGTCTATTCCATATTTGGCTTAAGGAACTTTATCTGTGCTCATTTCAATCTCTGGTTTTATGCAGCACCCCAACTCACCTTTCCCTTAAGCAAGCATAAGTTGGTTTTCTAAATTTGAGACCCTGTTCTGTTCTGTAATTCAGTTCCTGTGTAGCCAAGTTTACATTCCGTGTATTACTGATATCTTATGATGTTTCTTTTTCTGTGTGACTTATTTCAGTTAGAATCATCATACCTGAATCCACTCATTGTGCTGCTAAGGGCCTGATGACATAGATTTCATTGCTGAGTGATATTGCTTTGTAAGTAAATACCACAACTTCTTTATCCATTTTTCACTTTCTGCGATGTTGAACTTGTACGGTAAACGAGGTTCTTGTAAACAGAGCCGTCCCAAACTTTGGGGTGGCTGTGTCTTTTTGATTTTAATTTCCCTAAGCTATAGGACCATAAGTGGAAGTGCCCTAGGCTCTGTTGCTTTGTTTTTTAGATGTTTCAGGAAACACCATACACTTCTCCCGAGTGTCTGTTGGCAATTTACATCCCGCCCATCAGCATAACAAGGCTCCCAGTTCTCCATGGCCTGTCCTGCCTTTCTGGATTTTACACTTTTTTCAGATGGCCCTTTTGACCGGGGGGAAGTGAGACTTCATTGTAGTGCAGATTTCCTTTGCAAGCTTGCTTGGTTGGCCAAAAAGGGCGTATGCGTTTTTTCCTGAATATATTCAGGAAAAAACGCATACGCCCTTTTTGGCCAAGTGCATCATTGTGGACGTTCTGCCTCTTTTCCTATGCTTTCAATGCAATTCCAGTCTACCTCCTGAAATCGGTTTCCTGCAATTCTGCCCCGCTTTCAAGTCCTCTTGGCAGCCTTACTTCAGTCTATTTTTGGACGATAGCTGTCATTTATAACTCTGCAGGTTTGTGAATTACAGTGCCCCTGAGCTCCTTTCTTCAACTCGCTTTCTTGTGACCTGGCCGCAACACCGCAGGATGGCTTCAGGCCCTAATCTGGTTCCGGCACGGCACGCTGAGCCTTTGGTTAATTCCTCTTCCTGGTGGGAAATGAGAGTTAAATTTGCCCGTCCAGACACCTCCAGCTAGTCTCTCATTGGTTCTCGCTATTCCTGTTCATCTTCCGCAGAAATTGCAAACTGGGCCAAACAGGAGGTTAAAGGGACTGACTCTCCAAGTGGGGAGAGTGTTAGTAAAGCGTCTGGAATGTTGCACCCGAGTACCAGGGGAGGAAAACTGAGACATATTTGAACACGTCTCCCGATCACATGGTTGATCATACTCTGGGTTCCACATGCATGTTTTAGCTGAAGGAAGAATACCTTAAACCTGGGTAGTTGAAACCCGTGGAATGGGTACCATGCAATATGACTTCAAAGGGTCTTCATTTGCTCACCGAACCTCTCCAATCCTATCACTGCTGCGTTTATGCCCCTGTACACATGCTTGATTCTCTTTCGGAGACATAGCAATCCATAGGTTTTAAGATACTTACTAGTCAGGTACATTCTTAGGCGTTTAATATGCGGTGTTGAGTCCATTTCGTTGAGCAAGGAGTAGCTCTTGTCTATTCCATATTTGGCTTAAGGAACTTTATCTGTGCTCATTTCAATCTCTGGTTTTATGCAGCACCCCAACTCACCTTTCCCCTTAAGCAAGCATAAGTTGGTTTTCTAAATTTGAGACCCTGTTCTGTTCTGTAATTCAGTTCCTGTGTAGCCAAGTTTACATTCCGTGTATTACTGATATCTTATGATGTTTCTTTTTCTGTGTGACTTATTTCAGTTAGAATCATCATACCTGAATCCACTCATTGTGCTGCTAAGGGCCTGATGACATAGATTTCATTGCTGAGTGATATTGCTTTGTAAGTAAATACCACAACTTCTTTATCCATTTTTCACTTTCTGCGATGTTGAACTTGTACTGTAAACGAGGTTCTTGTAAACAGAGCCGTCCCAAACTTTGGGGTGGCTGTGTCTTTTTGATTTTAATTTCCCTAAGCTATAGGACCATAAGTGGAAGTGCCCTAGGCTCTGTTGCTTTGTTTTTTAGATGTTTCAGGAAACACCATACACTTCTCCCGAGTGTCTGTTGGCAATTTACATCCCGCCCATCAGCATAACAAGGCTCCCAGTTCTCCATGGCCTGTCCTGCCTTTCTGGATTTTACACTTTTTTCAGATGGCCCTTTTGACCGGGGGGAAGTGAGACTTCATTGTAGTGCAGATTTCCTTTGCAAGCTTGCTTGGTTGGCCAAAAAGGGCGTATGCGTTTTTTCCTGAATATATTCAGGAAAAAACGCATACGCCCTTTTTGGCCAAGTGCATCATTGTGGACGTTCTGCCTCTTTTCCTATGCTTTCAATGCAATTCCAGTCTACCTCCTGAAATCGGTTTCCTGCAATTCTGCCCCGCTTTCAAGTCCTCTTGGCAGCCTTACTTCAGTCTATTTTTGGACGATAGCTGTCATTTATAACTCTGCAGGTTTGTGAATTACAGTGCCCCTGAGCTCCTTTCTTCAACTCGCTTTCTTGTGACCTGGCCGCAACACCGCAGGATGGCTTCAGGCCCTAATCTGGTTCCGGCACGGCACGCTGAGCCTTTGGTTAATTCCTCTTCCTGGTGGGAAATGAGAGTTAAATTTGCCCGTCCAGACACCTCCAGCTAGTCTCTCATTGGTTCTCGCTATTCCTGTTCATCTTCCGCAGAAATTGCAAACTGGGCCAAACAGGAGGTTAAAGGGACTGACTCTCCAAGTCGGGAGAGTGTTAGTAAAGCGTCTGGAATGTTGCACCCGAGTACCAGGGGAGGAAAACTGAGACATATTTGAACACGTCTCCCGATCACATGGTTGATCATACTCTGGGTTCCACATGCATGTTTTAGCTGAAGGAAGAATACCTTAAACCTGGAGAGTTGAGACCCGTGGAATGGGTACCATGCAATATGACTTCAAAGGGTCTTCATTTGCTCACCGAACCTCTCCAATCCTATCACTGCTGCGTTTATGCCCCTGTACACATGCTTGATTCTCTTTCGGAGACATAGCAATCCATAGGTTTTAAGATACTTACTAGTCAGGTACATTCTTAGGCGTTTAATATGCGGTGTTGAGTCCATTTCGTTGAGCAAGGAGTAGCTCTTGTCTATTCCATATTTGGCTTAAGGAACTTTATCTGTGCTCATTTCAATCTCTGGTTTTATGCAGCACCCCAACTCACCTTTCCCTTAAGCAAGCATAAGTTGGTTTTCTAAATTTGAGACCTTGTTCTGTTCTGTAATTCAGTTCCTGTGTAGCCAAGTTTACATTCCGTGTATTACTGATATCTTATGATGTTTCTTTTTCTGTGTGACTTATTTCAGTTAGAATCATCATACCTGAATCCACTCATTGTGCTGCTAAGGGCCTGATGACATAGATTTCATTGCTGAGTGATATTGCTTTGTAAGTAAATACCACAACTTCTTTATCCATTTTTCACTTTCTGCGATGTTGAACTTGTACTGTAAACGAGGTTCTTGTAAACAGAGCCGTCCCAAACTTTGGGGTGGCTGTGTCTTTTTGATTTTAATTTCCCTAAGCTATAGGACCATAAGTGGAAGTGCCCTAGGCTCTGTTGCTTTGTTTTTTAGATGTTTCAGGAAACACCATACACTTCTCCCGAGTGTCTGTTGGCAATTTACATCCCGCCCATCAGCATAACAAGGCTCCCAGTTCTCCATGGCCTGTCCTGCCTTTCTGGATTTTACACTTTTTTCAGATGGCCCTTTTGACCGGGGGGAAGTGAGACTTCATTGTAGTGCAGATTTCCTTTGCAAGCTTGCTTGGTTGGCCAAAAAGGGCGTATGCGTTTTTTCCTGAATATATTCAGGAAAAAACGCATACGCCCTTTTTGGCCAAGTGCATCATTGTGGACGTTCTGCCTCTTTTCCTATGCTTTCAATGCAATTCCAGTCTACCTCCTGAAATCGGTTTCCTGCAATTCTGCCCCGCTTTCAAGTCCTCTTGGCAGCCTTACTTCAGTCTATTTTTGGACGATAGCTGTCATTTATAACTCTGCAGGTTTGTGAATTACAGTGCCCCTGAGCTCCTTTCTTCAACTCGCTTTCTTGTGACCTGGCCGCAACACCGCAGGATGGCTTCAGGCCCTAATCTGGTTCCGGCACGGCACGCTGAGCCTTTGGTTAATTCCTCTTCCTGGTGGGAAATGAGAGTTAAATTTGCCCGTCCAGACACCTCCAGCTAGTCTCTCATTGGTTCTCGCTATTCCTGTTCATCTTCCGCAGAAATTGCAAACTGGGCCAAACAGGAGGTTAAAGGGACTGACTCTCCAAGTGGGGAGAGTGTTAGTAAAGCGTCTGGAATGTTGCACCCGAGTACCAGGGGAGGAAAACTGAGACATATTTGAACACGTCTCCCGTTCACATGGTTGATCATACTCTGGGTTCCACATGCATGTTTTAGCTGAAGGAAGAATACCTTAAACCTGGGAGTTGAAACCCGTGGAATGGGTACCATGCAATATGACTTCAAAGGGTCTTCATTTGCTCACCGAACCTCTCCAATCCTATCACTGCTGCGTTTATGCCCCTGTACACATGCTTGATTCTCTTTCGGAGACATAGCAATCCATAGGTTTTAAGATACTTACTAGTCAGGTACATTCTTAGGCGTTTAATATGCGGTGTTGAGTCCATTTCGTTGAGCAAGGAGTAGCTCTTGTCTATTCCATATTTGGCTTAAGGAACTTTATCTGTGCTCATTTCAATCTCTGGTTTTATGCAGCACCCCAACTCACCTTTCCCCTTAAGCAAGCATAAGTTGGTTTTCTAAATTTGAGACCCTGTTCTGTTCTGTAATTCAGTTCCTGTGTAGCCAAGTTTACATTCCGTGTATTACTGATATCTTATGATGTTTCTTTTTCTGTGTGACTTATTTCAGTTAGAATCATCATACCTGAATCCACTCATTGTGCTGCTAAGGGCCTGATGACATAGATTTCATTGCTGAGTGATATTGCTTTGTAAGTAAATACCACAACTTCTTTATCCATTTTTCACTTTCTGCGATGTTGAACTTGTACTGTAAACGAGGTTCTTGTAAACAGAGCCGTTCCAAACTTTGGGGTGGCTGTGTCTTTTTGATTTTAATTTCCCTAAGCTATAGGACCATAAGTGGAAGTGCCCTAGGCTCTGTTGCTTTGTTTTTTAGATGTTTCAGGAAACACCATACACTTCTCCCGAGTGTCTGTTGGCAATTTACATCCCGCCCATCAGCATAACAAGGCTCCCAGTTCTCCATGGCCTGTCCTGCCTTTCTGGATTTTACACTTTTTTCAGATGGCCCTTTTGACCGGGGGGAAGTGAGACTTCATTGTAGTGCAGATTTCCTTTGCAAGCTTGCTTGGTTGGCCAAAAAGGGCGTATGCGTTTTTTCCTGAATATATTCAGGAAAAAACGCATACGCCCTTTTTGGCCAAGTGCATCATTGTGGACGTTCTGCCTCTTTTCCTATGCTTTCAATGCAATTCCAGTCTACCTCCTGAAATCGGTTTCCTGCAATTCTGCCCCGCTTTCAAGTCCTCTTGGCAGCCTTACTTCAGTCTATTTTTGGACGATAGCTGTCATTTATAACTCTGCAGGTTTGTGAATTACAGTGCCCCTGAGCTCCTTTCTTCAACTCGCTTTCTTGTGACCTGGCCGCAACACCGCAGGATGGCTTCAGGCCCTAATCTGGTTCCGGCACGGCACGCTGAGCCTTTGGTTATTTCCTCTTCCTGGTGGGAAATGAGAGTTAAATTTGCCCGTCCAGACACCTCCAGCTAGTCTCTCATTGGTTCTCGCTATTCCTGTTCATCTTCCGCAGAAATTGCAAACTGGGCCAAACAGGAGGTTAAAGGGACTGACTCTCCAAGTGGGGAGAGTGTTAGTAAAGCGTCTGGAATGTTGCACCCGAGTACCAGGGGAGGAAAACTGAGACATATTTGAACACGTCTCCCGTTCACATGGTTGATCATACTCTGGGTTCCACATGCATGTTTTAGCTGAAGGAAGAATACCTTAAACCTGGGTAGTTGAAACCCGTGGAATGGGTACCATGCAATATGACTTCAAAGGGTCTTCATTTGCTCACCGAACCTCTCCAATCCTATCACTGCTGCGTTTATGCCCCTGTACACATGCTTGATTCTCTTTCGGAGACATAGCAATCCATAGGTTTTAAGATACTTACTAGTCAGGTACATTCTTAGGCGTTTAATATGCGGTGTTGAGTCCATTTCGTTGAGCAAGGAGTAGCTCTTGTCTATTCCATATTTGGCTTAAGGAACTTTATCTGTGCTCATTTCAATCTCTGGTTTTATGCAGCACCCCAACTCACCTTTCCCTTAAGCAAGCATAAGTTGGTTTTCTAAATTTGAGACCATGTTCTGTTCTGTAATTCAGTTCCTGTGTAGCCAAGTTTACATTCCGTGTATTACTGATATCTTATGATGTTTCTTTTTCTGTGTGACTTATTTCAGTTAGAATCATCATACCTGAATCCACTCATTGTGCTGCTAAGGGCCTGATGACATAGATTTCATTGCTGAGTGATATTGCTTTGTAAGTAAATACCACAACTTCTTTATCCATTTTTCACTTTCTGCGATGTTGAACTTGTACTGTAAACGAGGTTCTTGTAAACAGAGCCGTCCAAACTTTGGGGTGGCTGTGTCTTTTTGATTTTAATTTCCCTAAGCTATAGGACCATAAGTGGAAGTGCCCTAGGCTCTGTTGCTTTGTTTTTTAGATGTTTCAGGAAACACCATACACTTCTCCCGAGTGTCTGTTGGCAATTTACATCCCGCCCATCAGCATAACAAGGCTCCCAGTTCTCCATGGCCTGTCCTGCCTTTCTGGATTTTACACTTTTTTCAGATGGCCCTTTTGACCGGGGGGACGTGAGACTTCATTGTAGTGCAGATTTCCTTTGCAAGCTTGCTTGGTTGGCCAAAAAGGGCGTATGCGTTTTTTCCTGAATATATTCAGGAAAAAACGCATACGCCCTTTTTGGCCAAGTGCATCATTGTGGACGTTCTGCCTCTTTTCCTATGCTTTCAATGCAATTCCAGTCTACCTCCTGAAATCGGTTTCCTGCAATTCTGCCCCGCTTTCAAGTCCTCTTGGCAGCCTTACTTCAGTCTATTTTTGGACGATAGCTGTCATTTATAACTCTGCAGGTTTGTGAATTACAGTGCCCCTGAGCTCCTTTCTTCAACTCGCTTTCTTGTGACCTGGCCGCAACACCGCAGGATGGCTTCAGGCCCTAATCTGGTTCCGGCACGGCACGCTGAGCCTTTGGTTAATTCCTCTTCCTGGTGGGAAATGAGAGTTAAATTTGCCCGTCCAGACACCTCCAGCTAGTCTCTCATTGGTTCTCGCTATTCCTGTTCATCTTCCGCAGAAATTGCAAACTGGGCCAAACAGGAGGTTAAAGGGCTGACTCTCCAAGTGGGGAGAGTGTTAGTAAAGCGTCTGGAATGTTGCACCCGAGTACCAGGGGAGGAAAACTGAGACATATTTGAACACGTCTCCCGATCACATGGTTGATCATACTCTGGGTTCCACATGCATGTTTTAGCTGAAGGAAGAATACCTTAAACCTGGGTAGTTGAAACCCGTGGAATGGGTACCATGCAATATGACTTCAAAGGGTCTTCATTTGCTCACCGAACCTCTCCAATCCTATCACTGCTGCGTTTATGCCCCTGTACACATGCTTGATTCTCTTTCGGAGACATAGCAATCCATAGGTTTTAAGATACTTACTAGTCAGGTACATTCTTAGGCGTTTAATATGCGGTGTTGAGTCCATTTCGTTGAGCAAGGAGTAGCTCTTGTCTATTCCATATTTGGCTTAAGGAACTTTATCTGTGCTCATTTCAATCTCTGGTTTTATGCAGCACCCCAACTCACCTTTCCCCTTAAGCAAGCATAAGTTGGTTTTCTAAATTTGAGACCCTGTTCTGTTCTGTAATTCAGTTCCTGTGTAGCCTAGTTTACATTCCGTGTATTACTGATATCTTATGATGTTTCTTTTTCTGTGTGACTTATTTCAGTTAGAATCATCATACCTGAATCCACTCATTGTGCTGCTAAGGGCCTGATGACATAGATTTCATTGCTGAGTGATATTGCTTTGTAAGTAAATACCACAACTTCTTTATCCATTTTTCACTTTCTGCGATGTTGAACTTGTACTGTAAACGAGGTTCTTGTAAACAGAGCCGTCCAAACTTTGGGGTGGCTGTGTCTTTTTGATTTTAATTTCCCTAAGCTATAGGACCATAAGTGGAAGTGCCCTAGGCTCTGTTGCTTTGTTTTTTAGATGTTTCAGGAAACACCATACACTTCTCCCGAGTGTCTGTTGGCAATTTACATCCCGCCCATCAGCATAACAAGGCTCCCAGTTCTCCATGGCCTGTCCTGCCTTTCTGGATTTTACACTTTTTTCAGATGGCCCTTTTGACCGGGGGGAAGTGAGACTTCATTGTAGTGCAGATTTCCTTTGCAAGCTTGCTTGGTTGGCCAAAAAGGGCGTATGCGTTTTTTCCTGAATATATTCAGGAAAAAACGCATACGCCCTTTTTGGCCAAGTGCATCATTGTGGACGTTCTGCCTCTTTTCCTATGCTTTCAATGCAATTCCAGTCTACCTCCTGAAATCGGTTTCCTGCAATTCTGCCCCGCTTTCAAGTCCTCTTGGCAGCCTTACTTCAGTCTATTTTTGGACGATAGCTGTCATTTATAACTCTGCAGGTTTGTGAATTACAGTGCCCCTGAGCTCCTTTCTTCAACTCGCTTTCTTGTGAGCTGGCCGCAACACCGCAGGATGGCTTCAGGCCCTAATCTGGTTCCGGCACGGCACGCTGAGCCTTTGGTTATTTCCTCTTCCTGGTGGGAAATGAGAGTTAAATTTGCCCGTCCAGACACCTCCAGCTAGTCTCTCATTGGTTCTCGCTATTCCTGTTCATCTTCCGCAGAAATTGCAAACTGGGCCAAACAGGAGGTTAAAGGGCTGACTCTCCAAGTGGGGAGAGTGTTAGTAAAGCGTCTGGAATGTTGCACCCGAGTACCAGGGGAGGAAAACTGAGACATATTTGAACACGTCTCCCGATCACATGGTTGATCATACTCTGGGTTCCACATGCATGTTTTAGCTGAAGGAAGAATACCTTAAACCTGGGTAGTTGAAACCCGTGGAATGGGTACCATGCAATATGACTTCAAAGGGTCTTCATTTGCTCACCGAACCTCTCCAATCCTATCACTGCTGCGTTTATGCCCCTGTACACATGCTTGATTCTCTTTCGGAGACATAGCAATCCATAGGTTTTAAGATACTTACTAGTCAGGTACATTCTTAGGCGTTTAATATGCGGTGTTGAGTCCATTTCGTTGAGCAAGGAGTAGCTCTTGTCTATTCCATATTTGGCTTAAGGAACTTTATCTGTGCTCATTTCAATCTCTGGTTTTATGCAGCACCCCAACTCACCTTTCCCCTTAAGCAAGCATAAGTTGGTTTTCTAAATTTGAGACCCTGTTCTGTTCTGTAATTCAGTTCCTGTGTAGCCAAGTTTACATTCCGTGTATTAGTGATATCTTATGATGTTTCTTTTTCTGTGTGACTTATTTCAGTTAGAATCATCATACCTGAATCCACTCATTGTGCTGCTAAGGGCCTGATGACATAGATTTCATTGCTGAGTGATATTGCTTTGTAAGTAAATACCACAACTTCTTTATCCATTTTTCACTTTCTGCGATGTTGAACTTGTACTGTAAACGAGGTTCTTGTAAACAGAGCCGTTCCAAACTTTGGGGTGGCTGTGTCTTTTTGATTTTAATTTCCCTAAGCTATAGGACCATAAGTGGAAGTGCCCTAGGCTCTGTTGCTTTGTTTTTTAGATGTTTCAGGAAACACCATACACTTCTCCCGAGTGTCTGTTGGCAATTTACATCCCGCCCATCAGCATAACAAGGCTCCCAGTTCTCCATGGCCTGTCCTGCCTTTCTGGATTTTACACTTTTTTCAGATGGCCCTTTTGACCGGGGGGAAGTGAGACTTCATTGTAGTGCAGATTTCCTTTGCAAGCTTGCTTGGTTGGCCAAAAAGGGCGTATGCGTTTTTTCCTGAATATATTCAGGAAAAAACGCATACGCCCTTTTTGGCCAAGTGCATCATTGTGGACGTTCTGCCTCTTTTCCTATGCTTTCAATGCAATTCCAGTCTACCTCCTGAAATCGGTTTCCTGCAATTCTGCCCCGCTTTCAAGTCCTCTTGGCAGCCTTACTTCAGTCTATTTTTGGACGATAGCTGTCATTTATAACTCTGCAGGTTTGTGAATTACAGTGCCCCTGAGCTCCTTTCTTCAACTCGCTTTCTTTTGAGCTGGCCGCAACACCGCAGGATGGCTTCAGGCCCTAATCTGGTTCCGGCACGGCACGCTGAGCCTTTGGTTATTTCCTCTTCCTGGTGGGAAATGAGAGTTAAATTTGCCCGTCCAGACACCTCCAGCTAGTCTCTCATTGGTTCTCGCTATTCCTGTTCATCTTCCGCAGAAATTGCAAACTGGGCCAAACAGGAGGTTAAAGGGCTGACTCTCCAAGTGGGGAGAGTGTTAGTAAAGCGTCTGGAATGTTGCACCCGAGTACCAGGGTACGAAAACTGAGACATATTTGAACACGTCTCCCGATCACATGGTTGATCATACTCTAGGTTTCGAATGCATGTATTAGCTGAAGGAAGAATACCTTAAACTTGGAGAGATGAAACCCGTGGAATGGGTACCATGCAATATGACTTCAAAGGGTCTTCATTTGCTCACCGAACCTCTCCAATCCTATCACTGCTGCGTTTATGCCCCTGTACACATGCTTGATTCTCTTTCGGAGACATAGCAATCCATAGGTTTTAAGATACTTACTAGTCAGGTACATTCTTAGGCGTTTAATATGCGGTGTTGAGTCCATTTCGTTGAGCAAGGAGTAGCTCTTGTCTATTCCATATTTGGCTTAAGGAACTTTATCTGTGCTCATTTCAATCTCTGGTTTTATGCAGCACCCCAACTCACCTTTCCCCTTAAGCAAGCATAAGTTGGTTTTCTAAATTTGAGACCCTGTTCTGTTCTGTAATTCAGTTCCTGTGTAGCCAAGTTTACATTCCGTGTATTACTGATATCTTATGATGTTTCTTTTTCTGTGTGACTTATTTCAGTTAGAATCATCATACCTGAATCCACTCATTGTGCTGCTAAGGGCCTGATGACATAGATTTCATTGCTGAGTGATATTGCTTTGTAAGTAAATACCACAACTTCTTTATCCATTTTTCACTTTCTGCGATGTTGAACTTGTACTGTAAACGAGGTTCTTGTAAACAGAGCCGTTCCAAACTTTGGGGTGGCTGTGTCTTTTTGATTTTAATTTCCCTAAGCTATAGGACCATAAGTGGAAGTGCCCTAGGCTCTGTTGCTTTGTTTTTTAGATGTTTCAGGAAACACCATACACTTCTCCCGAGTGTCTGTTGGCAATTTACATCCCGCCCATCAGCATAACAAGGCTCCCAGTTCTCCATGGCCTGTCCTGCCTTTCTGGATTTTACACTTTTTTCAGATGGCCCTTTTGACCGGGGGGAAGTGAGACTTCATTGTAGTGCAGATTTCCTTTGCAAGCTTGCTTGGTTGGCCAAAAAGGGCGTATGCGTTTTTTCCTGAATATATTCAGGAAAAAACGCATACGCCCTTTTTGGCCAAGTGCATCATTGTGGACGTTCTGCCTCTTTTCCTATGCTTTCAATGCAATTCCAGTCTACCTCCTGAAATCGGTTTCCTGCAATTCTGCCCCGCTTTCAAGTCCTCTTGGCAGCCTTACTTCAGTCTATTTTTGGACGATAGCTGTCATTTATAACTCTGCAGGTTTGTGAATTACAGTGCCCCTGAGCTCCTTTCTTCAACTCGCTTTCTTTTGAGCTGGCCGCAACACCGCAGGATGGCTTCAGGCCCTAATCTGGTTCCGGCACGGCACGCTGAGCCTTTGGTTAATTCCTCTTCCTGGTGGGAAATGAGAGTTAAATTTGCCCGTCCAGACACCTCCAGCTAGTCTCTCATTGGTTCTCGCTATTCCTGTTCATCTTCCGCAGAAATTGCAAACTGGGCCAAACAGGAGGTTAAAGGGACTGACTCTCCAAGTGGGGAGAGTGTTAGTAAAGCGTCTGGAATGTTGCACCCGAGTACCAGGGGAGGAAAACTGAGACATATTTGAACACGTCTCCCGATCACATGGTTGATCATACTCTGGGTTCCACATGCATGTTTTAGCTGAAGGAAGAATACCTTAAACCTGGGAGTTGAGACCCGTGGAATGGGTACCATGCAATATGACTTCAAAGGGTCTTCATTTGCTCACCGAACCTCTCCAATCCTATCACTGCTGCGTTTATGCCCCTGTACACATGCTTGATTCTCTTTCGGAGACATAGCAATCCATAGGTTTTAAGATACTTACTAGTCAGGTACATTCTTAGGCGTTTAATATGCGGTGTTGAGTCCATTTCGTTGAGCAAGGAGTAGCTCTTGTCTATTCCATATTTGGCTTAAGGAACTTTATCTGTGCTCATTTCAATCTCTGGTTTTATGCAGCACCCCAACTCACCTTTCCCCTTAAGCAAGCATAAGTTGGTTTTCTAAATTTGAGACCCTGTTCTGTTCTGTAATTCAGTTCCTGTGTAGCCAAGTTTACATTCCGTGTATTACTGATATCTTATGATGTTTCTTTTTCTGTGTGACTTATTTCAGTTAGAATCATCATACCTGAATCCACTCATTGTGCTGCTAAGGGCCTGATGACATAGATTTCATTGCTGAGTGATATTGCTTTGTAAGTAAATACCACAACTTCTTTATCCATTTTTCACTTTCTGCGATGTTGAACTTGTACTGTAAACGAGGTTCTTGTAAACAGAGCCGTTCCAAACTTTGGGGTGGCTGTGTCTTTTTGATTTTAATTTCCCTAAGCTATAGGACCATAAGTGGAAGTGCCCTAGGCTCTGTTGCTTTGTTTTTTAGATGTTTCAGGAAACACCATACACTTCTCCCGAGTGTCTGTTGGCAATTTACATCCCGCCCATCAGCATAACAAGGCTCCCAGTTCTCCATGGCCTGTCCTGCCTTTCTGGATTTTACACTTTTTTCAGATGGCCCTTTTGACCGGGGGGAAGTGAGACTTCATTGTAGTGCAGATTTCCTTTGCAAGTTTGCTTGGTTGGCCAAAAAGGGCGTATGCGTTTTTTCCTGAATATATTCAGGAAAAAACGCATACGCCCTTTTTGGCCAAGTGCATCATTGTGGACGTTCTGCCTCTTTTCCTATGCTTTCAATGCAATTCCAGTCTACCTCCTGAAATCGGTTTCCTGCAATTCTGCCCCGCTTTCAAGTCCTCTTGGCAGCCTTACTTCAGTCTATTTTTGGACGATAGCTGTCATTTATAACTCTGCAGGTTTGTGAATTACAGTGCCCCTGAGCTCCTTTCTTCAACTCGCTTTCTTGTGAGCTGGCCGCAACACCGCAGGATGGCTTCAGGCCCTAATCTGGTTCCGGCACGGCACGCTGAGCCTTTGGTTAATTCCTCTTCCTGGTGGGAAATGAGAGTTAAATTTGCCCGTCCAGACACCTCCAGCTAGTCTCTCATTGGTTCTCGCTATTCCTGTTCATCTTCCGCAGAAATTGCAAACTGGGCCAAACAGGAGGTTAAAGGCGCTGACTCTCCAAGTGGGGAGAGTGTTAGTAAAGCGTCTGGAATGTTGCACCCGAGTACCAGGGGAGGAAAACTGAGACATATTTGAACACGTCTCCCGATCACATGGTTGATCATACTCTGGGTTCCACATGCATGTTTTAGCTGAAGGAAGAATACCTTAAACCTGGGAGTTGAAACCCGTGGAATGGGTACCATGCAATATGACTTCAAAGGGTCTTCATTTGCTCACCGAACCTCTCCAATCCTATCACTGCTGCGTTTATGCCCCTGTACACATGCTTGATTCTCTTTCGGAGACATAGCAATCCATAGGTTTTAAGATACTTACTAGTCAGGTACATTCTTAGGCGTTTAATATGCGGTGTTGAGTCCATTTCGTTGAGCAAGGAGTAGCTCTTGTCTATTCCATATTTGGCTTAAGGAACTTTATCTGTGCTCATTTCAATCTCTGGTTTTATGCAGCACCCCAACTCACCTTTCCCCTTAAGCAAGCATAAGTTGGTTTTCTAAATTTGAGACCCTGTTCTGTTCTGTAATTCAGTTCCTGTGTAGCCAAGTTTACATTCCGTGTATTACTGATATCTTATGATGTTTCTTTTTCTGTGTGACTTATTTCAGTTAGAATCATCATACCTGAATCCACTCATTGTGCTGCTAAGGGCCTGATGACATAGATTTCATTGCTGAGTGATATTGCTTTGTAAGTAAATACCACAACTTCTTTATCCATTTTTCACTTTCTGCGATGTTGAACTTGTACTGTAAACGAGGTTCTTGTAAACAGAGCCGTTCCAAACTTTGGGGTGGCTGTGTCTTTTTGATTTTAATTTCCCTAAGCTATAGGACCATAAGTGGAAGTGCCCTAGGCTCTGTTGCTTTGTTTTTTAGATGTTTCAGGAAACACCATACACTTCTCCCGAGTGTCTGTTGGCAATTTACATCCCGCCCATCAGCATAACAAGGCTCCCAGTTCTCCATGGCCTGTCCTGCCTTTCTGGATTTTACACTTTTTTCAGATGGCCCTTTTGACCGGGGGGAAGTGAGACTTCATTGTAGTGCAGATTTCCTTTGCAAGCTTGCTTGGTTGGCCAAAAAGGGCGTATGCGTTTTTTCCTGAATATATTCAGGAAAAAACGCATACGCCCTTTTTGGCCAAGTGCATCATTGTGGACGTTCTGCCTCTTTTCCTATGCTTTCAATGCAATTCCAGTCTACCTCCTGAAATCGGTTTCCTGCAATTCTGCCCCGCTTTCAAGTCCTCTTGGCAGCCTTACTTCAGTCTATTTTTGGACGATAGCTGTCATTTATAACTCTGCAGGTTTGTGAATTACAGTGCCCCTGAGCTCCTTTCTTCAACTCGCTTTCTTTTGAGCTGGCCGCAACACCGCAGGATGGCTTCAGGCCCTAATCTGGTTCCGGCACGGCACGCTGAGCCTTTGGTTATTCCTCTTCCTGGTGGGAAATGAGAGTTAAATTTGCCCGTCCAGACACCTCCAGCTAGTCTCTCATTGGTTCTCGCTATTCCTGTTCATCTTCCGCAGAAATTGCAAACTGGGCCAAACAGGAGGTTAAAGGCGCTGACTCTCCAAGTGGGGAGAGTGTTAGTAAAGCGTCTGGAATGTTGCACCCGAGTACCAGGGGAGGAAAACTGAGACATATTTGAACACGTCTCCCGATCACATGGTTGATCATACTCTGGGTTCCACATGCATGTTTTAGCTGAAGGAAGAATACCTTAAACCTGGGAGTTGAAACCCGTGGAATGGGTACCATGCAATATGACTTCAAAGGGTCTTCATTTGCTCACCGAACCTCTCCAATCCTATCACTGCTGCGTTTATGCCCCTGTACACATGCTTGATTCTCTTTCGGAGACATAGCAATCCATAGGTTTTAAGATACTTACTAGTCAGGTACATTCTTAGGCGTTTAATATGCGGTGTTGAGTCCATTTCGTTGAGCAAGGAGTAGCTCTTGTCTATTCCATATTTGGCTTAAGGAACTTTATCTGTGCTCATTTCAATCTCTGGTTTTATGCAGCACCCCAACTCACCTTTCCCCTTAAGCAAGCATAAGTTGGTTTTCTAAATTTGAGACCCTGTTCTGTTCTGTAATTCAGTTCCTGTGTAGCCAAGTTTACATTCCGTGTATTACTGATATCTTATGATGTTTCTTTTTCTGTGTGACTTATTTCAGTTAGAATCATCATACCTGAATCCACTCATTGTGCTGCTAAGGGCCTGATGACATAGATTTCATTGCTGAGTGATATTGCTTTGTAAGTAAATACCACAACTTCTTTATCCATTTTTCACTTTCTGCGATGTTGAACTTGTACTGTAAACGAGGTTCTTGTAAACAGAGCCGTTCCAAACTTTGGGGTGGCTGTGTCTTTTTGATTTTAATTTCCCTAAGCTATAGGACCATAAGTGGAAGTGCCCTAGGCTCTGTTGCTTTGTTTTTTAGATGTTTCAGGAAACACCATACACTTCTCCCGAGTGTCTGTTGGCAATTTACATCCCGCCCATCAGCATAACAAGGCTCCCAGTTCTCCATGGCCTGTCCTGCCTTTCTGGATTTTACACTTTTTTCAGATGGCCCTTTTGACCGGGGGGAAGTGAGACTTCATTGTAGTGCAGATTTCCTTTGCAAGCTTGCTTGGTTGGCCAAAAAGGGCGTATGCGTTTTTTCCTGAATATATTCAGGAAAAAACGCATACGCCCTTTTTGGCCAAGTGCATCATTGTGGACGTTCTGCCTCTTTTCCTATGCTTTCAATGCAATTCCAGTCTACCTCCTGAAATCGGTTTCCTGCAATTCTGCCCCGCTTTCAAGTCCTCTTGGCAGCCTTACTTCAGTATATTTTTGGACGATAGCTGTCATTTATAACTCTGCAGGTTTGTGAATTACAGTGCCCCTGAGCTCCTTTCTTCAACTCGCTTTCTTGTGAGCTGGCCGCAACACCGCAGGATGGCTTCAGGCCCTAATCTGGTTCCGGCACGGCACGCTGAGCCTTTGGTTAATTCCTCTTCCTGGTGGGAAATGAGAGTTAAATTTGCCCGTCCAGACACCTCCAGCTAGTCTCTCATTGGTTCTCGCTATTCCTGTTCATCTTCCGCAGAAATTGCAAACTGGGCCAAACAGGAGGTTAAAGGGACTGACTCTCCAAGTGGGGAGAGTGTTAGTAAAGCGTCTGGAATGTTGCACCCGAGTACCAGGGGAGGAAAACTGAGACATATTTGAACACGTCTCCCGATCACATGGTTGATCATACTCTAGGTTCCACATGCATGTTTTAGCTGAAGGAAGAATACCTTAAACCTGGGAGTTGAAACCCGTGGAATGGGTACCATGCAATATGACTTCAAAGGGTCTTCATTTGCTCACCGAACCTCTCCAATCCTATCACTGCTGCGTTTATGCCCCTGTACACATGCTTGATTCTCTTTCAGAGACATAGCAATCCATAGGTTTTAAGATACTTACTAGTCAGGTACATTCTTAGGCGTTTAATATGCGGTGTTGAGTCCATTTCGTTGAGCAAGGAGTAGCTCTTGTCTATTCCATATTTGGCTTAAGGAACTTTATCTGTGCTCATTTCAATCTCTGGTTTTATGCAGCACCCCAACTCACCTTTCCCTTAAGCAAGCATAAGTTGGTTTTCTAAATTTGAGACCCTGTTCTGTTCTGTAATTCAGTTCCTGTGTAGCCAAGTTTACATTCCGTGTATTACTGATATCTTATGATGTTTCTTTTTCTGTGTGACTTATTTCAGTTAGAATCATCATACCTGAATCCACTCATTGTGCTGCTAAGGGCCTGATGACATAGATTTCATTGCTGAGTGATATTGCTTTGTAAGTAAATACCACAACTTCTTTATCCATTTTTCACTTTCTGCGATGTTGAACTTGTACTGTAAACGAGGTTCTTGTAAACAGAGCCGTTCCAAACTTTGGGGTGGCTGTGTCTTTTTGATTTTAATTTCCCTAAGCTATAGGACCATAAGTGGAAGTGCCCTAGGCTCTGTTGCTTTGTTTTTTAGATGTTTCAGGAAACACCATACACTTCTCCCGAGTGTCTGTTGGCAATTTACATCCCGCCCATCAGCATAACAAGGCTCCCAGTTCTCCATGGCCTGTCCTGCCTTTCTGGATTTTACACTTTTTTCAGATGGCCCTTTTGACCGGGGGGAAGTGAGACTTCATTGTAGTGCAGATTTCCTTTGCAAGCTTGCTTGGTTGGCCAAAAAGGGCGTATGCGTTTTTTCCTGAATATATTCAGGAAAAAACGCATACGCCCTTTTTGGCCAAGTGCATCATTGTGGACGTTCTGCCTCTTTTCCTATGCTTTCAATGCAATTCCAGTCTACCTCCTGAAATCGGTTTCCTGCAATTCTGCCCCGCTTTCAAGTCCTCTTGGCAGCCTTACTTCAGTCTATTTTTGGACGATAGCTGTCATTTATAACTCTGCAGGTTTGTGAATTACAGTGCCCCTGAGCTCCTTTCTTCAACTCGCTTTCTTGTGAGCTGGCCGCAACACCGCAGGATGGCTTCAGGCCCTAATCTGGTTCCGGCACGGCACGCTGAGCCTTTGGTTAATTCCTCTTCCTGGTGGGAAATGAGAGTTAAATTTGCCCGTCCAGACACCTCCAGCTAGTCTCTCATTGGTTCTCGCTATTCCTGTTCATCTTCCGCAGAAATTGCAAACTGGGCCAAACAGGAGGTTAAAGGGCTGACTCTCCAAGTGGGGAGAGTGTTAGTAAAGCGTCTGGAATGTTGCACCCGAGTACCAGGGGAGGAAAACTGAGACATATTTGAACACGTCTCCCGATCACATGGTTGATCATACTCTGGGTTCCACATGCATGTTTTAGCTGAAGGAAGAATACCTTAAACCTGGAGAGTTGAAACCCGTGGAATGGGTACCATGCAATATGACTTCAAAGGGTCTTCATTTGCTAACCGAACCTCTCCAATCCTATCACTGCTGCGTTTATGCCCCTGTACACATGCTTGATTCTCTTTCGGAGACATAGCAATCCATAGGTTTTAAGATACTTACTAGTCAGGTACATTCTTAGGCGTTTAATATGCGGTGTTGAGTCCATTTCGTTGAGCAAGGAGTAGCTCTTGTCTATTCCATATTTGGCTTAAGGAACTTTATCTGTGCTCATTTCAATCTCTGGTTTTATGCAGCACCCCAACTCACCTTTCCCCTTAAGCAAGCATAAGTTGGTTTTCTAAATTTGAGACCCTGTTCTGTTCTGTAATTCAGTTCCTGTGTAGCCAAGTTTACATTCCGTGTATTACTGATATCTTATGATGTTTCTTTTTCTGTGTGACTTATTTCAGTTAGAATCATCATACCTGAATCCACTCATTGTGCTGCTAAGGGCCTGATGACATAGATTTCATTGCTGAGTGATATTGCTTTGTAAGTAAATACCACAACTTCTTTATCCATTTTTCACTTTCTGCGATGTTGAACTTGTACTGTAAACGAGGTTCTTGTAAACAGAGCGTTCCAAACTTTGGGGTGGCTGTGTCTTTTTGATTTTAATTTCCCTAAGCTATAGGACCATAAGTGGAAGTGCCCTAGGCTCTGTTGCTTTGTTTTTTAGATGTTTCAGGAAACACCATACACTTCTCCCGAGTGTCTGTTGGCAATTTACATCCCGCCCATCAGCATAACAAGGCTCCCAGTTCTCCATGGCCTGTCCTGCCTTTCTGGATTTTACACTTTTTTCAGATGGCCCTTTTGACCGGGGGGAAGTGAGACTTCATTGTAGTGCAGATTTCCTTTGCAAGCTTGCTTGGTTGGCCAAAAAGGGCGTATGCGTTTTTTCCTGAATATATTCAGGAAAAAACGCATACGCCCTTTTTGGCCAAGTGCATCATTGTGGACGTTCTGCCTCTTTTCCTATGCTTGCAATGCAATTCCAGTCTACCTCCTGAAATCGGTTTCCTGCAATTCTGCCCCGCTTTCAAGTCCTCTTGGCAGCCTTACTTCAGTCTATTTTTGGACGATAGCTGTCATTTATAACTCTGCAGGTTTGTGAATTACAGTGCCCCTGAGCTCCTTTCTTCAACTCGCTTTCTTGTGAGCTGGCCGCAACACCGCAGGATGGCTTCAGGCCCTAATCTGGTTCCGGCACGGCACGCTGAGCCTTTGCTTAATTCCTCTTCCTGGTGGGAAATGAGAGTTAAATTTGCCCGTCCAGACACCTCCAGCTAGTCTCTCATTGGTTCTCGCTATTCCTGTTCATCTTCCGCAGAAATTGCAAACTGGGCCAAACAGGAGGTTAAAGGCGCTGACTCTCCAAGTGGGGAGAGTGTTAGTAAAGCGTCTGGAATGTTGCACCCGAGTACCAGGGGAGGAAAACTGAGACATATTTGAACACGTCTCCCGATCACATGGTTGATCATACTCTGGGTTCCACATGCATGTTTTAGCTGAAGGAAGAATACCTTAAACCTGGGTAGTTGAAACCCGTGGAATGGGTACCATGCAATATGACTTCAAAGGGTCTTCATTTGCTCACCGAACCTCTCCAATCCTATCACTGCTGCGTTTATGCCCCTGTACACATGCTTGATTCTCTTTCGGAGACATAGCAATCCATAGGTTTTAAGATACTTACTAGTCAGGTACATTCTTAGGCGTTTAATATGCGGTGTTGAGTCCATTTCGTTGAGCAAGGAGTAGCTCTTGTCTATTCCATATTTGGCTTAAGGAACTTTATCTGTGCTCATTTCAATCTCTGGTTTTATGCAGCACCCCAACTCACCTTTCCCCTTAAGCAAGCATAAGTTGGTTTTCTAAATTTGAGACCCTGTTCTGTTCTGTAATTCAGTTCCTGTGTAGCCAAGTTTACATTCCGTGTATTACTGATATCTTATGATGTTTCTTTTTCTGTGTGACTTATTTCAGTTAGAATCATCATACCTGAATCCACTCATTGTGCTGCTAAGGGCCTGATGACATAGATTTCATTGCTGAGTGATATTGCTTTGTAAGTAAATACCACAACTTCTTTATCCATTTTTCACTTTCTGCGATGTTGAACTTGTACTGTAAACGAGGTTCTTGTAAACAGAGCCGTTCCAAACTTTGGGGTGGCTGTGTCTTTTTGATTTTAATTTCCCTAAGCTATAGGACCATAAGTGGAAGTGCCCTAGGCTCTGTTGCTTTGTTTTTTAGATGTTTCAGGAAACACCATACACTTCTCCCGAGTGTCTGTTGGCAATTTACATCCCGCCCATCAGCATAACAAGGCTCCCAGTTCTCCATGGCCTGTCCTGCCTTTCTGGATTTTACACTTTTTTCAGATGGCCCTTTTGACCGGGGGGAATTGAGACTTCATTGTAGTGCAGATTTCCTTTGCAAGCTTGCTTGGTTGGCCAAAAAGGGCGTATGCGTTTTTTCCTGAATATATTCAGGAAAAAACGCATACGCCCTTTTTGGCCAAGTGCATCATTGTGGACGTTCTGCCTCTTTTCCTATGCTTTCAATGCAATTCCAGTCTACCTCCTGAAATCGGTTTCCTGCAATTCTGCCCCGCTTTCAAGTCCTCTTGGCAGCCTTACTTCAGTCTATTTTTGGACGATAGCTGTCATTTATAACTCTGCAGGTTTGTGAATTACAGTGCCCCTGAGCTCCTTTCTTCAACTCGCTTTCTTGTGAGCTGGCCGCAACACCGCAGGATGGCTTCAGGCCCTAATCTGGTTCCGGCACGGCACGCTGAGCCTTTGGTTAATTCCTCTTCCTGGTGGGAAATGAGAGTTAAATTTGCCCGTCCAGACACCTCCAGCTAGTCTCTCATTGGTTCTCGCTATTCCTGTTCATCTTCCGCAGAAATTGCAAACTGGGCCAAACAGGAGGTTAAAGGGCTGACTCTCCAAGTGGGGAGAGTGTTAGTAAAGCGTCTGGAATGTTGCACCCGAGTACCAGGGGAGGAAAACTGAGACATATTTGAACACGTCTCCCGATCACATGGTTGATCATACTCTGGGTTCCACATGCATGTTTTAGCTGAAGGAAGAATACCTTAAACCTGGGAGTTGAAACCCGTGGAATGGGTACCATGCAATATGACTTCAAAGGGTCTTCATTTGCTCACCGAACCTCTCCAATCCTATCACTGCTGCGTTTATGCCCCTGTACACATGCTTGATTCTCTTTCGGAGACATAGCAATCCATAGGTTTTAAGATACTTACTAGTCAGGTACATTCTTAGGCGTTTAATATGCGGTGTTGAGTCCATTTCATTGAGCAAGGAGTAGCTCTTGTCTATTCCATATTTGGCTTAAGGAACTTTATCTGTGCTCATTTCAATCTCTGGTTTTATGCAGCACCCCAACTCACCTTTCCCCTTAAGCAAGCATAAGTTGGTTTTCTAAATTTGAGACCCTGTTCTGTTCTGTAATTCAGTTCCTGTGTAGCCAAGTTTACATTCCGTGTATTACTGATATCTTATGATGTTTCTTTTTCTGTGTGACTTATTTCAGTTAGAATCATCATACCTGAATCCACTCATTGTGCTGCTAAGGGCCTGATGACATAGATTTCATTGCTGAGTGATATTGCTTTGTAAGTAAATACCACAACTTCTTTATCCATTTTTCACTTTCTGCGATGTTGAACTTGTACTGTAAACGAGGTTCTTGTAAACAGAGCCGTCCCAAACTTTGGGGTGGCTGTGTCTTTTTGATTTTAATTTCCCTAAGCTATAGGACCATAAGTGGAAGTGCCCTAGGCTCTGTTGCTTTGTTTTTTAGATGTTTCAGGAAACACCATACACTTCTCCCGAGTGTCTGTTGGCAATTTACATCCCGCCCATCAGCATAACAAGGCTCCCAGTTCTCCATGGCCTGTCCTGCCTTTCTGGATTTTACACTTTTTTCAGATGGCCCTTTTGACCGGGGGGAAGTGAGACTTCATTGTAGTGCAGATTTCCTTTGCAAGCTTGCTTGGTTGGCCAAAAAGGGCGTATGCGTTTTTTCCTGAATATATTCAGGAAAAAACGCATACGCCCTTTTTGGCCAAGTGCATCATTGTGGACGTTCTGCCTCTTTTCCTATGCTTTCAATGCAATTCCAGTCTACCTCCTGAAATCGGTTTCCTGCAATTCTGCCCCGCTTTCAAGTCCTCTTGGCAGCCTTACTTCAGTCTATTTTTGGACGATAGCTGTCATTTATAACTCTGCAGGTTTGTGAATTACAGTGCCCCTGAGCTCCTTTCTTCAACTCGCTTTCTTTTGAGCTGGCCGCAACACCGCAGGATGGCTTCAGGCCCTAATCTGGTTCCGGCACGGCACGCTGAGCCTTTGGTTAATTCCTCTTCCTGGTGGGAAATGAGAGTTAAATTTGCCCGTCCAGACACCTCCAGCTAGTCTCTCATTGGTTCTCGCTATTCCTGTTCATCTTCCGCAGAAATTGCAAACTGGGCCAAACAGGAGGTTAAAGGGCTGACTCTCCAAGTGGGGAGAGTGTTAGTAAAGCGTCTGGAATGTTGCACCCGAGTACCAGGGGAGGAAAACTGAGACATATTTGAACACGTCTCCCGATCACATGGTTGATCATACTCTGGGTTCCACATGCATGTTTTAGCTGAAGGAAGAATACCTTAAACCTGGGAGTTGAAACCCGTGGAATGGGTACCATGCAATATGACTTCAAAGGGTCTTCATTTGCTCACCGAACCTCTCCAATCCTATCACTGCTGCGTTTATGCCCCTGTACACATGCTTGATTCTCTTTCGGAGACATAGCAATCCATAGGTTTTAAGATACTTACTAGTCAGGTACATTCTTAGGCGTTTAATATGCGGTGTTGAGTCCATTTCGTTGAGCAAGGAGTAGCTCTTGTCTATTCCATATTTGGCTTAAGGAACTTTATCTGTGCTCATTTCAATCTCTGGTTTTATGCAGCACCCCAACTCACCTTTCCCCTTAAGCAAGCATAAGTTGGTTTTCTAAATTTGAGACCCTGTTCTGTTCTGTAATTCAGTTCCTGTGTAGCCAAGTTTACATTCCGTGTATTACTGATATCTTATGATGTTTCTTTTTCTGTGTGACTTATTTCAGTTAGAATCATCATACCTGAATCCACTCATTGTGCTGCTAAGGGCCTGATGACATAGATTTCATTGCTGAGTGATATTGCTTTGTAAGTAAATACCACAACTTCTTTATCCATTTTTCACTTTCTGCGATGTTGAACTTGTACTGTAAACGAGGTTCTTGTAAACAGAGCCGTTCCAAACTTTGGGGTGGCTGTGTCTTTTTGATTTTAATTTCCCTAAGCTATAGGACCATAAGTGGAAGTGCCCTAGGCTCTGTTGCTTTGTTTTTTAGATGTTTCAGGAAACACCATACACTTCTCCCGAGTGTCTGTTGGCAATTTACATCCCGCCCATCAGCATAACAAGGCTCCCAGTTCTCAATGGCCTGTCCTGCCTTTCTGGATTTTACACTTTTTTCAGATGGCCCTTTTGACCGGGGGGAAGTGAGACTTCATTGTAGTGCAGATTTCCTTTGCAAGCTTGCTTGGTTGGCCAAAAAGGGCGTATGCGTTTTTTCCTGAATATATTCAGGAAAAAACGCATACGCCCTTTTTGGCCAAGTGCATCATTGTGGACGTTCTGCCTCTTTTCCTATGCTTTCAATGCAATTCCAGTCTACCTCCTGAAATCGGTTTCCTGCAATTCTGCCCCGCTTTCAAGTCCTCTTGGCAGCCTTACTTCAGTCTATTTTTGGACGATAGCTGTCATTTATAACTCTGCAGGTTTGTGAATTACAGTGCCCCTGAGCTCCTTTCTTCAACTCGCTTTCTTGTGAGCTGGCCGCAACACCGCAGGATGGCTTCAGGCCCTAATCTGGTTCCGGCACGGCACGCTGAGCCTTTGGTTAATTCCTCTTCCTGGTGGGAAATGAGAGTTAAATTTGCCCGTCCAGACACCTCCAGCTAGTCTCTCATTGGTTCTCGCTATTCCTGTTCATCTTCCGCAGAAATTGCAAACTGGGCCAAACAGGAGGTTAAAGGGCTGACTCTCCAAGTGGGGAGAGTGTTAGTAAAGCGTCTGGAATGTTGCACCCGAGTACCAGGGGAGGAAAACTGAGACATATTTGAACACGTCTCCCGATCACATGGTTGATCATACTCTGGGTTCCACATGCATGTTTTAGCTGAAGGAAGAATACCTTAAACCTGGGTAGTTGAAACCCGTGGAATGGGTACCATGCAATATGACTTCAAAGGGTCTTCATTTGCTCACCGAACCTCTCCAATCCTATCACTGCTGCGTTTATGCCCCTGTACACATGCTTGATTCTCTTTCGGAGACATAGCAATCCATAGGTTTTAAGATACTTACTAGTCAGGTACATTCTTAGGCGTTTAATATGGGGTGTTGAGTCCATTTCGTTGAGCAAGGAGTAGCTCTTGTCTATTCCATATTTGGCTTAAGGAACTTTATCTGTGCTCATTTCAATCTCTGGTTTTATGCAGCACCCCAACTCACCTTTCCCTTAAGCAAGCATAAGTTGGTTTTCTAAATTTGAGACCCTGTTCTGTTCTGTAATTCAGTTCCTGTGTAGCCAAGTTTACATTCCGTGTATTACTGATATCTTATGATGTTTCTTTTTCTGTGTGACTTATTTCAGTTAGAATCATCATACCTGAATCCACTCATTGTGCTGCTAAGGGCCTGATGACATAGATTTCATTGCTGAGTGATATTGCTTTGTAAGTAAATACCACAACTTCTTTATCCATTTTTCACTTTCTGCGATGTTGAACTTGTACTGTAAACGAGGTTCTTGTAAACAGAGCCGTTCCAAACTTTGGGGTGGCTGTGTCTTTTTGATTTTAATTTCCCTAAGCTATAGGACCATAAGTGGAAGTGCCCTAGGCTCTGTTGCTTTGTTTTTTAGATGTTTCAGGAAACACCATACACTTCTCCCGAGTGTCTGTTGGCAATTTACATCCCGCCCATCAGCATAACAAGGCTCCCAGTTCTCCATGGCCTGTCCTGCCTTTCTGGATTTTACACTTTTTTCAGATGGCCCTTTTGACCGGGGGGAAGTGAGACTTCATTGCAGTGCAGATTTCCTTTGCAAGCTTGCTTGGTTGGCCAAAAAGGGCGTATGCGTTTTTTCCTGAATATATTCAGGAAAAAACGCATACGCCCTTTTTGGCCAAGTGCATCATTGTGGACGTTCTGCCTCTTTTCCTATGCTTTCAATGCAATTCCAGTCTACCTCCTGAAATCGGTTTCCTGCAATTCTGCCCCGCTTTCAAGTCCTCTTGGCAGCCTTACTTCAGTCTATTTTTGGACGATAGCTGTCATTTATAACTCTGCAGGTTTGTGAATTACAGTGCCCCTGAGCTCCTTTCTTCAACTCGCTTTCTTGTGAGCTGGCCGCAACACCGCAGGATGGCTTCAGGCCCTAATCTGGTTCCGGCATGGCACGCTGAGCCTTTGGTTAATTCCTCTTCCTGGTGGGAAATGAGAGTTAAATTTGCCCGTCCAGACACCTCCAGCTAGTCTCTCATTGGTTCTCGCTATTCCTGTTCATCTTCCGCAGAAATTGCAAACTGGGCCAAACAGGAGGTTAAAGGGCTGACTCTCCAAGTGGGGAGAGTGTTAGTAAAGCGTCTGGAATGTTGCACCCGAGTACCAGGGGAGGAAAACTGAGACATATTTGAACACGTCTCCCGATCACATGGTTGATCATACTCTGGGTTCCACATGCATGTTTTAGCTGAAGGAAGAATACCTTAAACCTGGGTAGTTGAAACCCGTGGAATGGGTACCATGCAATATGACTTCAAAGGGTCTTCATTTGCTCACCGAACCTCTCCAATCCTATCACTGCTGCGTTTATGCCCCTGTACACATGCTTGATTCTCTTTCGGAGACATAGCAATCCATAGGTTTTAAGATACTTACTAGTCAGGTACATTCTTAGGCGTTTAATATGCGGTGTTGAGTCCATTTCGTTGAGCAAGGAGTAGCTCTTGTCTATTCCATATTTGGCTTAAGGAACTTTATCTGTGCTCATTTCAATCTCTGGTTTTATGCAGCACCCCAACTCACCTTTCCCCTTAAGCAAGCATAAGTTGGTTTTCTAAATTTGAGACCCTGTTCTGTTCTGTAATTCAGTTCCTGTGTAGCCAAGTTTACATTCCGTGTATTACTGATATCTTATGATGTTTCTTTTTCTGTGTGACTTATTTCAGTTAGAATCATCATACCTGAATCCACTCATTGTGCTGCTAAGGGCCTGATGACATAGATTTCATTGCTGAGTGATATTGCTTTGTAAGTAAATACCACAACTTCTTTATCCATTTTTCACTTTCTGCGATGTTGAACTTGTACTGTAAACGAGGTTCTTGTAAACAGAGCCGTTCCAAACTTTGGGGTGGCTGTGTCTTTTTGATTTTAATTTCCCTAAGCTATAGGACCATAAGTGGAAGTGCCCTAGGCTCTGTTGCTTTGTTTTTTAGATGTTTCAGGAAACACCATACACTTCTCCCGAGTGTCTGTTGGCAATTTACATCCCGCCCATCAGCATAACAAGGCTCCCAGTTCTCCATGGCCTGTCCTGCCTTTCTGGATTTTACACTTTTTTCAGATGGCCCTTTTGACCGGGGGGAAGTGAGACTTCATTGTAGTGCATATTTCCTTTGCAAGCTTGCTTGGTTGGCCAAAAAGGGCGTATGCGTTTTTTCCTGAATATATTCAGGAAAAAACGCATACGCCCTTTTTGGCCAAGTGCATCATTGTGGACGTTCTGCCTCTTTTCCTATGCTTTCAATGCAATTCCAGTCTACCTCCTGAAATCGGTTTCCTGCAATTCTGCCCTGCTTTCAAGTCCTCTTGGCAGCCTTACTTCAGTCTATTTTTGGACGATAGCTGTCATTTATAACTCTGCAGGTTTGTGAATTACAGTGCCCCTGAGCTCCTTTCTTCAACTCGCTTTCTTGTGAGCTGGCCGCAACACCGCAGGATGGCTTCAGGCCCTAATCTGGTTCCGGCACGGCACGCTGAGCCTTTGGTTAATTCCTCTTCCTGGTGGGAAATGAGAGTTAAATTTGCCCGTCCAGACACCTCCAGCTAGTCTCTCATTGGTTCTCGCTATTCCTGTTCATCTTCCGCAGAAATTGCAAACTGGGCCAAACAGGAGGTTAAAGGGACTGACTCTCCAAGTGGGGAGAGTGTTAGTAAAGCGTCTGGAATGTTGCACCCGAGTACCAGGGGAGGAAAACTGAGACATATTTGAACACGTCTCCCGATCACATGGTTGATCATACTCTGGGTTCCACATGCATGTTTTAGCTGAAGGAAGAATACCTTAAACCTGGGTAGTTGAAACCCGTGGAATGGGTACCATGCAATATGACTTCAAAGGGTCTTCATTTGCTCACCGAACCTCTCCAATCCTATCACTGCTGCGTTTATGCCCCTGTACACATGCTTGATTCTCTTTCGGAGACATAGCAATCCATAGGTTTTAAGATACTTACTAGTCAGGTACATTCTTAGGCGTTTAATATGCGGTGTTGAGTCCATTTCGTTGAGCAAGGAGTAGCTCTTGTCTATTCCATATTTGGCTTAAGGAACTTTATCTGTGCTCATTTCAATCTCTGGTTTTATGCAGCACCCCAACTCACCTTTACCCTTAAGCAAGCATAAGTTGGTTTTCTAAATTTGAGACCCTGTTCTGTTCTGTAATTCAGTTCCTGTGTAGCCAAGTTTACATTCCGTGTATTACTGATATCTTATGATGTTTCTTTTTCTGTGTGACTTATTTCAGTTAGAATCATCATACCTGAATCCACTCATTGTGCTGCTAAGGGCCTGATGACATAGATTTCATTGCTGAGTGATATTGCTTTGTAAGTAAATACCACAACTTCTTTATCCATTTTTCACTTTCTGCGATGTTGAACTTGTACTGTAAACGAGGTTCTTGTAAACAGAGCGTCCCAAACTTTGGGGTGGCTGTGTCTTTTTGATTTTAATTTCCCTAAGCTATAGGACCATAAGTGGAAGTGCCCTAGGCTCTGTTGCTTTGTTTTTTAGATGTTTCAGGAAACACCATACACTTCTCCCGAGTGTCTGTTGGCAATTTACATCCCGCCCATCAGCATAACAAGGCTCCCAGTTCTCCATGGCCTGTCCTGCCTTTCTGGATTTTACACTTTTTTCAGATGGCCCTTTTGACCGGGGGGAAGTGAGACTTCATTGTAGTGCAGATTTCCTTTGCAAGCTTGCTTGGTTGGCCAAAAAGGGCGTATGCGTTTTTTCCTGAATATATTCAGGAAAAAACGCATACGCCCTTTTTGGCCAAGTGCATCATTGTGGACGTTCTGCCTCTTTTCCTATGCTTTCAATGCAATTCCAGTCTACCTCCTGAAATCGGTTTCCTGCAATTCTGCCCCGCTTTCAAGTCCTCTTGGCAGCCTTACTTCAGTCTATTTTTGGACGATAGCTGTCATTTATAACTCTGCAGGTTTGTGAATTACAGTGCCCCTGAGCTCCTTTCTTCAACTCGGTTTCTTTTGAGCTGGCCGCAACACCGCAGGATGGCTTCAGGCCCTAATCTGGTTCCGGCACGGCACGCTGAGCCTTTGGTTAATTCCTCTTCCTGGTGGGAAATGAGAGTTAAATTTGCCCGTCCAGACACCTCCAGCTAGTCTCTCATTGGTTCTCGCTATTCCTGTTCATCTTCCGCAGAAATTGCAAACTGGGCCAAACAGGAGGTTAAAGGCGCTGACTCTCCAAGTGGGGAGAGTGTTAGTAAAGCGTCTGGAATGTTGCACCCGAGTACCAGGGGAGGAAAACTGAGACATATTTGAACACGTCTCCCGATCACATGGTTGATCATACTCTGGGTTCCACATGCATGTTTTAGCTGAAGGAAGAATACCTTAAACCTGGAGAGTTGAAACCCGTGGAATGGGTACCATGCAATATGACTTCAAAGGGTCTTCATTTGCTCACCGAACCTCTCCAATCCTATCACTGCTGCGTTTATGCCCCTGTACACATGCTTGATTCTCTTTCGGAGACATAGCAATCCATAGGTTTTAAGATACTTACTAGTCAGGTACATTCTTAGGCGTTTAATATGCGGTGTTGAGTCCATTTCGTTGAGCAAGGAGTAGCTCTTGTCTATTCCATATTTGGCTTAAGGAACTTTATCTGTGCTCATTTCAATCTCTGGTTTTATGCAGCACCCCAACTCACCTTTCCCCTTAAGCAAGCATAAGTTGGTTTTCTAAATTTGAGACCCTGTTCTGTTCTGTAATTCAGTTCCTGTGTAGCCAAGTTTACATTCCGTGTATTACTGATATCTTATGATGTTTCTTTTTCTGTGTGACTTATTTCAGTTAGAATCATCATACCTGAATCCACTCATTGTGCTGCTAAGGGCCTGATGACATAGATTTCATTGCTGAGTGATATTGCTTTGTAAGTAAATACCACAACTTCTTTATCCATTTTTCACTTTCTGCGATGTTGAACTTGTACTGTAAACGAGGTTCTTGTAAACAGAGCCATTCCAAACTTTGGGGTGGCTGTGTCTTTTTGATTTTAATTTCCCTAAGCTATAGGACCATAAGTGGAAGTGCCCTAGGCTCTGTTGCTTTGTTTTTTAGATGTTTCAGGAAACACCATACACTTCTCCCGAGTGTCTGTTGGCAATTTACATCCCGCCCATCAGCATAACAAGGCTCCCAGTTCTCCATGGCCTGTCCTGCCTTTCTGGATTTTACACTTTTTTCAGATGGCCCTTTTGACCGGGGGGAAGTGAGACTTCATTGTAGTGCAGATTTCCTTTGCAAGCTTGCTTGGTTGGCCAAAAAGGGCGTATGCGTTTTTTCCTGAATATATTCAGGAAAAAACGCATACGCCCTTTTTGGCCAAGTGCATCATTGTGGACGTTCTGCCTCTTTTCCTATGCTTTCAATGCAATTCCAGTCTACCTCCTGAAATCGGTTTCCTGCAATTCTGCCCCGCTTTCAAGTCCTCTTGGCAGCCTTACTTCAGTCTATTTTTGGACGATAGCTGTCATTTATAACTCTGCAGGTTTGTGAATTACAGTGCCCCTGAGCTCCTTTCTTCAACTCGCTTTCTTGTGAGCTGGCCGCAACACCGCAGGATGGCTTCAGGCCCTAATCTGGTTCCGGCACGGCACGCTGAGCCTTTGGTTATTTCCTCTTCCTGGTGGGAAATGAGAGTTAAATTTGCCCGTCCAGACACCTCCAGCTAGTCTCTCATTGGTTCTCGCTATTCCTGTTCATCTTCCGCAGAAATTGCAAACTGGGCCAAACAGGAGGTTAAAGGCGCTGACTCTCCAAGTGGGGAGAGTGTTAGTAAAGCGTCTGGAATGTTGCACCCGAGTACCAGGGGAGGAAAACTGAGACATATTTGAACACGTCTCCCGATCACATGGTTGATCATACTCTGGGTTCCACATGCATGTTTTAGCTGAAGGAAGAATACCTTAAACCTGGAGAGTTGAGACCCGTGGAATGGGTACCATGCAATATGACTTCAAAGGGTCTTCATTTGCTCACCGAACCTCTCCAATCCTATCACTGCTGCGTTTATGCCCCTGTACACATGCTTGATTCTCTTTCGGAGACATAGCAATCCATAGGTTTTAAGATACTTACTAGTCAGGTACATTCTTAGGCGTTTAATATGCGGTGTTGAGTCCATTTCGTTGAGCAAGGAGTAGCTCTTGTCTATTCCATATTTGGCTTAAGGAACTTTATCTGTGCTCATTTCAATCTCTGGTTTTATGCAGCACCCCAACTCACCTTTCCCCTTAAGCAAGCATAAGTTGGTTTTCTAAATTTGAGACCCTGTTCTGTTCTGTAATTCAGTTCCTGTGTAGCCAAGTTTACATTCCGTGTATTACTGATATCTTATGATGTTTCTTTTTCTGTGTGACTTATTTCAGTTAGAATCATCATACCTGAATCCACTCATTGTGCTGCTAAGGGCCTGATGACATAGATTTCATTGCTGAGTGATATTGCTTTGTAAGTAAATACCACAACTTCTTTATCCATTTTTCACTTTCTGCGATGTTGAACTTGTACTGTAAACGAGGTTCTTGTAAACAGAGCGTTCCAAACTTTGGGGTGGCTGTGTCTTTTTGATTTTAATTTCCCTAAGCTATAGGACCATAAGTGGAAGTGCCCTAGGCTCTGTTGCTTTGTTTTTTAGATGTTTCAGGAAACACCATACACTTCTCCCGAGTGTCTGTTGGCAATTTACATCCCGCCCATCAGCATAACAAGGCTCCCAGTTCTCCATGGCCTGTCCTGCCTTTCTGGATTTTACACTTTTTTCAGATGGCCCTTTTGACCGGGGGGAAGTGAGACTTCATTGTAGTGCAGATTTCCTTTGCAAGCTTGCTTGGTTGGCCAAAAAGGGCGTATGCGTTTTTTCCTGAATATATTCAGGAAAAAACGCATACGCCCTTTTTGGCCAAGTGCATCATTGTGGACGTTCTGCCTCTTTTCCTATGCTTTCAATGCAATTCCAGTCTACCTCCTGAAATCGGTTTCCTGCAATTCTGCCCCGCTTTCAAGTCCTCTTGGCAGCCTTACTTCAGTCTATTTTTGGACGATAGCTGTCATTTATAACTCTGCAGGTTTGTGAATTACAGTGCCCCTGAGCTCCTTTCTTCAACTCGCTTTCTTGTGACCTGGCCGCAACACCGCAGGATGGCTTCAGGCCCTAATCTGGTTCCGGCACGGCACGCTGAGCCTTTGGTTAATTCCTCTTCCTGGTGGGAAATGAGAGTTAAATTTGCCCGTCCAGACACCTCCAGCTAGTCTCTCATTGGTTCTCGCTATTCCTGTTCATCTTCCGCAGAAATTGCAAACTGGGCCAAACAGGAGGTTAAAGGGACTGACTCTCCAAGTGGGGAGAGTGTTAGTAAAGCGTCTGGAATGTTGCACCCGAGTACCAGGGGAGGAAAACTGAGACATATTTGAACACGTCTCCCGATCACATGGTTGATCATACTCTGGGTTCCACATGCATGTTTTAGCTGAAGGAAGAATACCTTAAACCTGGGTAGTTGAAACCCGTGGAATGGGTACCATGCAATATGACTTCAAAGGGTCTTCATTTGCTCACCGAACCTCTCCAATCCTATCACTGCTGCGTTTATGCCCCTGTACACATGCTTGATTCTCTTTCGGAGACATAGCAATCCATAGGTTTTAAGATACTTACTAGTCAGGTACATTCTTAGGCGTTTAATATGCGGTGTTGAGTCCATTTCGTTGAGCAAGGAGTAGCTCTTGTCTATTCCATATTTGGCTTAAGGAACTTTATCTGTGCTCATTTCAATCTCTGGTTTTATGCAGCACCCCAACTCACCTTTCCCCTTAAGCAAGCATAAGTTGGTTTTCTAAATTTGAGACCCTGTTCTGTTCTGTAATTCAGTTCCTGTGTAGCCAAGTTTACATTCCGTGTATTACTGATATCTTATGATGTTTCTTTTTCTGTGTGACTTATTTCAGTTAGAATCATCATACCTGAATCCACTCATTGTGCTGCTAAGGGCCTGATGACACAGATTTCATTGCTGAGTGATATTGCTTTGTAAGTAAATACCACAACTTCTTTATCCATTTTTCACTTTCTGCGATGTTGAACTTGTACTGTAAACGAGGTTCTTGTAAACAGAGGCGTCCCAAACTTTGGGGTGGCTGTGTCTTTTTGATTTTAATTTCCCTAAGCTATAGGACCATAAGTGGAAGTGCCCTAGGCTCTGTTGCTTTGTTTTTTAGATGTTTCAGGAAACACCATACACTTCTCCCGAGTGTCTGTTGGCAATTTACATCCCGCCCATCAGCATAACAAGGCTCCCAGTTCTCCATGGCCTGTCCTGCCTTTCTGGATTTTACACTTTTTTCAGATGGCCCTTTTGACCGGGGGGAAGTGAGACTTCATTGTAGTGCAGATTTCCTTTGCAAGCTTGCTTGGTTGGCCAAAAAGGGCGTATGCGTTTTTTCCTGAATATATTCAGGAAAAAACGCATACGCCCTTTTTGGCCAAGTGCATCATTGTGGACGTTCTGCCTCTTTTCCTATGCTTTCAATGCAATTCCAGTCTACCTCCTGAAATCGGTTTCCTGCAATTCTGCCCCGCTTTCAAGTCCTCTTGGCAGCCTTACTTCAGTCTATTTTTGGACGATAGCTGTCATTTATAACTCTGCAGGTTTGTGAATTACAGTGCCCCTGAGCTCCTTTCTTCAACTCGCTTTCTTGTGAGCTGGCCGCAACACCGCAGGATGGCTTCAGGCCCTAATCTGGTTCCGGCACGGCACGCTGAGCCTTTGGTTATTTCCTCTTCCTGGTGGGAAATGAGAGTTAAATTTGCCCGTCCAGACACCTCCAGCTAGTCTCTCATTGGTTCTCGCTATTCCTGTTCATCTTCCGCAGAAATTGCAAACTGGGCCAAACAGGAGGTTAAAGGCGCTGACTCTCCAAGTGGGGAGAGTGTTAGTAAAGCGTCTGGAATGTTGCACCCGAGTACCAGGGGAGGAAAACTGAGACATATTTGAACACGTCTCCCGATCACATGGTTGATCATACTCTGGGTTCCACATGCATGTTTTAGCTGAAGGAAGAATACCTTAAACCTGGGAGTTGAAACCCGTGGAATGGGTACCATGCAATATGACTTCAAAGGGTCTTCATTTGCTCACCGAACCTCTCCAATCCTATCACTGCTGCGTTTATGCCCCTGTACACATGCTTGATTCTCTTTCGGAGACATAGCAATCCATAGGTTTTAAGATACTTACTAGTCAGGTACATTCTTAGGCGTTTAATATGCGGTGTTGAGTCCATTTCGTTGAGCAAGGAGTAGCTCTTGTCTATTCCATATTTGGCTTAAGGAACTTTATCTGTGCTCATTTCAATCTCTGGTTTTATGCAGCACCCCAACTCACCTTTCCCCTTAAGCAAGCATAAGTTGGTTTTCTAAATTTGAGACCCTGTTCTGTTCTGTAATTCAGTTCCTGTGTAGCCAAGTTTACATTCCGTGTATTACTGATATCTTATGATGTTTCTTTTTCTGTGTGACTTATTTCAGTTAGAATCATCATACCTGAATCCACTCATTGTGCTGCTAAGGGCCTGATGACATAGATTTCATTGCTGAGTGATATTGCTTTGTAAGTAAATACCACAACTTCTTTATCCATTTTTCACTTTCTGCGATGTTGAACTTGTACTGTAAACGAGGTTCTTGTAAACAGAGCCGTTCCAAACTTTGGGGTGGCTGTGTCTTTTTGATTTTAATTTCCCTAAGCTATAGGACCATAAGTGGAAGTGCCCTAGGCTCTGTTGCTTTGTTTTTTAGATGTTTCAGGAAACACCATACACTTCTCCCGAGTGTCTGTTGGCAATTTACATCCCGCCCATCAGCATAACAAGGCTCCCAGTTCTCCATGGCCTGTCCTGCCTTTCTGGATTTTACACTTTTTTCAGATGGCCCTTTTGACCGGGGGGAAGTGAGACTTCATTGTAGTGCAGATTTCCTTTGCAAGCTTGCTTGGTTGGCCAAAAAGGGCGTATGCGTTTTTTCCTGAATATATTCAGGAAAAAACGCATACGCCCTTTTTGGCCAAGTGCATCATTGTGGACGTTCTGCCTCTTTTCCTATGCTTTCAATGCAATTCCAGTCTACCTCCTGAAATCGGTTTCCTGCAATTCTGCCCCGCTTTCAAGTCCTCTTGGCAGCCTTACTTCAGTCTATTTTTGGACGATAGCTGTCATTTATAACTCTGCAGGTTTGTGAATTACAGTGCCCCTGAGCTCCTTTCTTCAACTCGCTTTCTTGTGAGCTGGCCGCAACACCGCAGGATGGCTTCAGGCCCTAATCTGGTTCCGGCACGGCACGCTGAGCCTTTGGTTATTCCTCTTCCTGGTGGGAAATGAGAGTTAAATTTGCCCGTCCAGACACCTCCAGCTAGTCTCTCATTGGTTCTCGCTATTCCTGTTCATCTTCCGCAGAAATTGCAAACTGGGCCAAACAGGAGGTTAAAGGGACTGACTCTCCAAGTCGGGAGAGTGTTAGTAAAGCGTCTGGAATGTTGCACCCGAGTACCAGGGGAGGAAAACTGAGACATATTTGAACACGTCTCCCGATCACATGGTTGATCATACTCTGGGTTCCACATGCATGTTTTAGCTGAAGGAAGAATACCTTAAACCTGGGAGTTGAAACCCGTGGAATGGGTACCATGCAATATGACTTCAAAGGGTCTTCATTTGCTCACCGAACCTCTCCAATCCTATCACTGCTGCGTTTATGCCCCTGTACACATGCTTGATTCTCTTTCGGAGACATAGCAATCCATAGGTTTTAAGATACTTACTAGTCAGGTACATTCTTAGGCGTTTAATATGCGGTGTTGAGTCCATTTCGTTGAGCAAGGAGTAGCTCTTGTCTATTCCATATTTGGCTTAAGGAACTTTATCTGTGCTCATTTCAATCTCTGGTTTTATGCAGCACCCCAACTCACCTTTCCCCTTAAGCAAGCATAAGTTGGTTTTCTAAATTTGAGACCCTGTTCTGTTCTGTAATTCAGTTCCTGTGTAGCCAAGTTTACATTCCGTGTATTACTGATATCTTATGATGTTTCTTTTTCTGTGTGACTTATTTCAGTTAGAATCATCATACCTGAATCCACTCATTGTGCTGCTAAGGGCCTGATGACACAGATTTCATTGCTGAGTGATATTGCTTTGTAAGTAAATACCACAACTTCTTTATCCATTTTTCACTTTCTGCGATGTTGAACTTGTACTGTAAACGAGGTTCTTGTAAACAGAGCCGTTCCAAACTTTGGGGTGGCTGTGTCTTTTTGATTTTAATTTCCCTAAGCTATAGGACCATAAGTGGAAGTGCCCTAGGCTCTGTTGCTTTGTTTTTTAGATGTTTCAGGAAACACCATACACTTCTCCCGAGTGTCTGTTGGCAATTTACATCCCGCCCATCAGCATAACAAGGCTCCCAGTTCTCCATGGCCTGTCCTGCCTTTCTGGATTTTACACTTTTTTCAGATGGCCCTTTTGACCGGGGGGAAGTGAGACTTCATTGTAGTGCAGATTTCCTTTGCAAGCTTGCTTGGTTGGCCAAAAAGGGCGTATGCGTTTTTTCCTGAATATATTCAGGAAAAAACGCATACGCCCTTTTTGGCCAAGTGCATCATTGTGGACGTTCTGCCTCTTTTCCTATGCTTTCAATGCAATTCCAGTCTACCTCCTGAAATCGGTTTCCTGCAATTCTGCCCCGCTTTCAAGTCCTCTTGGCAGCCTTACTTCAGTCTATTTTTGGACGATAGCTGTCATTTATAACTCTGCAGGTTTGTGAATTACAGTGCCCCTGAGCTCCTTTCTTCAACTCGCTTTCTTGTGAGCTGGCCGCAACACCGCAGGATGGCTTCAGGCCCTAATCTGGTTCCGGCACGGCACGCTGAGCCTTTGGTTATTCCTCTTCCTGGTGGGAAATGAGAGTTAAATTTGCCCGTCCAGACACCTCCAGCTAGTCTCTCATTGGTTCTCGCTATTCCTGTTCATCTTCCGCAGAAATTGCAAACTGGGCCAAACAGGAGGTTAAAGGGCTGACTCTCCAAGTGGGGAGAGTGTTAGTAAAGCGTCTGGAATGTTGCACCCGAGTACCAGGGGAGGAAAACTGAGACATATTTGAACACGTCTCCCGATCACATGGTTGATCATACTCTGGGTTCCACATGCATGTTTTAGCTGAAGGAAGAATACCTTAAACCTGGGAGTTGAAACCCGTGGAATGGGTACCATGCAATATGACTTCAAAGGGTCTTCATTTGCTCACCGAACCTCTCCAATCCTATCACTGCTGCGTTTATGCCCCTGTACACATGCTTGATTCTCTTTCGGATTCATAGCAATCCATAGGTTTTAAGATACTTACTAGTCAGGTACATTCTTAGGCGTTTAATATGCGGTGTTGAGTCCATTTCGTTGAGCAAGGAGTAGCTCTTGTCTATTCCATATTTGGCTTAAGGAACTTTATCTGTGCTCATTTCAATCTCTGGTTTTATGCAGCACCCCAACTCACCTTTCCCTTAAGCAAGCATAAGTTGGTTTTCTAAATTTGAGACCCTGTTCTGTTCTGTAATTCAGTTCCTGTGTAGCCAAGTTTACATTCCGTGTATTACTGATATCTTATGATGTTTCTTTTTCTGTGTGACTTATTTCAGTTAGAATCATCATACCTGAATCCACTCATTGTGCTGCTAAGGGCCTGATGACATAGATTTCATTGCTGAGTGATATTGCTTTGTAAGTAAATACCACAACTTCTTTATCCATTTTTCACTTTCTGCGATGTTGAACTTGTACTGTAAACGAGGTTCTTGTAAACAGAGCCGTTCCAAACTTTGGGGTGGCTGTGTCTTTTTGATTTTAATTTCCCTAAGCTATAGGACCATAAGTGGAAGTGCCCTAGGCTCTGTTGCTTTGTTTTTTAGATGTTTCAGGAAACACCATACACTTCTCCCGAGTGTCTGTTGGCAATTTACATCCCGCCCATCAGCATAACAAGGCTCCCAGTTCTCCATGGCCTGTCCTGCCTTTCTGGATTTTACACTTTTTTCAGATGGCCCTTTTGACCGGGGGGAAGTGAGACTTCATTGTAGTGCAGATTTCCTTTGCAAGCTTGCTTGGTTGGCCAAAAAGGGCGTATGCGTTTTTTCCTGAATATATTCAGGAAAAAACGCATACGCCCTTTTTGGCCAAGTGCATCATTGTGGACGTTCTGCCTCTTTTCCTATGCTTTCAATGCAATTCCAGTCTACCTCCTGAAATCGGTTTCCTGCAATTCTGCCCCGCTTTCAAGTCCTCTTGGCAGCCTTACTTCAGTCTATTTTTGGACGATAGCTGTCATTTATAACTCTGCAGGTTTGTGAATTACAGTGCCCCTGAGCTCCTTTCTTCAACTCGCTTTCTTGTGAGCTGGCCGCAACACCGCAGGATGGCTTCAGGCCCTAATCTGGTTCCGGCACGGCACGCTGAGCCTTTGGTTAATTCCTCTTCCTGGTGGGAAATGAGAGTTAAATTTGCCCGTCCAGACACCTCCAGCTAGTCTCTCATTGGTTCTCGCTATTCCTGTTCATCTTCCGCAGAAATTGCAAACTGGGCCAAACAGGAGGTTAAAGGGCTGACTCTCCAAGTGGGGAGAGTGTTAGTAAAGCGTCTGGAATGTTGCACCCGAGTACCAGGGGAGGAAAACTGAGACATATTTGAACACGTCTCCCGATCACATGGTTGATCATACTCTAGGTTCCACATGCATGTTTTAGCTGAAGGAAGAATACCTTAAACCTGGGAGTTGAAACCCGTGGAATGGGTACCATGCAATATGACTTCAAAGGGTCTTCATTTGCTCACCGAACCTCTCCAATCCTATCACTGCTGCGTTTATGCCCCTGTACACATGCTTGATTCTCTTTCGGAGACATAGCAATCCATAGGTTTTAAGATACTTACTAGTCAGGTACATTCTTAGGCGTTTAATATGCGGTGTTGAGTCCATTTCGTTGAGCAAGGAGTAGCTCTTGTCTATTCCATATTTGGCTTAAGGAACTTTATCTGTGCTCATTTCAATCTCTGGTTTTATGCAGCACCCCAACTCACCTTTCCCCTTAAGCAAGCATAAGTTGGTTTTCTAAATTTGAGACCCTGTTCTGTTCTGTAATTCAGTTCCTGTGTAGCCAAGTTTACATTCCGTGTATTACTGATATCTTATGATGTTTCTTTTTCTGTGTGACTTATTTCAGTTAGAATCATCATACCTGAATCCACTCATTGTGCTGCTAAGGGCCTGATGACATAGATTTCATTGCTGAGTGATATTGCTTTGTAAGTAAATACCACAACTTCTTTATCCATTTTTCACTTTCTGCGATGTTGAACTTGTACTGTAAACGAGGTTCTTGTAAACAGAGGCGTCCCAAACTTTGGGGTGGCTGTGTCTTTTTGATTTTAATTTCCCTAAGCTATAGGACCATAAGTGGAAGTGCCCTAGGCTCTGTTGCTTTGTTTTTTAGATGTTTCAGGAAACACCATACACTTCTCCCGAGTGTCTGTTGGCAATTTACATCCCGCCCATCAGCATAACAAGGCTCCCAGTTCTCCATGGCCTGTCCTGCCTTTCTGGATTTTACACTTTTTTCAGATGGCCCTTTTGACCGGGGGGAAGTGAGACTTCATTGTAGTGCAGATTTCCTTTGCAAGCTTGCTTGGTTGGCCAAAAAGGGCGTATGCGTTTTTTCCTGAATATATTCAGGAAAAAACGCATACGCCCTTTTTGGCCAAGTGCATCATTGTGGACGTTCTGCCTCTTTTCCTATGCTTTCAATGCAATTCCAGTCTACCTCCTGAAATCGGTTTCCTGCAATTCTGCCCCGCTTTCAAGTCCTCTTGGCAGCCTTACTTCAGTCTATTTTTGGACGATAGCTGTCATTTATAACTCTGCAGGTTTGTGAATTACAGTGCCCCTGAGCTCCTTTCTTCAACTCGGTTTCTTGTGAGCTGGCCGCAACACCGCAGGATGGCTTCAGGCCCTAATCTGGTTCTGGCACGGCACGCTGAGCCTTTGGTTAATTCCTCTTCCTGGTGGGAAATGAGAGTTAAATTTGCCCGTCCAGACACCTCCAGCTAGTCTCTCATTGGTTCTCGCTATTCCTGTTCATCTTCCGCAGAAATTGCAAACTGGGCCAAACAGGAGGTTAAAGGGCTGACTCTCCAAGTGGGGAGAGTGTTAGTAAAGCGTCTGGAATGTTGCACCCGAGTACCAGGGGAGGAAAACTGAGACATATTTGAACACGTCTCCCGATCACATGGTTGATCATACTCTGGGTTCCACATGCATGTTTTAGCTGAAGGAAGAATACCTTAAACCTGGGTAGTTGAAACCCGTGGAATGGGTACCATGCAATATGACTTCAAAGGGTCTTCATTTGCTCACCGAACCTCTCCAATCCTATCACTGCTGCGTTTATGCCCCTGTACACATGCTTGATTCTCTTTCGGAGACATAGCAATCCATAGGTTTTAAGATACTTACTAGTCAGGTACATTCTTAGGCGTTTAATATGCGGTGTTGAGTCCATTTCGTTGAGCAAGGAGTAGCTCTTGTCTATTCCATATTTGGCTTAAGGAACTTTATCTGTGCTCATTTCAATCTCTGGTTTTATGCAGCACCCCAACTCACCTTTCCCCTTAAGCAAGCATAAGTTGGTTTTCTAAATTTGAGACCCTGTTCTGTTCTGTAATTCAGTTCCTGTGTAGCCAAGTTTACATTCCGTGTATTACTGATATCTTATGATGTTTCTTTTTCTGTGTGACTTATTTCAGTTAGAATCATCATACCTGAATCCACTCATTGTGCTGCTAAGGGCCTGATGACACAGATTTCATTGCTGAGTGATATTGCTTTGTAAGTAAATACCACAACTTCTTTATCCATTTTTCACTTTCTGCGATGTTGAACTTGTACTGTAAACGAGGTTCTTGTAAACAGAGCCGTTCCAAACTTTGGGGTGGCTGTGTCTTTTTGATTTTAATTTCCCTAAGCTATAGGACCATAAGTGGAAGTGCCCTAGGCTCTGTTGCTTTGTTTTTTAGATGTTTCAGGAAACACCATACACTTCTCCCGAGTGTCTGTTGGCAATTTACATCCCGCCCATCAGCATAACAAGGCTCCCAGTTCTCCATGGCCTGTCCTGCCTTTCTGGATTTTACACTTTTTTCAGATGGCCCTTTTGACCGGGGGGAAGTGAGACTTCATTGTAGTGCAGATTTCCTTTGCAAGCTTGCTTGGTTGGCCAAAAAGGGCGTATGCGTTTTTTCCTGAATATATTCAGGAAAAAACGCATACGCCCTTTTTGGCCAAGTGCATCATTGTGGACGTTCTGCCTCTTTTCCTATGCTTTCAATGCAATTCCAGTCTACCTCCTGAAATCGGTTTCCTGCAATTCTGCCCCGCTTTCAAGTCCTCTTGGCAGCCTTACTTCAGTATATTTTTGGACGATAGCTGTCATTTATAACTCTGCAGGTTTGTGAATTACAGTGCCCCTGAGCTCCTTTCTTCAACTCGCTTTCTTGTGAGCTGGCCGCAACACCGCAGGATGGCTTCAGGCCCTAATCTGGTTCCGGCACGGCACGCTGAGCCTTTGGTTAATTCCTCTTCCTGGTGGGAAATGAGAGTTAAATTTGCCCGTCCAGACACCTCCAGCTAGTCTCTCATTGGTTCTCGCTATTCCTGTTCATCTTCCGCAGAAATTGCAAACTGGGCCAAACAGGAGGTTAAAGGGACTGACTCTCCAAGTCGGGAGAGTGTTAGTAAAGCGTCTGGAATGTTGCACCCGAGTACCAGGGGAGGAAAACTGAGACATATTTGAACACGTCTCCCGATCACATGGTTGATCATACTCTGGGTTCCACATGCATGTTTTAGCTGAAGGAAGAATACCTTAAACCTGGAGAGTTGAGACCCGTGGAATGGGTACCATGCAATATGACTTCAAAGGGTCTTCATTTGCTCACCGAACCTCTCCAATCCTATCACTGCTGCGTTTATGCCCCTGTACACATGCTTGATTCTCTTTCGGAGACATAGCAATCCATAGGTTTTAAGATACTTACTAGTCAGGTACATTCTTAGGCGTTTAATATGCGGTGTTGAGTCCATTTCGTTGAGCAAGGAGTAGCTCTTGTCTATTCCATATTTGGCTTAAGGAACTTTATCTGTGCTCATTTCAATCTCTGGTTTTATGCAGCACCCCAACTCACCTTTCCCTTAAGCAAGCATAAGTTGGTTTTCTAAATTTGAGACCCTGTTCTGTTCTGTAATTCAGTTCCTGTGTAGCCAAGTTTACATTCCGTGTATTACTGATATCTTATGATGTTTCTTTTTCTGTGTGACTTATTTCAGTTAGAATCATCATACCTGAATCCACTCATTGTGCTGCTAAGGGCCTGATGACATAGATTTCATTGCTGAGTGATATTGCTTTGTAAGTAAATACCACAACTTCTTTATCCATTTTTCACTTTCTGCGATGTTGAACTTGTACTGTAAACGAGGTTCTTGTAAACAGAGGCGTCCCAAACTTTGGGGTGGCTGTGTCTTTTTGATTTTAATTTCCCTAAGCTATAGGACCATAAGTGGAAGTGCCCTAGGCTCTGTTGCTTTGTTTTTTAGATGTTTCAGGAAACACCATACACTTCTCCCGAGTGTCTGTTGGCAATTTACATCCCGCCCATCAGCATAACAAGGCTCCCAGTTCTCCATGGCCTGTCCTGCCTTTCTGGATTTTACACTTTTTTCAGATGGCCCTTTTGACCGGGGGGAAGTGAGACTTCATTGTAGTGCAGATTTCCTTTGCAAGCTTGCTTGGTTGGCCAAAAAGGGCGTATGCGTTTTTTCCTGAATATATTCAGGAAAAAACGCATACGCCCTTTTTGGCCAAGTGCATCATTGTGGACGTTCTGCCTCTTTTCCTATGCTTTCAATGCAATTCCAGTCTACCTCCTGAAATCGGTTTCCTGCAATTCTGCCCCGCTTTCAAGTCCTCTTGGCAGCCTTACTTCAGTCTATTTTTGGACGATAGCTGTCATTTATAACTCTGCAGGTTTGTGAATTACAGTGCCCCTGAGCTCCTTTCTTCAACTCGCTTTCTTTTGAGCTGGCCGCAACACCGCAGGATGGCTTCAGGCCCTAATCTGGTTCCGGCACGGCACGCTGAGCCTTTGGTTAATTCCTCTTCCTGGTGGGAAATGAGAGTTAAATTTGCCCGTCCAGACACCTCCAGCTAGTCTCTCATTGGTTCTCGCTATTCCTGTTCATCTTCCGCAGAAATTGCAAACTGGGCCAAACAGGAGGTTAAAGGGCTGACTCTCCAAGTGGGGAGAGTGTTAGTAAAGCGTCTGGAATGTTGCACCCGAGTACCAGGGGAGGAAAACTGAGACATATTTGAACACGTCTCCCGATCACATGGTTGATCATACTCTGGGTTCCACATGCATGTTTTAGCTGAAGGAAGAATACCTTAAACCTGGGAGTTGAAACCCGTGGAATGGGTACCATGCAATATGACTTCAAAGGGTCTTCATTTGCTCACCGAACCTCTCCAATCCTATCACTGCTGCGTTTATGCCCCTGTACACATGCTTGATTCTCTTTCGGAGACATAGCAATCCATAGGTTTTAAGATACTTACTAGTCAGGTACATTCTTAGGCGTTTAATATGCGGTGTTGAGTCCATTTCGTTGAGCAAGGAGTAGCTCTTGTCTATTCCATATTTGGCTTAAGGAACTTTATCTGTGCTCATTTCAATCTCTGGTTTTATGCAGCACCCCAACTCACCTTTCCCTTAAGCAAGCATAAGTTGGTTTTCTAAATTTGAGACCCTGTTCTGTTCTGTAATTCAGTTCCTGTGTAGCCAAGTTTACATTCCGTGTATTACTGATATCTTATGATGTTTCTTTTTCTGTGTGACTTATTTCAGTTAGAATCATCATACCTGAATCCACTCATTGTGCTGCTAAGGGCCTGATGACATAGATTTCATTGCTGAGTGATATTGCTTTGTAAGTAAATACCACAACTTCTTTATCCATTTTTCACTTTCTGCGATGTTGAACTTGTACTGTAAACGAGGTTCTTGTAAACAGAGCCGTTCCAAACTTTGGGGTGGCTGTGTCTTTTTGATTTTAATTTCCCTAAGCTATAGGACCATAAGTGGAAGTGCCCTAGGCTCTGTTGCTTTGTTTTTTAGATGTTTCAGGAAACACCATACACTTCTCCCGAGTGTCTGTTGGCAATTTACATCCCGCCCATCAGCATAACAAGGCTCCCAGTTCTCCATGGCCTGTCCTGCCTTTCTGGATTTTACACTTTTTTCAGATGGCCCTTTTGACCGGGGGGAAGTGAGACTTCATTGTAGTGCAGATTTCCTTTGCAAGCTTGCTTGGTTGGCCAAAAACGGCGTATGCGTTTTTTCCTGAATATATTCAGGAAAAAACGCATACGCCCTTTTTGGCCAAGTGCATCATTGTGGACGTTCTGCCTCTTTTCCTATGCTTTCAATGCAATTCCAGTCTACCTCCTGAAATCGGTTTCCTGCAATTCTGCCCCGCTTTCAAGTCCTCTTGGCAGCCTTACTTCAGTCTATTTTTGGACGATAGCTGTCATTTATAACTCTGCAGGTTTGTGAATTACAGTGCCCCTGAGCTCCTTTCTTCAACTCGCTTTCTTGTGACCTGGCCGCAACACCGCAGGATGGCTTCAGGCCCTAATCTGGTTCCGGCACGGCACGCTGAGCCTTTGGTTAATTCCTCTTCCTGGTGGGAAATGAGAGTTAAATTTGCCCGTCCAGACACCTCCAGCTAGTCTCTCATTGGTTCTCGCTATTCCTGTTCATCTTCCGCAGAAATTGCAAACTGGGCCAAACAGGAGGTTAAAGGGCTGACTCTCCAAGTGGGGAGAGTGTTAGTAAAGCGTCTGGAATGTTGCACCCGAGTACCAGGGGAGGAAAACTGAGACATATTTGAACACGTCTCCCGATCACATGGTTGATCATACTCTGGGTTCCACATGCATGTTTTAGCTGAAGGAAGAATACCTTAAACCTGGGAGTTGAACCCGTGGAATGGGTACCATGCAATATGACTTCAAAGGGTCTTCATTTGCTCACCGAACCTCTCCAATCCTATCACTGCTGCGTTTATGCCCCTGTACACATGCTTGATTCTCTTTCGGAGACATAGCAATCCATAGGTTTTAAGATACTTACTAGTCAGGTACATTCTTAGGCGTTTAATATGCGGTGTTGAGTCCATTTCGTTGAGCAAGGAGTAGCTCTTGTCTATTCCATATTTGGCTTAAGGAACTTTATCTGTGCTCATTTCAATCTCTGGTTTTATGCAGCACCCCAACTCACCTTTCCCCTTAAGCAAGCATAAGTTGGTTTTCTAAATTTGAGACCCTGTTCTGTTCTGTAATTCAGTTCCTGTGTAGCCAAGTTTACATTCCGTGTATTACTGATATCTTATGATGTTTCTTTTTCTGTGTGACTTATTTCAGTTAGAATCATCATACCTGAATCCACTCATTGTGCTGCTAAGGGCCTGATGACACAGATTTCATTGCTGAGTGATATTGCTTTGTAAGTAAATACCACAACTTCTTTATCCATTTTTCACTTTCTGCGATGTTGAACTTGTACTGTAAACGAGGTTCTTGTAAACAGAGCGTCCCAAACTTTGGGGTGGCTGTGTCTTTTTGATTTTAATTTCCCTAAGCTATAGGACCATAAGTGGAAGTGCCCTAGGCTCTGTTGCTTTGTTTTTTAGATGTTTCAGGAAACACCATACACTTCTCCCGAGTGTCTGTTGGCAATTTACATCCCGCCCATCAGCATAACAAGGCTCCCAGTTCTCCATGGCCTGTCCTGCCTTTCTGGATTTTACACTTTTTTCAGATGGCCCTTTTGACCGGGGGGAAGTGAGACTTCATTGTAGTGCAGATTTCCTTTGCAAGCTTGCTTGGTTGGCCAAAAAGGGCGTATGCGTTTTTTCCTGAATATATTCAGGAAAAAACGCATACGCCCTTTTTGGCCAAGTGCATCATTGTGGACGTTCTGCCTCTTTTCCTATGCTTTCAATGCAATTCCAGTCTACCTCCTGAAATCGGTTTCCTGCAATTCTGCCCCGCTTTCAAGTCCTCTTGGCAGCCTTACTTCAGTCTATTTTTGGACGATAGCTGTCATTTATAACTCTGCAGGTTTGTGAATTACAGTGCCCCTGAGCTCCTTTCTTCAACTCGCTTTCTTGTGAGCTGGCCGCAACACCGCAGGATGGCTTCAGGCCCTAATCTGGTTCCGGCATGGCACGCTGAGCCTTTGGTTAATTCCTCTTCCTGGTGGGAAATGAGAGTTAAATTTGCCCGTCCAGACACCTCCAGCTAGTCTCTCATTGGTTCTCGCTATTCCTGTTCATCTTCCGCAGAAATTGCAAACTGGGCCAAACAGGAGGTTAAAGGGCTGACTCTCCAAGTGGGGAGAGTGTTAGTAAAGCGTCTGGAATGTTGCACCCGAGTACCAGGGGAGGAAAACTGAGACATATTTGAACACGTCTCCCGATCACATGGTTGATCATACTCTGGGTTCCACATGCATGTTTTAGCTGAAGGAAGAATACCTTAAACCTGGAGAGTTGAAACCCGTGGAATGGGTACCATGCAATATGACTTCAAAGGGTCTTCATTTGCTCACCGAACCTCTCCAATCCTATCACTGCTGCGTTTATGCCCCTGTACACATGCTTGATTCTCTTTCGGAGACATAGCAATCCATAGGTTTTAAGATACTTACTAGTCAGGTACATTCTTAGGCGTTTAATATGCGGTGTTGAGTCCATTTCGTTGAGCAAGGAGTAGCTCTTGTCTATTCCATATTTGGCTTAAGGAACTTTATCTGTGCTCATTTCAATCTCTGGTTTTATGCAGCACCCCAACTCACCTTTACCCTTAAGCAAGCATAAGTTGGTTTTCTAAATTTGAGACCCTGTTCTGTTCTGTAATTCAGTTCCTGTGTAGCCAAGTTTACATTCCGTGTATTACTGATATCTTATGATGTTTCTTTTTCTGTGTGACTTATTTCAGTTAGAATCATCATACCTGAATCCACTCATTGTGCTGCTAAGGGCCTGATGACATAGATTTCATTGCTGAGTGATATTGCTTTGTAAGTAAATACCACAACTTCTTTATCCATTTTTCACTTTCTGCGATGTTGAACTTGTACTGTAAACGAGGTTCTTGTAAACAGAGCCGTTCCAAACTTTGGGGTGGCTGTGTCTTTTTGATTTTAATTTCCCTAAGCTATAGGACCATAAGTGGAAGTGCCCTAGGCTCTGTTGCTTTGTTTTTTAGATGTTTCAGGAAACACCATACACTTCTCCCGAGTGTCTGTTGGCAATTTACATCCCGCCCATCAGCATAACAAGGCTCCCAGTTCTCCATGGCCTGTCCTGCCTTTCTGGATTTTACACTTTTTTCAGATGGCCCTTTTGACCGGGGGGAAGTGAGACTTCATTGTAGTGCAGATTTCCTTTGCAAGCTTGCTTGGTTGGCCAAAAAGGGCGTATGCGTTTTTTCCTGAATATATTCAGGAAAAAACGCATACGCCCTTTTTGGCCAAGTGCATCATTGTGGACGTTCTGCCTCTTTTCCTATGCTTTCAATGCAATTCCAGTCTACCTCCTGAAATCGGTTTCCTGCAATTCTGCCCCGCTTTCAAGTCCTCTTGGCAGCCTTACTTCAGTCTATTTTTGGACGATAGCTGTCATTTATAACTCTGCAGGTTTGTGAATTACAGTGCCCCTGAGCTCCTTTCTTCAACTCGCTTTCTTGTGAGCTGGCCGCAACACCGCAGGATGGCTTCAGGCCCTAATCTGGTTCCGGCACGGCATGCTGAGCCTTTGGTTAATTCCTCTTCCTGGTGGGAAATGAGAGTTAAATTTGCCCGTCCAGACACCTCCAGCTAGTCTCTCATTGGTTCTCGCTATTCCTGTTCATCTTCCGCAGAAATTGCAAACTGGGCCAAACAGGAGGTTAAAGGGTCTGACTCTCCAAGTGGGGAGAGTGTTAGTAAAGCGTCTGGAATGTTGCACCCGAGTACCAGGGGAGGAAAACTGAGACATATTTGAACACGTCTCCCGATCACATGGTTGATCATACTCTGGGTTCCACATGCATGTTTTAGCTGAAGGAAGAATACCTTAAACCTGGGAGTTGAAACCCGTGGAATGGGTACCATGCAATATGACTTCAAAGGGTCTTCATTTGCTCACCGAACCTCTCCAATCCTATCACTGCTGCGTTTATGCCCCTGTACACATGCTTGATTCTCTTTCGGAGACATAGCAATCCATAGGTTTTAAGATACTTACTAGTCAGGTACATTCTTAGGCGTTTAATATGCGGTGTTGAGTCCATTTCGTTGAGCAAGGAGTAGCTCTTGTCTATTCCATATTTGGCTTAAGGAACTTTATCTGTGCTCATTTCAATCTCTGGTTTTATGCAGCACCCCAACTCACCTTTCCCCTTAAGCAAGCATAAGTTGGTTTTCTAAATTTGAGACCCTGTTCTGTTCTGTAATTCAGTTCCTGTGTAGCCAAGTTTACATTCCGTGTATTACTGATATCTTATGATGTTTCTTTTTCTGTGTGACTTATTTCAGTTAGAATCATCATACCTGAATCCACTCATTGTGCTGCTAAGGGCCTGATGACATAGATTTCATTGCTGAGTGATATTGCTTTGTAAGTAAATACCACAACTTCTTTATCCATTTTTCACTTTCTGCGATGTTGAACTTGTACTGTAAACGAGGTTCTTGTAAACAGAGCCGTCCCAAACTTTGGGGTGGCTGTGTCTTTTTGATTTTAATTTCCCTAAGCTATAGGACCATAAGTGGAAGTGCCCTAGGCTCTGTTGCTTTGTTTTTTAGATGTTTCAGGAAACACCATACACTTCTCCCGAGTGTCTGTTGGCAATTTACATCCCGCCCATCAGCATAACAAGGCTCCCAGTTCTCCATGGCCTGTCCTGCCTTTCTGGATTTTACACTTTTTTCAGATGGCCCTTTTGACCGGGGGGAAGTGAGACTTCATTGTAGTGCAGATTTCCTTTGCAAGTTTGCTTGGTTGGCCAAAAAGGGCGTATGCGTTTTTTCCTGAATATATTCAGGAAAAAACGCATACGCCCTTTTTGGCCAAGTGCATAATTGTGGACGTTCTGCCTCTTTTCCTATGCTTTCAATGCAATTCCAGTCTACCTCCTGAAATCGGTTTCCTGCAATTCTGCCCCGCTTTCAAGTCCTCTTGGCAGCCTTACTTCAGTCTATTTTTGGACGATAGCTGTCATTTATAACTCTGCAGGTTTGTGAATTACAGTGCCCCTGAGCTCCTTTCTTCAACTCGCTTTCTTGTGAGCTGGCCGCAACACCGCAGGATGGCTTCAGGCCCTAATCTGGTTCCGGCACGGCACGCTGAGCCTTTGGTTAATTCCTCTTCCTGGTGGGAAATGAGAGTTAAATTTGCCCGTCCAGACACCTCCAGCTAGTCTCTCATTGGTTCTCGCTATTCCTGTTCATCTTCCGCAGAAATTGCAAACTGGGCCAAACAGGAGGTTAAAGGGCTGACTCTCCAAGTGGGGAGAGTGTTAGTAAAGCGTCTGGAATGTTGCACCCGAGTACCAGGGGAGGAAAACTGAGACATATTTGAACACGTCTCCCGATCACATGGTTGATCATACTCTGGGTTCCACATGCATGTTTTAGCTGAAGGAAGAATACCTTAAACCTGGGAGTTGAAACCCGTGGAATGGGTACCATGCAATATGACTTCAAAGGGTCTTCATTTGCTCACCGAACCTCTCCAATCCTATCACTGCTGCGTTTATGCCCCTGTACACATGCTTGATTCTCTTTCGGAGACATAGCAATCCATAGGTTTTAAGATACTTACTAGTCAGGTACATTCTTAGGCGTTTAATATGCGGTGTTGAGTCCATTTCGTTGAGCAAGGAGTAGCTCTTGTCTATTCCATATTTGGCTTAAGGAACTTTATCTGTGCTCATTTCAATCTCTGGTTTTATGCAGCACCCCAACTCACCTTTCCCTTAAGCAAGCATAAGTTGGTTTTCTAAATTTGAGACCCTGTTCTGTTCTGTAATTCAGTTCCTGTGTAGCCAAGTTTACATTCCGTGTATTACTGATATCTTATGATGTTTCTTTTTCTGTGTGACTTATTTCAGTTAGAATCATCATACCTGAATCCACTCATTGTGCTGCTAAGGGCCTGATGACATAGATTTCATTGCTGAGTGATATTGCTTTGTAAGTAAATACCACAACTTCTTTATCCATTTTTCACTTTCTGCGATGTTGAACTTGTACTGTAAACGAGGTTCTTGTAAACAGAGCCGTTCCAAACTTTGGGGTGGCTGTGTCTTTTTGATTTTAATTTCCCTAAGCTATAGGACCATAAGTGGAAGTGCCCTAGGCTCTGTTGCTTTGTTTTTTAGATGTTTCAGGAAACACCATACACTTCTCCCGAGTGTCTGTTGGCAATTTACATCCCGCCCATCAGCATAACAAGGCTCCCAGTTCTCCATGGCCTGTCCTGCCTTTCTGGATTTTACACTTTTTTCAGATGGCCCTTTTGACCGGGGGGAAGTGAGACTTTATTGTAGTGCAGATTTCCTTTGCAAGCTTGCTTGGTTGGCCAAAAAGGGCGTATGCGTTTTTTCCTGAATATATTCAGGAAAAAACGCATACGCCCTTTTTGGCCAAGTGCATCATTGTGGACGTTCTGCCTCTTTTCCTATGCTTTCAATGCAATTCCAGTCTACCTCCTGAAATCGGTTTCCTGCAATTCTGCCCCGCTTTCAAGTCCTCTTGGCAGCCTTACTTCAGTCTATTTTTGGACGATAGCTGTCATTTATAACTCTGCAGGTTTGTGAATTACAGTGCCCCTGAGCTCCTTTCTTCAACTCGCTTTCTTGTGACCTGGCCGCAACACCGCAGGATGGCTTCAGGCCCTAATCTGGTTCCGGCACGGCACGCTGAGCCTTTGGTTAATTCCTCTTCCTGGTGGGAAATGAGAGTTAAATTTGCCCGTCCAGACACCTCCAGCTAGTCTCTCATTGGTTCTCGCTATTCCTGTTCATCTTCCGCAGAAATTGCAAACTGGGCCAAACAGGAGGTTAAAGGGCTGACTCTCCAAGTGGGGAGAGTGTTAGTAAAGCGTCTGGAATGTTGCACCCGAGTACCAGGGGAGGAAAACTGAGACATATTTGAACACGTCTCCCGATCACATGGTTGATCATACTCTGGGTTCCACATGCATGTTTTAGCTGAAGGAAGAATACCTTAAACCTGGGAGTTGAAACCCGTGGAATGGGTACCATGCAATATGACTTCAAAGGGTCTTCATTTGCTCACCGAACCTCTCCAATCCTATCACTGCTGCGTTTATGCCCCTGTACACATGCTTGATTCTCTTTCGGAGACATAGCAATCCATAGGTTTTAAGATACTTACTAGTCAGGTACATTCTTAGGCGTTTAATATGCGGTGTTGAGTCCATTTCGTTGAGCAAGGAGTAGCTCTTGTCTATTCCATATTTGGCTTAAGGAACTTTATCTGTGCTCATTTCAATCTCTGGTTTTATGCAGCACCCCAACTCACCTTTCCCCTTAAGCAAGCATAAGTTGGTTTTCTAAATTTGAGACCCTGTTCTGTTCTGTAATTCAGTTCCTGTGTAGCCAAGTTTACATTCCGTGTATTACTGATATCTTATGATGTTTCTTTTTCTGTGTGACTTATTTCAGTTAGAATCATCATACCTGAATCCACTCATTGTGCTGCTAAGGGCCTGATGACATAGATTTCATTGCTGAGTGATATTGCTTTGTAAGTAAATACCACAACTTCTTTATCCATTTTTCACTTTCTGCGATGTTGAACTTGTACTGTAAACGAGGTTCTTGTAAACAGAGCCGTCCCAAACTTTGGGATGGCTGTGTCTTTTTGATTTTAATTTCCCTAAGCTATAGGACCATAAGTGGAAGTGCCCTAGGCTCTGTTGCTTTGTTTTTTAGATGTTTCAGGAAACACCATACACTTCTCCCGAGTGTCTGTTGGCAATTTACATCCCGCCCATCAGCATAACAAGGCTCCCAGTTCTCCATGGCCTGTCCTGCCTTTCTGGATTTTACACTTTTTTCAGATGGCCCTTTTGACCGGGGGGAAGTGAGACTTCATTGTAGTGCAGATTTCCTTTGCAAGCTTGCTTGGTTGGCCAAAAAGGGCGTATGCGTTTTTTCCTGAATATATTCAGGAAAAAACGCATACGCCCTTTTTGGCCAAGTGCATCATTGTGGACGTTCTGCCTCTTTTCCTATGCTTTCAATGCAATTCCAGTCTACCTCCTGAAATCGGTTTCCTGCAATTCTGCCCCGCTTTCAAGTCCTCTTGGCAGCCTTACTTCAGTCTATTTTTGGACGATAGCTGTCATTTATAACTCTGCAGGTTTGTGAATTACAGTGCCCCTGAGCTCCTTTCTTCAACTCGCTTTCTTGTGAGCTGGCCGCAACACCGCAGGATGGCTTCAGGCCCTAATCTGGTTCCGGCACGGCACGCTGAGCCTTTGGTTATTTCCTCTTCCTGGTGGGAAATGAGAGTTAAATTTGCCCGTCCAGACACCTCCAGCTAGTCTCTCATTGGTTCTCGCTATTCCTGTTCATCTTCCGCAGAAATTGCAAACTGGGCCAAACAGGAGGTTAAAGGGCTGACTCTCCAAGTGGGGAGAGTGTTAGTAAAGCGTCTGGAATGTTGCACCCGAGTACCAGGGGAGGAAAACTGAGACATATTTGAACACGTCTCCCGATCACATGGTTGATCATACTCTAGGTTCCACATGCATGTTTTAGCTGAAGGAAGAATACCTTAAACCTGGAGAGTTGAAACCCGTGGAATGGGTACCATGCAATATGACTTCAAAGGGTCTTCATTTGCTCACCGAACCTCTCCAATCCTATCACTGCTGCGTTTATGCCCCTGTACACATGCTTGATTCTCTTTCGGAGACATAGCAATCCATAGGTTTTAAGATACTTACTAGTCAGGTACATTCTTAGGCGTTTAATATGCGGTGTTGAGTCCATTTCGTTGAGCAAGGAGTAGCTCTTGTCTATTCCATATTTGGCTTAAGGAACTTTATCTGTGCTCATTTCAATCTCTGGTTTTATGCAGCACCCCAACTCACCTTTCCCTTAAGCAAGCATAAGTTGGTTTTCTAAATTTGAGACCCTGTTCTGTTCTGTAATTCAGTTCCTGTGTAGCCAAGTTTACATTCCGTGTATTACTGATATCTTATGATGTTTCTTTTTCTGTGTGACTTATTTCAGTTAGAATCATCATACCTGAATCCACTCATTGTGCTGCTAAGGGCCTGATGACATAGATTTCATTGCTGAGTGATATTGCTTTGTAAGTAAATACCACAACTTCTTTATCCATTTTTCACTTTCTGCGATGTTGAACTTGTACTGTAAACGAGGTTCTTGTAAACAGAGCCGTCCAAACTTTGGGGTGGCTGTGTCTTTTTGATTTTAATTTCCCTAAGCTATAGGACCATAAGTGGAAGTGCCCTAGGCTCTGTTGCTTTGTTTTTTAGATGTTTCAGGAAACACCATACACTTCTCCCGAGTGTCTGTTGGCAATTTACATCCCGCCCATCAGCATAACAAGGCTCCCAGTTCTCCATGGCCTGTCCTGCCTTTCTGGATTTTACACTTTTTTCAGATGGCCCTTTTGACCGGGGGGAAGTGAGACTTCATTGTAGTGCAGATTTCCTTTGCAAGCTTGCTTGGTTGGCCAAAAAGGGCGTATGCGTTTTTTCCTGAATATATTCAGGAAAAAACGCATACGCCCTTTTTGGCCAAGTGCATCATTGTGGACGTTCTGCCTCTTTTCCTATGCTTTCAATGCAATTCCAGTCTACCTCCTGAAATCGGTTTCCTGCAATTCTGCCCCGCTTTCAAGTCCTCTTGGCAGCCTTACTTCAGTCTATTTTTGGACGATAGCTGTCATTTATAACTCTGCAGGTTTGTGAATTACAGTGCCCCTGAGCTCCTTTCTTCAACTCGCTTTCTTGTGAGCTGGCCGCAACACCGCAGGATGGCTTCAGGCCCTAATCTGGTTCCGGCACGGCACGCTGAGCCTTTGGTTATTTCCTCTTCCTGGTGGGAAATGAGAGTTAAATTTGCCCGTCCAGACACCTCCAGCTAGTCTCTCATTGGTTCTCGCTATTCCTGTTCATCTTCCGCAGAAATTGCAAACTGGGCCAAACAGGAGGTTAAAGGCGCTGACTCTCCAAGTGGGGAGAGTGTTAGTAAAGCGTCTGGAATGTTGCACCCGAGTACCAGGGGAGGAAAACTGAGACATATTTGAACACGTCTCCCGATCACATGGTTGATCATACTCTGGGTTCCACATGCATGTTTTAGCTGAAGGAAGAATACCTTAAACCTGGGAGTTGAAACCCGTGGAATGGGTACCATGCAATATGACTTCAAAGGGTCTTCATTTGCTCACCGAACCTCTCCAATCCTATCACTGCTGCGTTTATGCCCCTGTACACACGCTTGATTCTCTTTCGGAGACATAGCAATCCATAGGTTTTAAGATACTTACTAGTCAGGTACATTCTTAGGCGTTTAATATGCGGTGTTGAGTCCATTTCGTTGAGCAAGGAGTAGCTCTTGTCTATTCCATATTTGGCTTAAGGAACTTTATCTGTGCTCATTTCAATCTCTGGTTTTATGCAGCACCCCAACTCACCTTTCCCCTTAAGCAAGCATAAGTTGGTTTTCTAAATTTGAGACCCTGTTCTGTTCTGTAATTCAGTTCCTGTGTAGCCAAGTTTACATTCCGTGTATTACTGATATCTTATGATGTTTCTTTTTCTGTGTGACTTATTTCAGTTAGAATCATCATACCTGAATCCACTCATTGTGCTGCTAAGGGCCTGATGACATAGATTTCATTGCTGAGTGATATTGCTTTGTAAGTGAATACCACAACTTCTTTATCCATTTTTCACTTTCTGCGATGTTGAACTTGTACTGTAAACGAGGTTCTTGTAAACAGAGCCGTCCAAACTTTGGGGTGGCTGTGTCTTTTTGATTTTAATTTCCCTAAGCTATAGGACCATAAGTGGAAGTGCCCTAGGCTCTGTTGCTTTGTTTTTTAGATGTTTCAGGAAACACCATACACTTCTCCCGAGTGTCTGTTGGCAATTTACATCCCGCCCATCAGCATAACAAGGCTCCCAGTTCTCCATGGCCTGTCCTGCCTTTCTGGATTTTACACTTTTTTCAGATGGCCCTTTTGACCGGGGGGAAGTGAGACTTCATTGTAGTGCAGATTTCCTTTGCAAGCTTGCTTGGTTGGCCAAAAAGGGCGTATGCGTTTTTTCCTGAATATATTCAGGAAAAAACGCATACGCCCTTTTTGGCCAAGTGCATCATTGTGGACGTTCTGCCTCTTTTCCTATGCTTTCAATGCAATTCCAGTCTACCTCCTGAAATCGGTTTCCTGCAATTCTGCCCCGCTTTCAAGTCCTCTTGGCAGCCTTACTTCAGTCTATTTTTGGACGATAGCTGTCATTTATAACTCTGCAGGTTTGTGAATTACAGTGCCCCTGAGCTCCTTTCTTCAACTCGCTTTCTTGTGAGCTGGCCGCAACACCGCAGGATGGCTTCAGGCCCTAATCTGGTTCCGGCACGGCACGCTGAGCCTTTGGTTAATTCCTCTTCCTGGTGGGAAATGAGAGTTAAATTTGCCCGTCCAGACACCTCCAGCTAGTCTCTCATTGGTTCTCGCTATTCCTGTTCATCTTCCGCAGAAATTGCAAACTGGGCCAAACAGGAGGTTAAAGGGCTGACTCTCCAAGTGGGGAGAGTGTTAGTAAAGCGTCTGGAATGTTGCACCCGAGTACCAGGGGAGGAAAACTGAGACATATTTGAACACGTCTCCCGATCACATGGTTGATCATACTCTGGGTTCCACATGCATGTTTTAGCTGAAGGAAGAATACCTTAAACCTGGGAGTTGAAACCCGTGGAATGGGTACCATGCAATATGACTTCAAAGGGTCTTCATTTGCTCACCGAACCTCTCCAATCCTATCACTGCTGCGTTTATGCCCCTGTACACATGCTTGATTCTCTTTCGGAGACATAGCAATCCATAGGTTTTAAGATACTTACTAGTCAGGTACATTCTTAGGCGTTTAATATGCGGTGTTGAGTCCATTTCGTTGAGCAAGGAGTAGCTCTTGTCTATTCCATATTTGGCTTAAGGAACTTTATCTGTGCTCATTTCAATCTCTGGTTTTATGCAGCACCCCAACTCACCTTTCCCCTTAAGCAAGCATAAGTTGGTTTTCTAAATTTGAGACCCTGTTCTGTTCTGTAATTCAGTTCCTGTGTAGCCAAGTTTACATTCCGTGTATTACTGATATCTTATGATGTTTCTTTTTCTGTGTGACTTATTTCAGTTAGAATCATCATACCTGAATCCACTCATTGTGCTGCTAAGGGCCTGATGACACAGATTTCATTGCTGAGTGATATTGCTTTGTAAGTAAATACCACAACTTCTTTATCCATTTTTCACTTTCTGCGATGTTGAACTTGTACTGTAAACGAGGTTCTTGTAAACAGAGCCGTTCCAAACTTTGGGGTGGCTGTGTCTTTTTGATTTTAATTTCCCTAAGCTATAGGACCATAAGTGGAAGTGCCCTAGGCTCTGTTGCTTTGTTTTTTAGATGTTTCAGGAAACACCATACACTTCTCCCGAGTGTCTGTTGGCAATTTACATCCCGCCCATCAGCATAACAAGGCTCCCAGTTCTCCATGGCCTGTCCTGCCTTTCTGGATTTTACACTTTTTTCAGATGGCCCTTTTGACCGGGGGGAAGTGAGACTTCATTGTAGTGCAGATTTCCTTTGCAAGCTTGCTTGGTTGGCCAAAAAGGGCGTATGCGTTTTTTCCTGAATATATTCAGGAAAAAACGCATACGCCCTTTTTGGCCAAGTGCATCATTGTGGACGTTCTGCCTCTTTTCCTATGCTTTCAATGCAATTCCAGTCTACCTCCTGAAATCGGTTTCCTGCAATTCTGCCCCGCTTTCAAGTCCTCTTGGCAGCCTTACTTCAGTCTATTTTTGGACGATAGCTGTCATTTATAACTCTGCAGGTTTGTGAATTACAGTGCCCCTGAGCTCCTTTCTTCAACTCGCTTTCTTGTGAGCTGGCCGCAACACCGCAGGATGGCTTCAGGCCCTAATCTGGTTCCGGCACGGCACGCTGAGCCTTTGGTTAATTCCTCTTCCTGGTGGGAAATGAGAGTTAAATTTGCCCGTCCAGACACCTCCAGCTAGTCTCTCATTGGTTCTCGCTATTCCTGTTCATCTTCCGCAGAAATTGCAAACTGGGCCAAACAGGAGGTTAAAGGGCTGACTCTCCAAGTGGGGAGAGTGTTAGTAAAGCGTCTGGAATGTTGCACCCGAGTACCAGGGGAGGAAAACTGAGACATATTTGAACACGTCTCCCGATCACATGGTTGATCATACTCTGGGTTCCACATGCATGTTTTAGCTGAAGGAAGAATACCTTAAACCTGGAGAGTTGAGACCCGTGGAATGGGTACCATGCAATATGACTTCAAAGGGTCTTCATTTGCTCACCGAACCTCTCCAATCCTATCACTGCTGCGTTTATGCCCCTGTACACATGCTTGATTCTCTTTCGGAGACATAGCAATCCATAGGTTTTAAGATACTTACTAGTCAGGTACATTCTTAGGCGTTTAATATGCGGTGTTGAGTCCATTTCGTTGAGCAAGGAGTAGCTCTTGTCTATTCCATATTTGGCTTAAGGAACTTTATCTGTGCTCATTTCAATCTCTGGTTTTATGCAGCACCCCAACTCACCTTTCCCCTTAAGCAAGCATAAGTTGGTTTTCTAAATTTGAGACCCTGTTCTGTTCTGTAATTCAGTTCCTGTGTAGCCAAGTTTACATTCCGTGTATTACTGATATCTTATGATGTTTCTTTTTCTGTGTGACTTATTTCAGTTAGAATCATCATACCTGAATCCACTCATTGTGCTGCTAAGGGCCTGATGACATAGATTTCATTGCTGAGTGATATTGCTTTGTAAGTAAATACCACAACTTCTTTATCCATTTTTCACTTTCTGCGATGTTGAACTTGTACTGTAAACGAGGTTCTTGTAAACAGAGCCGTTCCAAACTTTGGGGTGGCTGTGTCTTTTTGATTTTAATTTCCCTAAGCTATAGGACCATAAGTGGAAGTGCCCTAGGCTCTGTTGCTTTGTTTTTTAGATGTTTCAGGAAACACCATACACTTCTCAGGAGTAGTTGTTGGCAATTTACATCCCGCCCATCAGCATAACAAGGCTCCCAGTTCTCCATGGCCTGTCCTGCCTTTCTGGATTTTACACTTTTTTCAGATGGCCCTTTTGACCGGGGGGAAGTGAGACTTCATTGTAGTGCAGATTTCCTTTGCAAGCTTGCTTGGTTGGCCAAAAAGGGCGTATGCGTTTTTTCCTGAATATATTCAGGAAAAAACGCATACGCCCTTTTTGGCCAAGTGCATCATTGTGGACGTTCTGCCTCTTTTCCTATGCTTTCAATGCAATTCCAGTCTACCTCCTGAAATCGGTTTCCTGCAATTCTGCCCCGCTTTCAAGTCCTCTTGGCAGCCTTACTTCAGTATATTTTTGGACGATAGCTGTCATTTATAACTCTGCAGGTTTGTGAATTACAGTGCCCCTGAGCTCCTTTCTTCAACTCGCTTTCTTGTGACCTGGCCGCAACACCGCAGGATGGCTTCAGGCCCTAATCTGGTTCCGGCACGGCACGCTGAGCCTTTGGTTAATTCCTCTTCCTGGTGGGAAATGAGAGTTAAATTTGCCCGTCCAGACACCTCCAGCTAGTCTCTCATTGGTTCTCGCTATTCCTGTTCATCTTCCGCAGAAATTGCAAACTGGGCCAAACAGGAGGTTAAAGGCGCTGACTCTCCAAGTGGGGAGAGTGTTAGTAAAGCGTCTGGAATGTTGCACCCGAGTACCAGGGGAGGAAAACTGAGACATATTTGAACACGTCTCCCGATCACATGGTTGATCATACTCTGGGTTCCACATGCATGTTTTAGCTGAAGGAAGAATACCTTAAACCTGGAGAGTTGAGACCCGTGGAATGGGTACCATGCAATATGACTTCAAAGGGTCTTCATTTGCTCACCGAACCTCTCCAATCCTATCACTGCTGCGTTTATGCCCCTGTACACATGCTTGATTCTCTTTCGGAGACATAGCAATCCATAGGTTTTAAGATACTTACTAGTCAGGTACATTCTTAGGCGTTTAATATGCGGTGTTGAGTCCATTTCGTTGAGCAAGGAGTAGCTCTTGTCTATTCCATATTTGGCTTAAGGAACTTTATCTGTGCTCATTTCAATCTCTGGTTTTATGCAGCACCCCAACTCACCTTTCCCTTAAGCAAGCATAAGTTGGTTTTCTAAATTTGAGACCCTGTTCTGTTCTGTAATTCAGTTCCTGTGTAGCCAAGTTTACATTCCGTGTATTACTGATATCTTATGATGTTTCTTTTTCTGTGTGACTTATTTCAGTTAGAATCATCATACCTGAATCCACTCATTGTGCTGCTAAGGGCCTGATGACATAGATTTCATTGCTGAGTGATATTGCTTTGTAAGTAAATACCACAACTTCTTTATCCATTTTTCACTTTCTGCGATGTTGAACTTGTACTGTAAACGAGGTTCTTGTAAACAGAGCCGTTCCAAACTTTGGGGTGGCTGTGTCTTTTTGATTTTAATTTCCCTAAGCTATAGGACCATAAGTGGAAGTGCCCTAGGCTCTGTTGCTTTGTTTTTTAGATGTTTCAGGAAACACCATACACTTCTCCCGAGTGTCTGTTGGCAATTTACATCCCGCCCATCAGCATAACAAGGCTCCCAGTTCTCCATGGCCTGTCCTGCCTTTCTGGATTTTACACTTTTTTCAGATGGCCCTTTTGACCGGGGGGAAGTGAGACTTCATTGTAGTGCAGATTTCCTTTGCAAGCTTGCTTGGTTGGCCAAAAAGGGCGTATGCGTTTTTTCCTGAATATATTCAGGAAAAAACGCATACGCCCTTTTTGGCCAAGTGCATCATTGTGGACGTTCTGCCTCTTTTCCTATGCTTTCAATGCAATTCCAGTCTACCTCCTGAAATCGGTTTCCTGCAATTCTGCCCCGCTTTCAAGTCCTCTTGGCAGCCTTACTTCAGTCTATTTTTGGACGATAGCTGTCATTTATAACTCTGCAGGTTTGTGAATTACAGTGCCCCTGAGCTCCTTTCTTCAACTCGCTTTCTTGTGACTGGCCGCAACACCGCAGGATGGCTTCAGGCCCTAATCTGGTTCCGGCACGGCACGCTGAGCCTTTGGTTAATTCCTCTTCCTGGTGGGAAATGAGAGTTAAATTTGCCCGTCCAGACACCTCCAGCTAGTCTCTCATTGGTTCTCGCTATTCCTGTTCATCTTCCGCAGAAATTGCAAACTGGGCCAAACAGGAGGTTAAAGGGCTGACTCTCCAAGTGGGGAGAGTGTTAGTAAAGCGTCTGGAATGTTGCACCCGAGTACCAGGGGAGGAAAACTGAGACATATTTGAACACGTCTCCCGTCACATGGTTGATCATACTCTGGGTTCCACATGCATGTTTTAGCTGAAGGAAGAATACCTTAAACCTGGAGAGTTGAGACCCGTGGAATGGGTACCATGCAATATGACTTCAAAGGGTCTTCATTTGCTCACCGAACCTCTCCAATCCTATCACTGCTGCGTTTATGCCCCTGTACACATGCTTGATTCTCTTTCGGAGACATAGCAATCCATAGGTTTTAAGATACTTACTAGTCAGGTACATTCTTAGGCGTTTAATATGCGGTGTTGAGTCCATTTCGTTGAGCAAGGAGTAGCTCTTGTCTATTCCATATTTGGCTTAAGGAACTTTATCTGTGCTCATTTCAATCTCTGGTTTTATGCAGCACCCCAACTCACCTTTCCCCTTAAGCAAGCATAAGTTGGTTTTCTAAATTTGAGACCCTGTTCTGTTCTGTAATTCAGTTCCTGTGTAGCCAAGTTTACATTCCGTGTATTACTGATATCTTATGATGTTTCTTTTTCTGTGTGACTTATTTCAGTTAGAATCATCATACCTGAATCCACTCATTGTGCTGCTAAGGGCCTGATGACATAGATTTCATTGCTGAGTGATATTGCTTTGTAAGTAAATACCACAACTTCTTTATCCATTTTTCACTTTCTGCGATGTTGAACTTGTACTGTAAACGAGGTTCTTGTAAACAGAGCCGTTCCAAACTTTGGGGTGGCTGTGTCTTTTTGATTTTAATTTCCCTAAGCTATAGGACCATAAGTGGAAGTGCCCTAGGCTCTGTTGCTTTGTTTTTTAGATGTTTCAGGAAACACCATACACTTCTCCCGAGTGTTGTTGGCAATTTACATCCCGCCCATCAGCATAACAAGGCTCCCAGTTCTCCATGGCCTGTCCTGCCTTTCTGGATTTTACACTTTTTTCAGATGGCCCTTTTGACCGGGGGGAAGTGAGACTTCATTGTAGTGCAGATTTCCTTTGCAAGCTTGCTTGGTTGGCCAAAAAGGGCGTATGCGTTTTTTCCTGAATATATTCAGGAAAAAACGCATACGCCCTTTTTGGCCAAGTGCATCATTGTGGACGTTCTGCCTCTTTTCCTATGCTTTCAATGCAATTCCAGTCTACCTCCTGAAATCGGTTTCCTGCAATTCTGCCCCGCTTTCAAGTCCTCTTGGCAGCCTTACTTCAGTCTATTTTTGGACGATAGCTGTCATTTATAACTCTGCAGGTTTGTGAATTACAGTGCCCCTGAGCTCCTTTCTTCAACTCGCTTTCTTTTGAGCTGGCCGCAACACCGCAGGATGGCTTCAGGCCCTAATCTGGTTCCGGCACGGCACGCTGAGCCTTTGGTTAATTCCTCTTCCTGGTGGGAAATGAGAGTTAAATTTGCCCGTCCAGACACCTCCAGCTAGTCTCTCATTAGTTCTCGCTATTCCTGTTCATCTTCCGCAGAAATTGCAAACTGGGCCAAACAGGAGGTTAAAGGGCTGACTCTCCAAGTGGGGAGAGTGTTAGTAAAGCGTCTGGAATGTTGCACCCGAGTACCAGGGGAGGAAAACTGAGACATATTTGAACACGTCTCCCGATCACATGGTTGATCATACTCTGGGTTCCACATGCATGTTTTAGCTGAAGGAAGAATACCTTAAACCTGGGAGTTGAAACCCGTGGAATGGGTACCATGCAATATGACTTCAAAGGGTCTTCATTTGCTCACCGAACCTCTCCAATCCTATCACTGCTGCGTTTATGCCCCTGTACACATGCTTGATTCTCTTTCGGAGACATAGCAATCCATAGGTTTTAAGATACTTACTAGTCAGGTACATTCTTAGGCGTTTAATATGCGGTGTTGAGTCCATTTCGTTGAGCAAGGAGTAGCTCTTGTCTATTCCATATTTGGCTTAAGGAACTTTATCTGTGCTCATTTCAATCTCTGGTTTTATGCAGCACCCCAACTCACCTTTCCCTTAAGCAAGCATAAGTTGGTTTTCTAAATTTGAGACCCTGTTCTGTTCTGTAATTCAGTTCCTGTGTAGCCAAGTTTACATTCCGTGTATTACTGATATCTTATGATGTTTCTTTTTCTGTGTGACTTATTTCAGTTAGAATCATCATACCTGAATCCACTCATTGTGCTGCTAAGGGCCTGATGACATAGATTTCATTGCTGAGTGATATTGCTTTGTAAGTAAATACCACAACTTCTTTATCCATTTTTCACTTTCTGCGATGTTGAACTTGTACTGTAAACGAGGTTCTTGTAAACAGAGCCGTTCCAAACTTTGGGGTGGCTGTGTCTTTTTGATTTTAATTTCCCTAAGCTATAGGACCATAAGTGGAAGTGCCCTAGGCTCTGTTGCTTTGTTTTTTAGATGTTTCAGGAAACACCATACACTTCTCCCGAGTGTCTGTTGGCAATTTACATCCCGCCCATCAGCATAACAAGGCTCCCAGTTCTCCATGGCCTGTCCTGCCTTTCTGGATTTTACACTTTTTTCAGATGGCCCTTTTGACCGGGGGAAGTGAGACTTCATTGTAGTGCAGATTTCCTTTGCAAGCTTGCTTGGTTGGCCAAAAAGGGCGTATGCGTTTTTTCCTGAATATATTCAGGAAAAAACGCATACGCCCTTTTTGGCCAAGTGCATCATTGTGGACGTTCTGCCTCTTTTCCTATGCTTTCAATGCAATTCCAGTCTACCTCCTGAAATCGGTTTCCTGCAATTCTGCCCCGCTTTCAAGTCCTCTTGGCAGCCTTACTTCAGTCTATTTTTGGACGATAGCTGTCATTTATAACTCTGCAGGTTTGTGAATTACAGTGCCCCTGAGCTCCTTTCTTCAACTCGCTTTCTTGTGACCTGGCCGCAACACCGCAGGATGGCTTCAGGCCCTAATCTGGTTCCGGCACGGCACGCTGAGCCTTTGGTTATTCCTCTTCCTGGTGGGAAATGAGAGTTAAATTTGCCCGTCCAGACACCTCCAGCTAGTCTCTCATTGGTTCTCGCTATTCCTGTTCATCTTCCGCAGAAATTGCAAACTGGGCCAAACAGGAGGTTAAAGGCGCTGACTCTCCAAGTGGGGAGAGTGTTAGTAAAGCGTCTGGAATGTTGCACCCGAGTACCAGGGGAGGAAAACTGAGACATATTTGAACACGTCTCCCGATCACATGGTTGATCATACTCTGGGTTCCACATGCATGTTTTAGCTGAAGGAAGAATACCTTAAACCTGGGAGTTGAAACCCGTGGAATGGGTACCATGCAATATGACTTCAAAGGGTCTTCATTTGCTCACCGAACCTCTCCAATCCTATCACTGCTGCGTTTATGCCCCTGTACACATGCTTGATTCTCTTTCGGAGACATAGCAATCCATAGGTTTTAAGATACTTACTAGTCAGGTACATTCTTAGGCGTTTAATATGCGGTGTTGAGTCCATTTCGTTGAGCAAGGAGTAGCTCTTGTCTATTCCATATTTGGCTTAAGGAACTTTATCTGTGCTCATTTCAATCTCTGGTTTTATGCAGCACCCCAACTCACCTTTCCCCTTAAGCAAGCATAAGTTGGTTTTCTAAATTTGAGACCCTGTTCTGTTCTGTAATTCAGTTCCTGTGTAGCCAAGTTTACATTCCGTGTATTACTGATATCTTATGATGTTTCTTTTTCTGTGTGACTTATTTCAGTTAGAATCATCATACCTGAATCCACTCATTGTGCTGCTAAGGGCCTGATGACATAGATTTCATTGCTGAGTGATATTGCTTTGTAAGTAAATACCACAACTTCTTTATCCATTTTTCACTTTCTGCGATGTTGAACTTGTACTGTAAACGAGGTTCTTGTAAACAGAGCCGTTCCAAACTTTGGGGTGGCTGTGTCTTTTTGATTTTAATTTCCCTAAGCTATAGGACCATAAGTGGAAGTGCCCTAGGCTCTGTTGCTTTGTTTTTTAGATGTTTCAGGAAACACCATACACTTCTCCCGAGTGTCTGTTGGCAATTTACATCCCGCCCATCAGCATAACAAGGCTCCCAGTTCTCCATGGCCTGTCCTGCCTTTCTGGATTTTACACTTTTTTCAGATGGCCCTTTTGACCGGGGGGAAGTGAGACTTCATTGTAGTGCAGATTTCCTTTGCAAGCTTGCTTGGTTGGCCAAAAAGGGCGTATGCGTTTTTTCCTGAATATATTCAGGAAAAAACGCATACGCCCTTTTTGGCCAAGTGCATCATTGTGGACGTTCTGCCTCTTTTCCTATGCTTTCAATGCAATTCCAGTCTACCTCCTGAAATCGGTTTCCTGCAATTCTGCCCCGCTTTCAAGTCCTCTTGGCAGCCTTACTTCAGTCTATTTTTGGACGATAGCTGTCATTTATAACTCTGCAGGTTTGTGAATTACAGTGCCCCTGAGCTCCTTTCTTCAACTCGCTTTCTTGTGACCTGGCCGCAACACCGCAGGATGGCTTCAGGCCCTAATCTGGTTCCGGCACGGCACGCTGAGCCTTTGGTTAATTCCTCTTCCTGGTGGGAAATGAGAGTTAAATTTGCCCGTCCAGACACCTCCAGCTAGTCTCTCATTGGTTCTCGCTATTCCTGTTCATCTTCCGCAGAAATTGCAAACTGGGCCAAACAGGAGGTTAAAGGGCTGACTCTCCAAGTGGGGAGAGTGTTAGTAAAGCGTCTGGAATGTTGCACCCGAGTACCAGGGGAGGAAAACTGAGACATATTTGAACACGTCTCCCGATCACATGGTTGATCATACTCTGGGTTCCACATGCATGTTTTAGCTGAAGGAAGAATACCTTAAACCTGGAGAGTTGAGACCCGTGGAATGGGTACCATGCAATATGACTTCAAAGGGTCTTCATTTGCTCACCGAACCTCTCCAATCCTATCACTGCTGCGTTTATGCCCCTGTACACATGCTTGATTCTCTTTCGGAGACATAGCAATCCATAGGTTTTAAGATACTTACTAGTCAGGTACATTCTTAGGCGTTTAATATGCGGTGTTGAGTCCATTTCGTTGAGCAAGGAGTAGCTCTTGTCTATTCCATATTTGGCTTAAGGAACTTTATCTGTGCTCATTTCAATCTCTGGTTTTATGCAGCACCCCAACTCACCTTTCCCTTAAGCAAGCATAAGTTGGTTTTCTAAATTTGAGACCCTGTTCTGTTCTGTAATTCAGTTCCTGTGTAGCCAAGTTTACATTCCGTGTATTACTGATATCTTATGATGTTTCTTTTTCTGTGTGACTTATTTCAGTTAGAATCATCATACCTGAATCCACTCATTGTGCTGCTAAGGGCCTGATGACACAGATTTCATTGCTGAGTGATATTGCTTTGTAAGTAAATACCACAACTTCTTTATCCATTTTTCACTTTCTGCGATGTTGAACTTGTACTGTAAACGAGGTTCTTGTAAACAGAGCCGTCCCAAACTTTGGGGTGGCTGTGTCTTTTTGATTTTAATTTCCCTAAGCTATAGGACCATAAGTGGAAGTGCCCTAGGCTCTGTTGCTTTGTTTTTTAGATGTTTCAGGAAACACCATACACTTCTCCCGAGTGTCTGTTGGCAATTTACATCCCGCCCATCAGCATAACAAGGCTCCCAGTTCTCCATGGCCTGTCCTGCCTTTCTGGATTTTACACTTTTTTCAGATGGCCCTTTTGACCGGGGGGAAGTGAGACTTCATTGTAGTGCAGATTTCCTTTGCAAGCTTGCTTGGTTGGCCAAAAAGGGCGTATGCGTTTTTTCCTGAATATATTCAGGAAAAAACGCATACGCCCTTTTTGGCCAAGTGCATCATTGTGGACGTTCTGCCTCTTTTCCTATGCTTTCAATGCAATTCCAGTCTACCTCCTGAAATCGGTTTCCTGCAATTCTGCCCCGCTTTCAAGTCCTCTTGGCAGCCTTACTTCAGTCTATTTTTGGACGATAGCTGTCATTTATAACTCTGCAGGTTTGTGAATTACAGTGCCCCTGAGCTCCTTTCTTCAACTCGCTTTCTTGTGAGCTGGCCGCAACACCGCAGGATGGCTTCAGGCCCTAATCTGGTTCCGGCACGGCACGCTGAGCCTTTGGTTAATTCCTCTTCCTGGTGGGAAATGAGAGTTAAATTTGCCCGTCCAGACACCTCCAGCTAGTCTCTCATTGGTTCTCGCTATTCCTGTTCATCTTCCGCAGAAATTGCAAACTGGGCCAAACAGGAGGTTAAAGGGCTGACTCTCCAAGTGGGGAGAGTGTTAGTAAAGCGTCTGGAATGTTGCACCCGAGTACCAGGGGAGGAAAACTGAGACATATTTGAACACGTCTCCCGATCACATGGTTGATCATACTCTGGGTTCCACATGCATGTTTTAGCTGAAGGAAGAATACCTTAAACCTGGGAGTTGAAACCCGTGGAATGGGTACCATGCAATATGACTTCAAAGGGTCTTCATTTGCTCACCGAACCTCTCCAATCCTATCACTGCTGCGTTTATGCCCCTGTACACATGCTTGATTCTCTTTCGGAGACATAGCAATCCATAGGTTTTAAGATACTTACTAGTCAGGTACATTCTTAGGCGTTTAATATGCGGTGTTGAGTCCATTTCGTTGAGCAAGGAGTAGCTCTTGTCTATTCCATATTTGGCTTAAGGAACTTTATCTGTGCTCATTTCAATCTCTGGTTTTATGCAGCACCCCAACTCACCTTTCCCTTAAGCAAGCATAAGTTGGTTTTCTAAATTTGAGACCCTGTTCTGTTCTGTAATTCAGTTCCTGTGTAGCCAAGTTTACATTCCGTGTATTACTGATATCTTATGATGTTTCTTTTTCTGTGTGACTTATTTCAGTTAGAATCATCATACCTGAATCCACTCATTGTGCTGCTAAGGGCCTGATGACATAGATTTCATTGCTGAGTGATATTGCTTTGTAAGTAAATACCACAACTTCTTTATCCATTTTTCACTTTCTGCGATGTTGAACTTGTACTGTAAACGAGGTTCTTGTAAACAGAGGCGTCCCAAACTTTGGGGTGGCTGTGTCTTTTTGATTTTAATTTCCCTAAGCTATAGGACCATAAGTGGAAGTGCCCTAGGCTCTGTTGCTTTGTTTTTTAGATGTTTCAGGAAACACCATACACTTCTCCCGAGTGTCTGTTGGCAATTTACATCCCGCCCATCAGCATAACAAGGCTCCCAGTTCTCCATGGCCTGTCCTGCCTTTCTGGATTTTACACTTTTTTCAGATGGCCCTTTTGACCCGGGGGAAGTGAGACTTCATTGTAGTGCAGATTTCCTTTGCAAGCTTGCTTGGTTGGCCAAAAAGGGCGTATGCGTTTTTTCCTGAATATATTCAGGAAAAAACGCATACGCCCTTTTTGGCCAAGTGCATCATTGTGGACGTTCTGCCTCTTTTCCTATGCTTTCAATGCAATTCCAGTCTACCTCCTGAAATCGGTTTCCTGCAATTCTGCCCCGCTTTCAAGTCCTCTTGGCAGCCTTACTTCAGTCTATTTTTGGACGATAGCTGTCATTTATAACTCTGCAGGTTTGTGAATTACAGTGCCCCTGAGCTCCTTTCTTCAACTCGCTTTCTTGTGAGCTGGCCGCAACACCGCAGGATGGCTTCAGGCCCTAATCTGGTTCCGGCACGGCACGCTGAGCCTTTGGTTAATTCCTCTTCCTGGTGGGAAATGAGAGTTAAATTTGCCCGTCCAGACACCTCCAGCTAGTCTCTCATTGGTTCTCGCTATTCCTGTTCATCTTCCGCAGAAATTGCAAACTGGGCCAAACAGGAGGTTAAAGGCGCTGACTCTCCAAGTGGGGAGAGTGTTAGTAAAGCGTCTGGAATGTTGCACCCGAGTACCAGGGGAGGAAAACTGAGACATATTTGAACACGTCTCCCGATCACATGGTTGATCATACTCTGGGTTCCACATGCATGTTTTAGCTGAAGGAAGAATACCTTAAACCTGGGTAGTTGAAACCCGTGGAATGGGTACCATGCAATATGACTTCAAAGGGTCTTCATTTGCTCACCGAACCTCTCCAATCCTATCACTGCTGCGTTTATGCCCCTGTACACATGCTTGATTCTCTTTCGGAGACATAGCAATCCATAGGTTTTAAGATACTTACTAGTCAGGTACATTCTTAGGCGTTTAATATGCGGTGTTGAGTCCATTTCGTTGAGCAAGGAGTAGCTCTTGTCTATTCCATATTTGGCTTAAGGAACTTTATCTGTGCTCATTTCAATCTCTGGTTTTATGCAGCACCCCAACTCACCTTCCCCTTAAGCAAGCATAAGTTGGTTTTCTAAATTTGAGACCCTGTTCTGTTCTGTAATTCAGTTCCTGTGTAGCCAAGTTTACATTCCGTGTATTACTGATATCTTATGATGTTTCTTTTTCTGTGTGACTTATTTCAGTTAGAATCATCATACCTGAATCCACTCATTGTGCTGCTAAGGGCCTGATGACATAGATTTCATTGCTGAGTGATATTGCTTTGTAAGTAAATACCACAACTTCTTTATCCATTTTTCACTTTCTGCGATGTTGAACTTGTACTGTAAACGAGGTTCTTGTAAACAGAGGCATTCCAACTTTGGGGTGGCTGTGTCTTTTTGATTTTAATTTCCCTAAGCTATAGGACCATAAGTGGAAGTGCCCTAGGCTCTGTTGCTTTGTTTTTTAGATGTTTCAGGAAACACCATACACTTCTCCCGAGTGTCTGTTGGCAATTTACATCCTGCCCATCAGCATAACAAGGCTCCCAGTTCTCCATGGCCTGTCCTGCCTTTCTGGATTTTACACTTTTTTCAGATGGCCCTTTTGACCGGGGGGAAGTGAGACTTCATTGTAGTGCAGATTTCCTTTGCAAGCTTGCTTGGTTGGCCAAAAAGGGCGTATGCGTTTTTTCCTGAATATATTCAGGAAAAAACGCATACGCCCTTTTTGGCCAAGTGCATCATTGTGGACGTTCTGCCTCTTTTCCTATGCTTTCAATGCAATTCCAGTCTACCTCCTGAAATCGGTTTCCTGCAATTCTGCCCCGCTTTCAAGTCCTCTTGGCAGCCTTACTTCAGTCTATTTTTGGACGATAGCTGTCATTTATAACTCTGCAGGTTTGTGAATTACAGTGCCCCTGAGCTCCTTTCTTCAACTCGCTTTCTTGTGAGCTGGCCGCAACACCGCAGGATGGCTTCAGGCCCTAATCTGGTTCCGGCACGGCACGCTGAGCCTTTGGTTAATTCCTCTTCCTGGTGGGAAATGAGAGTTAAATTTGCCCGTCCAGACACCTCCAGCTAGTCTCTCATTGGTTCTCGCTATTCCTGTTCATCTTCCGCAGAAATTGCAAACTGGGCCAAACAGGAGGTTAAAGGCGCTGACTCTCCAAGTGGGGAGAGTGTTAGTAAAGCGTCTGGAATGTTGCACCCGAGTACCAGGGGAGGAAAACTGAGACATATTTGAACACGTCTCCCGATCACATGGTTGATCATACTCTGGGTTCCACATGCATGTTTTAGCTGAAGGAAGAATACCTTAAACCTGGGAGTTGAAACCCGTGGAATGGGTACCATGCAATATGACTTCAAAGGGTCTTCATTTGCTCACCGAACCTCTCCAATCCTATCACTGCTGCGTTTATGCCCCTGTACACATGCTTGATTCTCTTTCGGAGACATAGCAATCCATAGGTTTTAAGATACTTACTAGTCAGGTACATTCTTAGGCGTTTAATATGCGGTGTTGAGTCCATTTCGTTGAGCAAGGAGTAGCTCTTGTCTATTCCATATTTGGCTTAAGGAACTTTATCTGTGCTCATTTCAATCTCTGGTTTTATGCAGCACCCCAACTCACCTTTCCCCTTAAGCAAGCATAAGTTGGTTTTCTAAATTTGAGACCCTGTTCTGTTCTGTAATTCAGTTCCTGTGTAGCCAAGTTTACATTCCGTGTATTACTGATATCTTATGATGTTTCTTTTTCTGTGTGACTTATTTCAGTTAGAATCATCATACCTGAATCCACTCATTGTGCTGCTAAGGGCCTGATGACATAGATTTCATTGCTGAGTGATATTGCTTTGTAAGTAAATACCACAACTTCTTTATCCATTTTTCACTTTCTGCGATGTTGAACTTGTACTGTAAACGAGGTTCTTGTAAACAGAGGCGTCCCAAACTTTGGGGTGGCTGTGTCTTTTTGATTTTAATTTCCCTAAGCTATAGGACCATAAGTGGAAGTGCCCTAGGCTCTGTTGCTTTGTTTTTTAGATGTTTCAGGAAACACCATACACTTCTCCCGAGTGTCTGTTGGCAATTTACATCCCGCCCATCAGCATAACAAGGCTCCCAGTTCTCCATGGCCTGTCCTGCCTTTCTGGATTTTACACTTTTTTCAGATGGCCCTTTTGACCGGGGGGAAGTGAGACTTCATTGTAGTGCAGATTTCCTTTGCAAGCTTGCTTGGTTGGCCAAAAAGGGCGTATGCGTTTTTTCCTGAATATATTCAGGAAAAAACGCATACGCCCTTTTTGGCCAAGTGCATCATTGTGGACGTTCTGCCTCTTTTCCTATGCTTTCAATGCAATTCCAGTCTACCTCCTGAAATCGGTTTCCTGCAATTCTGCCCCGCTTTCAAGTCCTCTTGGCAGCCTTACTTCAGTCTATTTTTGGACGATAGCTGTCATTTATAACTCTGCAGGTTTGTGAATTACAGTGCCCCTGAGCTCCTTTCTTCAACTCGCTTTCTTGTGAGCTGGCCGCAACACCGCAGGATGGCTTCAGGCCCTAATCTGGTTCCGGCACGGCACGCTGAGCCTTTGGTTAATTCCTCTTCCTGGTGGGAAATGAGAGTTAAATTTGCCCGTCCAGACACCTCCAGCTAGTCTCTCATTGGTTCTCGCTATTCCTGTTCATCTTCCGCAGAAATTGCAAACTGGGCCAAACAGGAGGTTAAAGGGACTGACTCTCCAAGTGGGGAGAGTGTTAGTAAAGCGTCTGGAATGTTGCACCCGAGTACCAGGGGAGGAAAACTGAGACATATTTGAACACGTCTCCCGATCACATGGTTGATCATACTCTGGGTTCCACATGCATGTTTTAGCTGAAGGAAGAATACCTTAAACCTGGGTAGTTGAAACCCGTGGAATGGGTACCATGCAATATGACTTCAAAGGGTCTTCATTTGCTCACCGAACCTCTCCAATCCTATCACTGCTGCGTTTATGCCCCTGTACACATGCTTGATTCTCTTTCGGAGACATAGCAATCCATAGGTTTTAAGATACTTACTAGTCAGGTACATTCTTAGGCGTTTAATATGCGGTGTTGAGTCCATTTCGTTGAGCAAGGAGTAGCTCTTGTCTATTCCATATTTGGCTTAAGGAACTTTATCTGTGCTCATTTCAATCTCTGGTTTTATGCAGCACCCCAACTCACCTTTCCCTTAAGCAAGCATAAGTTGGTTTTCTAAATTTGAGACCCTGTTCTGTTCTGTAATTCAGTTCCTGTGTAGCCAAGTTTACATTCCGTGTATTACTGATATCTTATGATGTTTCTTTTTCTGTGTGACTTATTTCAGTTAGAATCATCATACCTGAATCCACTCATTGTGCTGCTAAGGGCCTGATGACATAGATTTCATTGCTGAGTGATATTGCTTTGTAAGTAAATACCACAACTTCTTTATCCATTTTTCACTTTCTGCGATGTTGAACTTGTACTGTAAACGAGGTTCTTGTAAACAGAGGCGTCCAAACTTTGGGGTGGCTGTGTCTTTTTGATTTTAATTTCCCTAAGCTATAGGACCATAAGTGGAAGTGCCCTAGGCTCTGTTGCTTTGTTTTTTAGATGTTTCAGGAAACACCATACACTTCTCCCGAGTGTCTGTTGGCAATTTACATCCCGCCCATCAGCATAACAAGGCTCCCAGTTCTCCATGGCCTGTCCTGCCTTTCTGGATTTTACACTTTTTCAGATGGCCCTTTTGACCGGGGGGAAGTGAGACTTCATTGTAGTGCAGATTTCCTTTGCAAGCTTGCTTGGTTGGCCAAAAAGGGCGTATGCGTTTTTTCCTGAATATATTCAGGAAAAAACGCATACGCCCTTTTTGGCCAAGTGCATCATTGTGGACGTTCTGCCTCTTTTCCTATGCTTTCAATGCAATTCCAGTCTACCTCCTGAAATCGGTTTCCTGCAATTCTGCCCCGCTTTCAAGTCCTCTTGGCAGCCTTACTTCAGTCTATTTTTGGACGATAGCTGTCATTTATAACTCTGCAGGTTTGTGAATTACAGTGCCCCTGAGCTCCTTTCTTCAACTCGCTTTCTTGTGAGCTGGCCGCAACACCGCAGGATGGCTTCAGGCCCTAATCTGGTTCCGGCACGGCACGCTGAGCCTTTGGTTATTTCCTCTTCCTGGTGGGAAATGAGAGTTAAATTTGCCCGTCCAGACACCTCCAGCTAGTCTCTCATTGGTTCTCGCTATTCCTGTTCATCTTCCGCAGAAATTGCAAACTGGGCCAAACAGGAGGTTAAAGGCGCTGACTCTCCAAGTGGGGAGAGTGTTAGTAAAGCGTCTGGAATGTTGCACCCGAGTACCAGGGGAGGAAAACTGAGACATATTTGAACACGTCTCCCGATCACATGGTTGATCATACTCTGGGTTCCACATGCATGTTTTAGCTGAAGGAAGAATACCTTAAACCTGGGAGTTGAAACCCGTGGAATGGGTACCATGCAATATGACTTCAAAGGGTCTTCATTTGCTCACCGAACCTCTCCAATCCTATCACTGCTGCGTTTATGCCCCTGTACACATGCTTGATTCTCTTTCGGAGACATAGCAATCCATAGGTTTTAAGATACTTACTAGTCAGGTACATTCTTAGGCGTTTAATATGCGGTGTTGAGTCCATTTCGTTGAGCAAGGAGTAGCTCTTGTCTATTCCATATTTGGCTTAAGGAACTTTATCTGTGCTCATTTCAATCTCTGGTTTTATGCAGCACCCCAACTCACCCCTCCCCTTAAGCAAGCATAAGTTGGTTTTCTAAATTTGAGACCCTGTTCTGTTCTGTAATTCAGTTCCTGTGTAGCCAAGTTTACATTCCGTGTATTACTGATATCTTATGATGTTTCTTTTTCTGTGTGACTTATTTCAGTTAGAATCATCATACCTGAATCCACTCATTGTGCTGCTAAGGGCCTGATGACATAGATTTCATTGCTGAGTGATATTGCTTTGTAAGTAAATACCACAACTTCTTTATCCATTTTTCACTTTCTGCGATGTTGAACTTGTACTGTAAACGAGGTTCTTGTAAACAGAGCCGTTCCAAACTTTGGGGTGGCTGTGTCTTTTTGATTTTAATTTCCCTAAGCTATAGGACCATAAGTGGAAGTGCCCTAGGCTCTGTTGCTTTGTTTTTTAGATGTTTCAGGAAACACCATACACTTCTCCCGAGTGTCTGTTGGCAATTTACATCCCGCCCATCAGCATAACAAGGCTCCCAGTTCTCCATGGCCTGTCCTGCCTTTCTGGATTTTACACTTTTTTCAGATGGCCCTTTTGACCGGGGGGAAGTGAGACTTCATTGTAGTGCAGATTTCCTTTGCAAGCTTGCTTGGTTGGCCAAAAAGGGCGTATGCGTTTTTTCCTGAATATATTCAGGAAAAAACGCATACGCCCTTTTTGGCCAAGTGCATCATTGTGGACGTTCTGCCTCTTTTCCTATGCTTTCAATGCAATTCCAGTCTACCTCCTGAAATCGGTTTCCTGCAATTCTGCCCCGCTTTCAAGTCCTCTTGGCAGCCTTACTTCAGTCTATTTTTGGACGATAGCTGTCATTTATAACTCTGCAGGTTTGTGAATTACAGTGCCCCTGAGCTCCTTTCTTCAACTCGCTTTCTTGTGACCTGGCCGCAACACCGCAGGATGGCTTCAGGCCCTAATCTGGTTCCGGCACGGCACGCTGAGCCTTTGGTTAATTCCTCTTCCTGGTGGGAAATGAGAGTTAAATTTGCCCGTCCAGACACCTCCAGCTAGTCTCTCATTGGTTCTCGCTATTCCTGTTCATCTTCCGCAGAAATTGCAAACTGGGCCAAACAGGAGGTTAAAGGGACTGACTCTCCAAGTCGGGAGAGTGTTAGTAAAGCGTCTGGAATGTTGCACCCGAGTACCAGGGGAGGAAAACTGAGACATATTTGAACACGTCTCCCGATCACATGGTTGATCATACTCTGGGTTCCACATGCATGTTTTAGCTGAAGGAAGAATACCTTAAACCTGGGTAGTTGAAACCCGTGGAATGGGTACCATGCAATATGACTTCAAAGGGTCTTCATTTGCTCACCGAACCTCTCCAATCCTATCACTGCTGCGTTTATGCCCCTGTACACATGCTTGATTCTCTTTCGGAGACATAGCAATCCATAGGTTTTAAGATACTTACTAGTCAGGTACATTCTTAGGCGTTTAATATGCGGTGTTGAGTCCATTTCGTTGAGCAAGGAGTAGCTCTTGTCTATTCCATATTTGGCTTAAGGAACTTTATCTGTGCTCATTTCAATCTCTGGTTTTATGCAGCACCCAACTCACCTTTCCCCTTAAGCAAGCATAAGTTGGTTTTCTAAATTTGAGACCCTGTTCTGTTCTGTAATTCAGTTCCTGTGTAGCCAAGTTTACATTCCGTGTATTACTGATATCTTATGATGTTTCTTTTTCTGTGTGACTTATTTCAGTTAGAATCATCATACCTGAATCCACTCATTGTGCTGCTAAGGGCCTGATGACATAGATTTCATTGCTGAGTGATATGCTTGTAAGTAAATACCACAACTTCTTTATCCATTTTTCACTTTCTGCGATGTTGAACTTGTACTGTAAACGAGGTTCTTGTAAACAGAGGCGTCCCAAACTTTGGGGTGGCTGTGTCTTTTTGATTTTAATTTCCCTAAGCTATAGGACCATAAGTGGAAGTGCCCTAGGCTCTGTTGCTTTGTTTTTTAGATGTTTCAGGAAACACCATACACTTCTCCCGAGTGTTGTTGGCAATTTACATCCCGCCCATCAGCATAACAAGGCTCCCAGTTCTCCATGGCCTGTCCTGCCTTTCTGGATTTTACACTTTTTCAGATGGCCCTTTTGACCGGGGGGAAGTGAGACTTCATTGTAGTGCAGATTTCCTTTGCAAGCTTGCTTGGTTGGCCAAAAAGGGCGTATGCGTTTTTTCCTGAATATATTCAGGAAAAAACGCATACGCCCTTTTTGGCCAACCAAGCAAGCTTGCAAAGGAAATCTGCACTACAATGAAGTCTCACTTCCCCCCGGTCAAAAGGGCCATCTGAAAAAAGTGTAAAATCCAGAAAGGCAGGACAGGCCATGGAGAACTGGGAGCCTTGTTATGCTGATGGGCGGGATGTAAATTGCCAACAGACACTCGGGAGAAGTGTATGGTGTTTCCTGAAACATCTAAAAAACAAAGCAACAGAGCCTAGGGCACTTCCACTTATGGTCCTATAGCTTAGGGAAATTAAAATCAAAAAGACACAGCCACCCCAAAGTTTGGAACGGCTCTGTTTACAAGAACCTCGTTTACAGTACAAGTTCAACATCGCAGAAAGTGAAAAATGGATAAAGAAGTTGTGGTATTTACTTACAAAGCAATATCACTCAGCAATGAAATCTGTGTCATCAGGCCCTTAGCAGCACAATGAGTGGATTCAGGTATGATGATTCTAACTGAAATAAGTCACACAGAAAAAGAAACATCATAAGATATCAGTAATACACGGAATGTAAACTTGGCTACACAGGAACTGAATTACAGAACAGAACAGGGTCTCAAATTTAGAAAACCAACTTATGCTTGCTTAAGGGGAAAGGTGAGTTGGGGTGCTGCATAAAACCAGAGATTGAAATGAGCACAGATAAAGTTCCTTAAGCCAAATATGGAATAGACAAGAGCTACTCCTTGCTCAACGAAATGGACTCAACACCGCATATTAAACGCCTAAGAATGTACCTGACTAGTAAGTATCTTAAAACCTATGGATTGCTATGTCTCCGAAAGAGAATCAAGCATGTGTACAGGGGCATAAACGCAGCAGTGATAGGATTGGAGAGGTTCGGTGAGCAAATGAAGACCCTTTGAAGTCATATTGCATGGTACCCATTCCACGGGTCTCAACTCTCCAGGTTTAAGGTATTCTTCCTTCAGCTAAAACATGCATGTGGAACCCAGAGTATGATCAACCATGTGATCGGGAGACGTGTTCAAATATGTCTCAGTTTTCCTCCCCTGGTACTCGGGTGCAACATTCCAGACGCTTTACTAACACTCTCCCCACTTGGAGAGTCAGTCCCTTTAACCTCCTGTTTGGCCCAGTTTGCAATTTCTGCGGAAGATGAACAGGAATAGCGAGAACCAATGAGAGACTAGCTGGAGGTGTCTGGACGGGCAAATTTAACTCTCATTTCCCACCAGGAAGAGGAATTAACCAAAGGCTCAGCGTGCCGTGCCGGAACCAGATTAGGGCCTGAAGCCATCCTGCGGTGTTGCGGCCAGGTCACAAGAAAGCGAGTTGAAGAAAGGAGCTCAGGGGCACTGTAATTCACAAACCTGCAGAGTTATAAATGACAGCTATCGTCCAAAAATAGACTGAAGTAAGGCTGCCAAGAGGACTTGAAAGCGGGGCAGAATTGCAGGAAACCGATTTCAGGAGGTAGACTGGAATTGCATTGAAAGCATAGGAAAAGAGGCAGAACGTCCACAATGATGCACTTGGCCAAAAAGGGCGTATGCGTTTTTTCCTGAATATATTCAGGAAAAAACGCATACGCCCTTTTTGGCCAACCAAGCAAGCTTGCAAAGGAAATCTGCACTACAATGAAGTCTCACATCCCCCGGTCAAAAGGGCCATCTGAAAAAAGTGTAAAATCCAGAAAGGCAGGACAGGCCATGGAGAACTGGGAGCCTTGTTATGCTGATGGGCGGGATGTAAATTGCCAACAGACACTCGGGAGAAGTGTATGGTGTTTCCTGAAACATCTAAAAAACAAAGCAACAGAGCCTAGGGCACTTCCACTTATGGTCCTATAGCTTAGGGAAATTAAAATCAAAAAGACACAGCCACCCCAAAGTTTGGAACGGCTCTGTTTACAAGAACCTCGTTTACAGTACAAGTTCAACATCGCAGAAAGTGAAAAATGGATAAAGAAGTTGTGGTATTTACTTACAAAGCAATATCACTCAGCAATGAAATCTATGTCATCAGGCCCTTAGCAGCACAATGAGTGGATTCAGGTATGATGATTCTAACTGAAATAAGTCACACAGAAAAAGAAACATCATAAGATATCAGTAATACACGGAATGTAAACTTGGCTACACAGGAACTGAATTACAGAACAGAACAGGGTCTCAAATTTAGAAAACCAACTTATGCTTGCTTAAGGGGAAAGGTGAGTTGGGGTGCTGCATAAAACCAGAGATTGAAATGAGCACAGATAAAGTTCCTTAAGCCAAATATGGAATAGACAAGAGCTACTCCTTGCTCAACGAAATGGACTCAACACCGCATATTAAACGCCTAAGAATGTACCTGACTAGTAAGTATCTTAAAACCTATGGATTGCTATGTCTCCGAAAGAGAATCAAGCATGTGTACAGGGGCATAAACGCAGCAGTGATAGGATTGGAGAGGTTCGGTGAGCAAATGAAGACCCTTTGAAGTCATATTGCATGGTACCCATTCCACGGGTTTCAACTACCCAGGTTTAAGGTATTCTTCCTTCAGCTAAAACATGCATGTGGAACCCAGAGTATGATCAACCATGTGATCGGGAGACGTGTTCAAATATGTCTCAGTTTTCCTCCCCTGGTACTCGGGTGCAACATTCCAGACGCTTTACTAACACTCTCCCCACTTGGAGAGTCAGCCCTTTAACCTCCTGTTTGGCCCAGTTTGCAATTTCTGCGGAAGATGAACAGGAATAGCGAGAACCAATGAGAGACTAGCTGGAGGTGTCTGGACGGGCAAATTTAACTCTCATTTCCCACCAGGAAGAGGAATTAACCAAAGGCTCAGCGTGCCGTGCCGGAACCAGATTAGGGCCTGAAGCCATCCTGCGGTGTTGCGGCCAGGTCACAAGAAAGCGAGTTGAAGAAAGGAGCTCAGGGGCACTGTAATTCACAAACCTGCAGAGTTATAAATGACAGCTATCGTCCAAAAATAGACTGAAGTAAGGCTGCCAAGAGGACTTGAAAGCGGGGCAGAATTGCAGGAAACCGATTTCAGGAGGTAGACTGGAATTGCATTGAAAGCATAGGAAAAGAGGCAGAACGTCCACAATGATGCACTTGGCCAAAAAGGGCGTATGCGTTTTTTCCTGAATATATTCAGGAAAAAACGCATACGCCCTTTTTGGCCAACCAAGCAAGCTTGCAAAGGAAATCTGCACTACAATGAAGTCTCACTTCCCCCGGTCAAAAGGGCCATCTGAAAAAAGTGTAAAATCCAGAAAGGCAGGACAGGCCATGGAGAACTGGGAGCCTTGTTATGCTGATGGGCGGGATGTAAATTGCCAACAGACACTCGGGAGAAGTGTATGGTGTTTCCTGAAACATCTAAAAAACAAAGCAACAGAGCCTAGGGCACTTCCACTTATGGTCCTATAGCTTAGGGAAATTAAAATCAAAAAGACACAGCCACCCCAAAGTTTGGGACGCCTCTGTTTACAAGAACCTCGTTTACAGTACAAGTTCAACATCGCAGAAAGTGAAAAATGGATAAAGAAGTTGTGGTATTTACTTACAAAGCAATATCACTCAGCAATGAAATCTATGTCATCAGGCCCTTAGCAGCACAATGAGTGGATTCAGGTATGATGATTCTAACTGAAATAAGTCACACAGAAAAAGAAACATCATAAGATATCACTAATACACGGAATGTAAACTTGGCTACACAGGAACTGAATTACAGAACAGAACAGGGTCTCAAATTTAGAAAACCAACTTATGCTTGCTTAAGGGGAAAGGTGAGTTGGGGTGCTGCATAAAACCAGAGATTGAAATGAGCACAGATAAAGTTCCTTAAGCCAAATATGGAATAGACAAGAGCTACTCCTTGCTCAACGAAATGGACTCAACACCGCATATTAAACGCCTAAGAATGTACCTGACTAGTAAGTATCTTAAAACCTATGGATTGCTATGTCTCCGAAAGAGAATCAAGCATGTGTACAGGGGCATAAACGCAGCAGTGATAGGATTGGAGAGGTTCGGTGAGCAAATGAAGACCCTTTGAAGTCATATTGCATGGTACCCATTCCACGGGTTTCAACTCCCAGGTTTAAGGTATTCTTCCTTCAGCTAAAACATGCATGTGGAACCCAGAGTATGATCAACCATGTGATCGGGAGACGTGTTCAAATATGTCTCAGTTTTCCTCCCCTGGTACTCGGGTGCAACATTCCAGACGCTTTACTAACACTCTCCCCACTTGGAGAGTCAGCCCTTTAACCTCCTGTTTGGCCCAGTTTGCAATTTCTGCGGAAGATGAACAGGAATAGCGAGAACCAATGAGAGACTAGCTGGAGGTGTCTGGACGGGCAAATTTAACTCTCATTTCCCACCAGGAAGAGGAATTAACCAAAGGCTCAGCGTGCCGTGCCGGAACCAGATTAGGGCCTGAAGCCATCCTGCGGTGTTGCGGCCAGGTCACAAGAAAGCGAGTTGAAGAAAGGAGCTCAGGGGCACTGTAATTCACAAACCTGCAGAGTTATAAATGACAGCTATCGTCCAAAAATAGACTGAAGTAAGGCTGCCAAGAGGACTTGAAAGCGGGGCAGAATTGCAGGAAACCGATTTCAGGAGGTAGACTGGAATTGCATTGAAAGCATAGGAAAAGAGGCAGAACGTCCACAATGATGCACTTGGCCAAAAAGGGCGTATGCGTTTTTTCCTGAATATATTCAGGAAAAAACGCATACGCCCTTTTTGGCCAACCAAGCAAACTTGCAAAGGAAATCTGCACTACAATGAAGTCTCACTTCCCCCGGTCAAAAGGGCCATCTGAAAAAAGTGTAAAATCCAGAAAGGCAGGACAGGCCATGGAGAACTGGGAGCCTTGTTATGCTGATGGGCGGGATGTAAATTGCCAACAGACACTCGGGAGAAGTGTATGGTGTTTCCTGAAACATCTAAAAAACAAAGCAACAGAGCCTAGGGCACTTCCACTTATGGTCCTATAGCTTAGGGAAATTAAAATCAAAAAGACACAGCCACCCCAAAGTTTGGGACGCCTCTGTTTACAAGAACCTCGTTTACAGTACAAGTTCAACATCGCAGAAAGTGAAAAATGGATAAAGAAGTTGTGGTATTTACTTACAAAGCAATATCACTCAGCAATGAAATCTATGTCATCAGGCCCTTAGCAGCACAATGAGTGGATTCAGGTATGATGATTCTAACTGAAATAAGTCACACAGAAAAAGAAACATCATAAGATATCAGTAATACACGGAATGTAAACTTGGCTACACAGGAACTGAATTACAGAACAGAACAGGGTCTCAAATTTAGAAAACCAACTTATGCTTGCTTAAGGGGAAAGGTGAGTTGGGGTGCTGCATAAAACCAGAGATTGAAATGAGCACAGATAAAGTTCCTTAAGCCAAATATGGAATAGACAAGAGCTACTCCTTGCTCAACGAAATGGACTCAACACCGCATATTAAACGCCTAAGAATGTACCTGACTAGTAAGTATCTTAAAACCTATGGATTGCTATGTCTCCGAAAGAGAATCAAGCATGTGTACAGGGGCATAAACGCAGCAGTGATAGGATTGGAGAGGTTCGGTGAGCAAATGAAGACCCTTTGAAGTCATATAGCATGGTACCCATTCCACGGGTTTCAACTACCAGGTTTAAGGTATTCTTCCTTCAGCTAAAACATGCATGTGGAACCCAGAGTATGATCAACCATGTGATCGGGAGACGTGTTCAAATATGTCTCAGTTTTCCTCCCTGGTACTCGGGTGCAACATTCCAGACGCTTTACTAACACTCTCCCCACTTGGAGAGTCAGCGCCTTTAACCTCCTGTTTGGCCCAGTTTGCAATTTCTGCGGAAGATGAACAGGAATAGCGAGAACCAATGAGAGACTAGCTGGAGGTGTCTGGACGGGCAAATTTAACTCTCATTTCCCACCAGGAAGAGGAATTAACCAAAGGCTCAGCGTGCCGTGCCGGAACCAGATTAGGGCCTGAAGCCATCCTGCGGTGTTGCGGCCAGGTCACAAGAAAGCGAGTTGAAGAAAGGAGCTCAGGGGCACTGTAATTCACAAACCTGCAGAGTTATAAATGACAGCTATCGTCCAAAAATAGACTGAAGTAAGGCTGCCAAGAGGACTTGAAAGCGGGGCAGAATTGCAGGAAACCGATTTCAGGAGGTAGACTGGAATTGCATTGAAAGCATAGGAAAAGAGGCAGAACGTCCACAATGATGCACTTGGCCAAAAAGGGCGTATGCGTTTTTTCCTGAATATATTCAGGAAAAAACGCATACGCACTTTTTGGCCAACCAAGCAAGCTTGCAAAGGAAATCTGCACTACAATGAAGTCTCACTTCCCCCCGGTCAAAAGGGCCATCTGAAAAAAGTGTAAAATCCAGAAAGGCAGGACAGGCCATGGAGAACTGGGAGCCTTGTTATGCTGATGGGCGGGATGTAAATTGCCAACAGACACTCGGGAGAAGTGTATGGTGTTTCCTGAAACATCTAAAAAACAAAGCAACAGAGCCTAGGGCACTTCCACTTATGGTCCTATAGCTTAGGGAAATTAAAATCAAAAAGACACAGCCACCCCAAAGTTTGGAACGCCTCTGTTTACAAGAACCTCGTTTACAGTACAAGTTCAACATCGCAGAAAGTGAAAAATGGATAAAGAACTTGTGGTATTTACTTACAAAGCAATATCACTCAGCAATGAAATCTATGTCATCAGGCCCTTAGCAGCACAATGAGTGGATTCAGGTATGATGATTCTAACTGAAATAAGTCACACAGAAAAAGAAACATCATAAGATATCAGTAATACACGGAATGTAAACTTGGCTACACAGGAACTGAATTACAGAACAGAACAGGGTCTCAAATTTAGAAAACCAACTTATGCTTGCTTAAGGGAAAGGTGAGTTGGGGTGCTGCATAAAACCAGAGATTGAAATGAGCACAGATAAAGTTCCTTAAGCCAAATATGGAATAGACAAGAGCTACTCCTTGCTCAACGAAATGGACTCAACACCGCATATTAAACGCCTAAGAATGTACCTGACTAGTAAGTATCTTAAAACCTATGGATTGCTATGTCTCCGAAAGAGAATCAAGCATGTGTACAGGGGCATAAACGCAGCAGTGATAGGATTGGAGAGGTTCGGTGAGCAAATGAAGACCCTTTGAAGTCATATTGCATGGTACCCATTCCACGGGTTTCAACTCCCAGGTTTAAGGTATTCTTCCTTCAGCTAAAACATGCATGTGGAACCCAGAGTATGATCAACCATGTGATCGGGAGACGTGTTCAAATATGTCTCAGTTTTCCTCCCCTGGTACTCGGGTGCAACATTCCAGACGCTTTACTAACACTCTCCCCACTTGGAGAGTCAGCGCCTTTAACCTCCTGTTTGGCCCAGTTTGCAATTTCTGCGGAAGATGAACAGGAATAGCGAGAACCAATGAGAGACTAGCTGGAGGTGTCTGGACGGGCAAATTTAACTCTCATTTCCCACCAGGAAGAGGAAATAACCAAAGGCTCAGCGTGCCGTGCCGGAACCAGATTAGGGCCTGAAGCCATCCTGCGGTGTTGCGGCCAGGTCACAAGAAAGCGAGTTGAAGAAAGGAGCTCAGGGGCACTGTAATTCACAAACCTGCAGAGTTATAAATGACAGCTATCGTCCAAAAATATACTGAAGTAAGGCTGCCAAGAGGACTTGAAAGCGGGGCAGAATTGCAGGAAACCGATTTCAGGAGGTAGACTGGAATTGCATTGAAAGCATAGGAAAAGAGGCAGAACGTCCACAATGATGCACTTGGCCAAAAAGGGCGTATGCGTTTTTTCCTGAATATATTCAGGAAAAAACGCATACGCCCTTTTTGGCCAACCAAGCAAGCTTGCAAAGGAAATCTGCACTACAATGAAGTCTCACTTCCCCCCGGTCAAAAGGGCCATCTGAAAAAAGTGTAAAATCCAGAAAGGCAGGACAGGCCATGGAGAACTGGGAGCCTTGTTATGCTGATGGGCGGGATGTAAATTGCCAACAGACACTCGGGAGAAGTGTATGGTGTTTCCTGAAACATCTAAAAAACAAAGCAACAGAGCCTAGGGCACTTCCACTTATGGTCCTATAGCTTAGGGAAATTAAAATCAAAAAGACACAGCCACCCCAAAGTTTGGAACGGCTCTGTTTACAAGAACCTCGTTTACAGTACAAGTTCAACATCGCAGAAAGTGAAAAATGGATAAAGAAGTTGTGGTATTTACTTACAAAGCAATATCACTCAGCAATGAAATCTATGTCATCAGGCCCTTAGCAGCACAATGAGTGGATTCAGGTATGATGATTCTAACTGAAATAAGTCACACAGAAAAAGAAACATCATAAGATATCAGTAATACACGGAATGTAAACTTGGCTACACAGGAACTGAATTACAGAACAGAACAGGGTCTCAAATTTAGAAAACCAACTTATGCTTGCTTAAGGGGAAAGGTGAGTTGGGGTGCTGCATAAAACCAGAGATTGAAATGAGCACAGATAAAGTTCCTTAAGCCAAATATGGAATAGACAAGAGCTACTCCTTGCTCAACGAAATGGACTCAACACCGCATATTAAACGCCTAAGAATGTACCTGACTAGTAAGTATCTTAAAACCTATGGATTGCTATGTCTCCGAAAGAGAATCAAGCATGTGTACAGGGGCATAAACGCAGCAGTGATAGGATTGGAGAGGTTCGGTGAGCAAATGAAGACCCTTTGAAGTCATATTGCATGGTACCCATTCCACGGGTCTCAACTCCAGGTTTAAGGTATTCTTCCTTCAGCTAAAACATGCATGTGGAACCCAGAGTATGATCAACCATGTGAACGGGAGACGTGTTCAAATATGTCTCAGTTTTCCTCCCCTGGTACTCGGGTGCAACATTCCAGACGCTTTACTAACACTCTCCCCACTTGGAGAGTCAGCCCTTTAACCTCCTGTTTGGCCCAGTTTGCAATTTCTGCGGAAGATGAACAGGAATAGCGAGAACCAATGAGAGACTAGCTGGAGGTGTCTGGACGGGCAAATTTAACTCTCATTTCCCACCAGGAAGAGGAATTAACCAAAGGCTCAGCGTGCCGTGCCGGAACCAGATTAGGGCCTGAAGCCATCCTGCGGTGTTGCGGCCAGCTCAAAAGAAAGCGAGTTGAAGAAAGGAGCTCAGGGGCACTGTAATTCACAAACCTGCAGAGTTATAAATGACAGCTATCGTCCAAAAATAGACTGAAGTAAGGCTGCCAAGAGGACTTGAAAGCGGGGCAGAATTGCAGGAAACCGATTTCAGGAGGTAGACTGGAATTGCATTGAAAGCATAGGAAAAGAGGCAGAACGTCCACAATGATGCACTTGGCCAAAAAGGGCGTATGCGTTTTTTCCTGAATATATTCAGGAAAAAACGCATACGCCCTTTTTGGCCAACCAAGCAAGCTTGCAAAGGAAATCTGCACTACAATGAAGTCTCACTTCCCCCGGTCAAAAGGGCCATCTGAAAAAAGTGTAAAATCCAGAAAGGCAGGACAGGCCATGGAGAACTGGGAGCCTTGTTATGCTGATGGGCGGGATGTAAATTGCCAACAGACACTCGGGAGAAGTGTATGGTGTTTCCTGAAACATCTAAAAAACAAAGCAACAGAGCCTAGGGCACTTCCACTTATGGTCCTATAGCTTAGGGAAATTAAAATCAAAAAGACACAGCCACCCCAAAGTTTGGGACGCCTCTGTTTACAAGAACCTCATTTACAGTACAAGTTCAACATCGCAGAAAGTGAAAAATGGATAAAGAAGTTGTGGTATTTACTTACAAAGCAATATCACTCAGCAATGAAATCTATGTCATCAGGCCCTTAGCAGCACAATGAGTGGATTCAGGTATGATGATTCTAACTGAAATAAGTCACACAGAAAAAGAAACATCATAAGATATCAGTAATACACGGAATGTAAACTTGGCTACACAGGAACTGAATTACAGAACAGAACAGGGTCTCAAATTTAGAAAACCAACTTATGCTTGCTTAAGGGGAAAGGTGAGTTGGGGTGCTGCATAAAACCAGAGATTGAAATGAGCACAGATAAAGTTCCTTAAGCCAAATATGGAATAGACAAGAGCTACTCCTTGCTCAACGAAATGGACTCAACACCGCATATTAAACGCCTAAGAATGTACCTGACTAGTAAGTATCTTAAAACCTATGGATTGCTATGTCTCCGAAAGAGAATCAAGCATGTGTACAGGGGCATAAACGCAGCAGTGATAGGATTGGAGAGGTTCGGTGAGCAAATGAAGACCCTTTGAAGTCATATTGCATGGTACCCATTCCACGGGTTTCAACTCCCAGGTTTAAGGTATTCTTCCTTCAGCTAAAACATGCATGTGGAACCCAGAGTATGATCAACCATGTGATCGGGAGACGTGTTCAAATATGTCTCAGTTTTCCTCCCCTGGTACTCGGGTGCAACATTCCAGACGCTTTACTAACACTCTCCCCACTTGGAGAGTCAGCCCTTTAACCTCCTGTTTGGCCCAGTTTGCAATTTCTGCGGAAGATGAACAGGAATAGCGAGAACCAATGAGAGACTAGCTGGAGGTGTCTGGACGGGCAAATTTAACTCTCATTTCCCACCAGGAAGAGGAAATAACCAAAGGCTCAGCGTGCCGTGCCGGAACCAGATTAGGGCCTGAAGCCATCCTGCGGTGTTGCGGCCAGCTCACAAGAAAGCGAGTTGAAGAAAGGAGCTCAGGGGCACTGTAATTCACAAACCTGCAGAGTTATAAATGACAGCTATCGTCCAAAAATAGACTGAAGTAAGGCTGCCAAGAGGACTTGAAAGCGGGGCAGAATTGCAGGAAACCGATTTCAGGAGGTAGACTGGAATTGCATTGAAAGCATAGGAAAAGAGGCAGAACGTCCACAATGATGCACTTGGCCAAAAAGGGCGTATGCGTTTTTTCCTGAATATATTCAGGAAAAAACGCATACGCCCTTTTTGGCCAACCAAGCAAGCTTGCAAAGGAAATCTGCACTACAATGAAGTCTCACTTCCCCCGGTCAAAAGGGCCATCTGAAAAAAGTGTAAAATCCAGAAAGGCAGGACAGGCCATGGAGAACTGGGAGCCTTGTTATGCTGATGGGCGGGATGTAAATTGCCAACAGACACTCGGGAGAAGTGTATGGTGTTTCCTGAAACATCTAAAAAACAAAGCAACAGAGCCTAGGGCACTTCCACTTATGGTCCTATAGCTTAGGGAAATTAAAATAAAAAAGACACAGCCACCCCAAAGTTTGGGACGGCTCTGTTTACAAGAACCTCGTTTACAGTACAAGTTCAACATCGCAGAAAGTGAAAAATGGATAAAGAAGTTGTGGTATTTACTTACAAAGCAATATCACTCAGCAATGAAATCTATGTCATCAGGCCCTTAGCAGCACAATGAGTGGATTCAGGTATGATGATTCTAACTGAAATAAGTCACACAGAAAAAGAAACATCATAAGATATCAGTAATACACGGAATGTAAACTTGGCTACACAGGAACTGAATTACAGAACAGAACAGGGTCTCAAATTTAGAAAACCAACTTATGCTTGCTTAAGGGGAAAGGTGAGTTGGGGTGCTGCATAAAACCAGAGATTGAAATGAGCACAGATAAAGTTCCTTAAGCCAAATATGGAATAGACAAGAGCTACTCCTTGCTCAACGAAATGGACTCAACACCGCATATTAAACGCCTAAGAATGTACCTGACTAGTAAGTATCTTAAAACCTATGGATTGCTATGTCTCCGAAAGAGAATCAAGCACGTGTACAGGGGCATAAACGCAGCAGTGATAGGATTGGAGAGGTTCGGTGAGCAAATGAAGACCCTTTGAAGTCATATTGCATGGTACCCATTCCACGGGTTTCAACTCTCCAGGTTTAAGGTATTCTTCCTTCAGCTAAAACATGCATGTGGAACCCAGAGTATGATCAACCATGTGATCGGGAGACGTGTTCAAATATGTCTCAGTTTTCCTCCCCTGGTACTCGGGTGCAACATTCCAGACGCTTTACTAACACTCTCCCCACTTGGAGAGTCAGCGCCTTTAACCTCCTGTTTGGCCCAGTTTGCAATTTCTGCGGAAGATGAACAGGAATAGCGAGAACCAATGAGAGACTAGCTGGAGGTGTCTGGACGGGCAAATTTAACTCTCATTTCCCACCAGGAAGAGGAATTAACCAAAGGCTCAGCGTGCCGTGCCGGAACCAGATTAGGGCCTGAAGCCATCCTGCGGTGTTGCGGCCAGGTCACAAGAAAGCGAGTTGAAGAAAGGAGCTCAGGGGCACTGTAATTCACAAACCTGCAGAGTTATAAATGACAGCTATCGTCCAAAAATAGACTGAAGTAAGGCTGCCAAGAGGACTTGAAAGCGGGGCAGAATTGCAGGAAACCGATTTCAGGAGGTAGACTGGAATTGCATTGAAAGCATAGGAAAAGAGGCAGAACGTCCACAATGATGCACTTGGCCAAAAAGGGCGTATGCGTTTTTTCCTGAATATATTCAGGAAAAAACGCATACGCCCTTTTTGGCCAACCAAGCAAGCTTGCAAAGGAAATCTGCACTACAATGAAGTCTCACTTCCCCCGGTCAAAAGGGCCATCTGAAAAAAGTGTAAAATCCAGAAAGGCAGGACAGGCCATGGAGAACTGGGAGCCTTGTTATGCTGATGGGCGGGATGTAAATTGCCAACAGACACTCGGGAGAAGTGTATGGTGTTTCCTGAAACATCTAAAAAACAAAGCAACAGAGCCTAGGGCACTTCCACTTATGGTCCTATAGCTTAGGGAAATTAAAATCAAAAAGACACAGCCACCCCAAAGTTTGGGACGGCTCTGTTTACAAGAACCTCGTTTACAGTACAAGTTCAACATCGCAGAAAGTGAAAAATGGATAAAGAAGTTGTGGTATTTACTTACAAAGCAATATCACTCAGCAATGAAATCTATGTCATCAGGCCCTTAGCAGCACAATGAGTGGATTCAGGTATGATGATTCTAACTGAAATAAGTCACACAGAAAAAGAAACATCATAAGATATCAGTAATACACGGAATGTAAACTTGGCTACACAGGAACTGAATTACAGAACAGAACAGGGTCTCAAATTTAGAAAACCAACTTATGCTTGCTTAAGGGGAAAGGTGAGTTGGGGTGCTGCATAAAACCAGAGATTGAAATGAGCACAGATAAAGTTCCTTAAGCCAAATATGGAATAGACAAGAGCTACTCCTTGCTCAACGAAATGGACTCAACACCGCATATTAAACGCCTAAGAATGTACCTGACTAGTAAGTATCTTAAAACCTATGGATTGCTATGTCTCCGAAAGAGAATCAAGCATGTGTACAGGGGCATAAACGCAGCAGTGATAGGATTGGAGAGGTTCGGTGAGCAAATGAAGACCCTTTGAAGTCATATTGCATGGTACCCATTCCACGGGTTTCAACTACCAGGTTTAAGGTATTCTTCCTTCAGCTAAAACATGCATGTGGAACCCAGAGTATGATCAACCATGTGATCGGGAGACGTGTTCAAATATGTCTCAGTTTTCCTCCCTGGTACTCGGGTGCAACATTCCAGACGCTTTACTAACACTCTCCCGACTTGGAGAGTCAGTCCCTTTAACCTCCTGTTTGGCCCAGTTTGCAATTTCTGCGGAAGATGAACAGGAATAGCGAGAACCAATGAGAGACTAGCTGGAGGTGTCTGGACGGGCAAATTTAACTCTCATTTCCCACCAGGAAGAGGAATTAACCAAAGGCTCAGCGTGCCGTGCCGGAACCAGATTAGGGCCTGAAGCCATCCTGCGGTGTTGCGGCCAGGTCACAAGAAAGCGAGTTGAAGAAAGGAGCTCAGGGGCACTGTAATTCACAAACCTGCAGAGTTATAAATGACAGCTATCGTCCAAAAATAGACTGAAGTAAGGCTGCCAAGAGGACTTGAAAGCGGGGCAGAATTGCAGGAAACCGATTTCAGGAGGTAGACTGGAATTGCATTGAAAGCATAGGAAAAGAGGCAGAACGTCCACAATGATGCACTTGGCCAAAAAGGGCGTATGCGTTTTTTCCTGAATATATTCAGGAAAAAACGCATACGCCCTTTTTGGCCAACCAAGCAAGCTTGCAAAGGAAATCTGCACTACAATGAAGTCTCACTTCCCCCCGGTCAAAAGGGCCATCTGAAAAAAGTGTAAAATCCAGAAAGGCAGGACAGGCCATGGAGAACTGGGAGCCTTGTTATGCTGATGGGCGGGATGTAAATTGCCAACAGACACTCGGGAGAAGTGTATGGTGTTTCCTGAAACATCTAAAAAACAAAGCAACAGAGCCTAGGGCACTTCCACTTATGGTCCTATAGCTTAGGGAAATTAAAATCAAAAAGACACAGCCACCCCAAAGTTTGGGACGGCTCTGTTTACAAGAACCTCGTTTACCGTACAAGTTCAACATCGCAGAAAGTGATAAATGGATAAAGAAGTTGTGGTATTTACTTACAAAGCAATATCACTCAGCAATGAAATCTATGTCATCAGGCCCTTAGCAGCACAATGAGTGGATTCAGGTATGATGATTCTAACTGAAATAAGTCACACAGAAAAAGAAACATCATAAGATATCAGTAATACACGGAATGTAAACTTGGCTACACAGGAACTGAATTACAGAACAGAACAGGGTCTCAAATTTAGAAAACCAACTTATGCTTGCTTAAGGGGAAAGGTGAGTTGGGGTGCTGCATAAAACCAGAGATTGAAATGAGCACAGATAAAGTTCCTTAAGCCAAATATGGAATAGACAAGAGCTACTCCTTGCTCAACGAAATGGACTCAACACCGCATATTAAACGCCTAAGAATGTACCTGACTAGTAAGTATCTTAAAACCTATGGATTGCTATGTCTCCGAAAGAGAATCAAGCATGTGTACAGGGGCATAAACGCAGCAGTGATAGGATTGGAGAGGTTCGGTGAGCAAATGAAGACCCTTTGAAGTCATATTGCATGGTACCCATTCCACGGGTTTCAACTACCAGGTTTAAGGTATTCTTCCTTCAGCTAAAACATGCATGTGGAACCCAGAGTATGATCAACCATGTGATCGGGAGACGTGTTCAAATATGTCTCAGTTTTCCTCCCCTGGTACTCGGGTGCAACATTCCAGACGCTTTACTAACACTCTCCCCACTTGGAGAGTCAGCCCTTTAACCTCCTGTTTGGCCCAGTTTGCAATTTCTGCGGAAGATGAACAGGAATAGCGAGAACCAATGAGAGACTAGCTGGAGGTGTCTGGACGGGCAAATTTAACTCTCATTTCCCACCAGGAAGAGGAATTAACCAAAGGCTCAGCGTGCCGTGCCGGAACCAGATTAGGGCCTGAAGCCATCCTGCGGTGTTGCGGCCAGCTCACAAGAAAGCGAGTTGAAGAAAGGAGCTCAGGGGCACTGTAATTCACAAACCTGCAGAGTTATAAATGACAGCTATCGTCCAAAAATAGACTGAAGTAAGGCTGCCAAGAGGACTTGAAAGCGGGGCAGAATTGCAGGAAACCGATTTCAGGAGGTAGACTGGAATTGCATTGAAAGCATAGGAAAAGAGGCAGAACGTCCACAATGATGCACTTGGCCAAAAAGGGCGTATGCGTTTTTTCCTGAATATATTCAGGAAAAAACGCATACGCCCTTTTTGGCCAACCAAGCAAGGTTGCAAAGGAAATCTGCACTACAATGAAGTCTCACTTCCCCCGGTCAAAAGGGCCATCTGAAAAAAGTGTAAAATCCAGAAAGGCAGGACAGGTCATGGAGAACTGGGAGCCTTGTTATGCTGATGGGCGGGATGTAAATTGCCAACAGACACTCGGGAGAAGTGTATGGTGTTTCCTGAAACATCTAAAAAACAAAGCAACAGAGCCTAGGGCACTTCCACTTATGGTCCTATAGCTTAGGGAAATTAAAATCAAAAAGACACAGCCACCCCAAAGTTTGGGACGCCTCTGTTTACAAGAACCTCGTTTACAGTACAAGTTCAACATCGCAGAAAGTGAAAAATGGATAAAGAAGTTGTGGTATTTACTTACAAAGCAATATCACTCAGCAATGAAATCTATGTCATCAGGCCCTTAGCAGCACAATGAGTGGATTCAGGTATGATGATTCTAACTGAAATAAGTCACACAGAAAAAGAAACATCATAAGATATCAGTAATACACGGAATGTAAACTTGGCTACACAGGAACTGAATTACAGAACAGAACAGGGTCTCAAATTTAGAAAACCAACTTATGCTTGCTTAAGGGGAAAGGTGAGTTGGGGTGCTGCATAAAACCAGAGATTGAAATGAGCACAGATAAAGTTCCTTAAGCCAAATATGGAATAGACAAGAGCTACTCCTTGCTCAACGAAATGGACTCAACACCGCATATTAAACGACTAAGAATGTACCTGACTAGTAAGTATCTTAAAACCTATGGATTGCTATGTCTCCGAAAGAGAATCAAGCATGTGTACAGGGGCATAAACGCAGCAGTGATAGGATTGGAGAGGTTCGGTGAGCAAATGAAGACCCTTTGAAGTCATATTGCATGGTACCCATTCCACGGGTTCAACTCCCAGGTTTAAGGTATTCTTCCTTCAGCTAAAACATGCATGTGGAACCCAGAGTATGATCAACCATGTGATCGGGAGACGTGTTCAAATATGTCTCAGTTTTCCTCCCCTGGTACTCGGGTGCAACATTCCAGACGCTTTACTAACACTCTCCCCACTTGGAGAGTCAGCCCTTTAACCTCCTGTTTGGCCCAGTTTGCAATTTCTGCGGAAGATGTACAGGAATAGGGAGAACCAATGAGAGACAAGCGGGAGGTGTCTGGACGGGCAAATTTAACTCTCATTTCCCACCAGGATGAGGAATTAACCAAAGGCTCAGCGTGCCGTGCCGGAACCAGATTAGGGCCTGAAGCCATCCTGCGGTGTTGCGGCCAGCTCACAAGAAAGCGAGTTGAAGAAAGGAGCTCAGGGGCACTGTAATTCACAAACCTGCAGAGTTATAAATGACAGCTATCGTCCAAAAATAGACTGAAGTAAGGCTGCCAAGAGGACTTGAAAGCGGGGCAGAATTGCAGGAAACCGATTTCAGGAGGTAGACTGGAATTGCATTGAAAGCATAGGAAAAGAGGCAGAACGTCCACAATGATGCACTTGGCCAAAAAGGGCGTATGCGTTTTTTCCTGAATATATTCAGGAAAAAACGCATACGCCCTTTTTGGCCAACCAAGCAAGCTTGCAAAGGAAATCTGCACTACAATGAAGTCTCACTTCCCCCCGGTCAAAAGGGCCATCTGAAAAAAGTGTAAAATCCAGAAAGGCAGGACAGGCCATGGAGAACTGGGAGCCTTGTTATGCTGATGGGCGGGATGTAAATTGCCAACAGACACTCGGGAGAAGTGTATGGTGTTTCCTGAAACATCTAAAAAACAAAGCAACAGAGCCTAGGGCACTTCCACTTATGGTCCTATAGCTTAGGGAAATTAAAATCAAAAAGACACAGCCACCCCAAAGTTTGGGACGGCTCTGTTTACAAGAACCTCGTTTACAGTACAAGTTCAACATCGCAGAAAGTGAAAAATGGATAAAGAAGTTGTGGTATTTACTTACAAAGCAATATCACTCAGCAATGAAATCTATGTCATCAGGCCCTTAGCAGCACAATGAGTGGATTCAGGTATGATGATTCTAACTGAAATAAGTCACACAGAAAAAGAAACATCATAAGATATCAGTAATACACGGAATGTAAACTTGGCTACACAGGAACTGAATTACAGAACAGAACAGGGTCTCAAATTTAGAAAACCAACTTATGCTTGCTTAAGGGGAAAGGTGAGTTGGGGTGCTGCATAAAACCAGAGATTGAAATGAGCACAGATAAAGTTCCTTAAGCCAAATATGGAATAGACAAGAGCTACTCCTTGCTCAACGAAATGGACTCAACACCGCATATTAAACGCCTAAGAATGTACCTGACTAGTAAGTATCTTAAAACCTATGGATTGCTATGTCTCCGAAAGAGAATCAAGCATGTGTACAGGGGCATAAACGCAGCAGTGATAGGATTGGAGAGGTTCGGTGAGCAAATGAAGACCCTTTGAAGTCATATTGCATGGTACCCATTCCACGGGTTTCAACTCCCAGGTTTAAGGTATTCTTCCTTCAGCTAAAACATGCATGTGGAACCCAGAGTATGATCAACCATGTGATCGGGAGACGTGTTCAAATATGTCTCAGTTTTCCTCCCCTGGTACTCGGGTGCAACATTCCAGACGCTTTACTAACACTCTCCCCACTTGGAGAGTCAGCCCTTTAACCTCCTGTTTGGCCCAGTTTGCAATTTCTGCGGAAGATGAACAGGAATAGCGAGAACCAATGAGAGACTAGCTGGAGGTGTCTGGACGGGCAAATTTAACTCTCATTTCCCACCAGGAAGAGGAAATAACCAAAGGCTCAGCGTGCCGTGCCGGAACCAGATTAGGGCCTGAAGCCATCCTGCGGTGTTGCGGCCAGCTCACAAGAAAGCGAGTTGAAGAAAGGAGCTCAGGGGCACTGTAATTCACAAACCTGCAGAGTTATAAATGACAGCTATCGTCCAAAAATAGACTGAAGTAAGGCTGCCAAGAGGACTTGAAAGCGGGGCAGAATTGCAGGAAACCGATTTCAGGAGGTAGACTGGAATTGCATTGAAAGCATAGGAAAAGAGGCAGAACGTCCACAATGATGCACTTGGCCAAAAAGGGCGTATGCGTTTTTTCCTGAATATATTCAGGAAAAAACGCATACGCCCTTTTTGGCCAACCAAGCAAGCTTGCAAAGGAAATCTGCACTACAATGAAGTCTCACTTCCCCCCGGTCAAAAGGGCCATCTGAAAAAAGTGTAAAATCCAGAAAGGCAGGACAGGCCATGGAGAACTGGGAGCCTTGTTATGCTGATGGGCGGGATGTAAATTGCCAACAGACACTCAGGAGAAGTGTATGGTGTTTCCTGAAACATCTAAAAAACAAAGCAACAGAGCCTAGGGCACTTCCACTTATGGTCCTATAGCTTAGGGAAATTAAAATCAAAAAGACACAGCCACCCCAAAGTTTGGGACGCCTCTGTTTACAAGAACCTCGTTTACAGTACAAGTTCAACATCGCAGAAAGTGAAAAATGGATAAAGAAGTTGTGGTATTTACTTACAAAGCAATATCACTCAGCAATGAAATCTATGTCATCAGGCCCTTAGCAGCACAATGAGTGGATTCAGGTATGATGATTCTAACTGAAATAAGTCACACAGAAAAAGAAACATCATAAGATATCAGTAATACACGGAATGTAAACTTGGCTACACAGGAACTGAATTACAGAACAGAACAGGGTCTCAAATTTAGAAAACCAACTTATGCTTGCTTAAGGGTAAAGGTGAGTTGGGGTGCTGCATAAAACCAGAGATTGAAATGAGCACAGATAAAGTTCCTTAAGCCAAATATGGAATAGACAAGAGCTACTCCTTGCTCAACGAAATGGACTCAACACCGCATATTAAACGCCTAAGAATGTACCTGACTAGTAAGTATCTTAAAACCTATGGATTGCTATGTCTCCGAAAGAGAATCAAGCGTGTGTACAGGGGCATAAACGCAGCAGTGATAGGATTGGAGAGGTTCGGTGAGCAAATGAAGACCCTTTGAAGTCATATTGCATGGTACCCATTCCACGGGTTTCAACTCCCAGGTTTAAGGTATTCTTCCTTCAGCTAAAACATGCATGTGGAACCCAGAGTATGATCAACCATGTGATCGGGAGACGTGTTCAAATATGTCTCAGTTTTCCTCCCCTGGTACTCGGGTGCAACATTCCAGACGCTTTACTAACACTCTCCCCACTTGGAGAGTCAGTCCCTTTAACCTCCTGTTTGGCCCAGTTTGCAATTTCTGCGGAAGATGAACAGGAATAGCGAGAACCAATGAGAGACTAGCTGGAGGTGTCTGGATGGACAAATTTAACTCTCATTTCCCACCAGGAAGAGGAATTAACCAAAGGCTCAGCGTGCCGTGCCGGAACCAGATTAGGGCCTGAAGCCATCCTGCGGTGTTGCGGCCAGGTCACAAGAAAGCGAGTTGAAGAAAGGAGCTCAGGGGCACTGTAATTCACAAACCTGCAGAGTTATAAATGACAGCTATCGTCCAAAAATAGACTGAAGTAAGGCTGCCAAGAGGACTTGAAAGCGGGGCAGAATTGCAGGAAACCGATTTCAGGAGGTAGACTGGAATTGCATTGAAAGCATAGGAAAAGAGGCAGAACGTCCACAATGATGCACTTGGCCAAAAAGGGCGTATGCGTTTTTTCCTGAATATATTCAGGAAAAAACGCATACGCCCTTTTTGGCCAACCAAGCAAGCTTGCAAAGGAAATCTGCACTACAATGAAGTCTCACTTCCCCCCGGTCAAAAGGGCCATCTGAAAAAAGTGTAAAATCCAGAAAGGCAGGACAGGCCATGGAGAACTGGGAGCCTTGTTATGCTGATGGGCGGGATGTAAATTGCCAACAGACACTCGGGAGAAGTGTATGGTGTTTCCTGAAACATCTAAAAAACAAAGCAACAGAGCCTAGGGCACTTCCACTTATGGTCCTATAGCTTAGGGAAATTAAAATCAAAAAGACACAGCCACCCCAAAGTTTGGAACGCCTCTGTTTACAAGAACCTCGTTTACAGTACAAGTTCAACATCGCAGAAAGTGAAAAATGGATAAAGAAGTTGTGGTATTTACTTACAAAGCAATATCACTCAGCAATGAAATCTATGTCATCAGGCCCTTAGCAGCACAATGAGTGGATTCAGGTATGATGATTCTAACTGAAATAAGTCACACAGAAAAAGAAACATCATAAGATATCAGTAATACACGGAATGTAAACTTGGCTACACAGGAACTGAATTACAGAACAGAACAGGGTCTCAAATTTAGAAAACCAACTTATGCTTGCTTAAGGGAAAGGTGAGTTGGGGTGCTGCATAAAACCAGAGATTGAAATGAGCACAGATAAAGTTCCTTAAGCCAAATATGGAATAGACAAGAGCTACTCCTTGCTCAACGAAATGGACTCAACACCGCATATTAAACGCCTAAGAATGTACCTGACTAGTAAGTATCTTAAAACCTATGGATTGCTATGTCTCCGAAAGAGAATCAAGCATGTGTACAGGGGCATAAACGCAGCAGTGATAGGATTGGAGAGGTTCGGTGAGCAAATGAAGACCCTTTGAAGTCATATTGCATGGTACCCATTCCACGGGTTTCAACTCCCAGGTTTAAGGTATTCTTCCTTCAGCTAAAACATGCATGTGGAACCCAGAGTATGATCAACCATGTGATCGGGAGACGTGTTCAAATATGTCTCAGTTTTCCTCCCCTGGTACTCGGGTGCAACATTCCAGACGCTTTACTAACACTCTCCCCACTTGGAGAGTCAGCCCTTTAACCTCCTGTTTGGCCCAGTTTGCAATTTCTGCGGAAGATGAACAGGAATAGCGAGAACCAATGAGAGACTAGCTGGAGGTGTCTGGACGGGCAAATTTAACTCTCATTTCCCACCAGGAAGAGGAATTAACCAAAGGCTCAGCGTGCCGTGCCGGAACCAGATTAGGGCCTGAAGCCATCCTGCGGTGTTGCGGCCAGCTCACAAGAAAGCGAGTTGAAGAAAGGAGCTCAGGGGCACTGTAATTCACAAACCTGCAGAGTTATAAATGACAGCTATCGTCCAAAAATAGACTGAAGTAAGGCTGCCAAGAGGACTTGAAAGCGGGGCAGAATTGCAGGAAACCGATTTCAGGAGGTAGACTGGAATTGCATTGAAAGCATAGGAAAAGAGGCAGAACGTCCACAATGATGCACTTGGCCAAAAAGGGCGTATGCGTTTTTTCCTGAATATATTCAGGAAAAAACGCATACGCCCTTTTTGGCCAACCAAGCAAGCTTGCAAAGGAAATCTGCACTACAATGAAGTCTCACTTCCCCCGGTCAAAAGGGCCATCTGAAAAAAGTGTAAAATCCAGAAAGGCAGGACAGGCCATGGAGAACTGGGAGCCTTGTTATGCTGATGGGCGGGATGTAAATTGCCAACAGACACTCGGGAGAAGTGTATGGTGTTTCCTGAAACATCTAAAAAACAAAGCAACAGAGCCTAGGGCACTTCCACTTATGGTCCTATAGCTTAGGGAAATTAAAATCAAAAAGACACAGCCACCCCAAAGTTTGGGACGCTCTGTTTACAAGAACCTCGTTTACAGTACAAGTTCAACATCGCAGAAAGTGAAAAATGGATAAAGAAGTTGTGGTATTTACTTACAAAGCAATATCACTCAGCAATGAAATCTATGTCATCAGGCCCTTAGCAGCACAATGAGTGGATTCAGGTATGATGATTCTAACTGAAATAAGTCACACAGAAAAAGAAACATCATAAGATATCAGTAATACACGGAATGTAAACTTGGCTACACAGGAACTGAATTACAGAACAGAACAGGGTCTCAAATTTAGAAAACCAACTTATGCATGGGGAAAGGTGAGTTGGGGTGCTGCATAAAACCAGAGATTGAAATGAGCACAGATAAAGTTCCTTAAGCCAAATATGGAATAGACAAGAGCTACTCCTTGCTCAACGAAATGGACTCAACACCGCATATTAAACGCCTAAGAATGTACCTGACTAGTAAGTATCTTAAAACCTATGGATTGCTATGTCTCCGAAAGAGAATCAAGCATGTGTACAGGGGCATAAACGCAGCAGTGATAGGATTGGAGAGGTTCGGTGAGCAAATGAAGACCCTTTGAAGTCATATTGCATGGTACCCATTCCACGGGTTTCAACACCCAGGTTTAAGGTATTCTTCCTTCAGCTAAAACATGCATGTGGAACCCAGAGTATGATCAACCATGTGATCGGGAGACGTGTTCAAATATGTCTCAGTTTTCCTCCCCTGGTACTCGGGTGCAACATTCCAGACACTTTACTAACACTCTCCCCACTTGGAGAGTCAGTCCCTTTAACCTCCTGTTTGGCCCAGTTTGCAATTTCTGCGGAAGATGAACAGGAATAGCGAGAACCAATGAGAGACTAGCTGGAGGTGTCTGGACGGGCAAATTTAACTCTCATTTCCCACCAGGAAGAGGAAATAACCAAAGGCTCAGCGTGCCGTGCCGGAACCAGATTAGGGCCTGAAGCCATCCTGCGGTGTTGCGGCCAGCTCACAAGAAAGCGAGTTGAAGAAAGGAGCTCAGGGGCACTGTAATTCACAAACCTGCAGAGTTATAAATGACAGCTATCGTCCAAAAATAGACTGAAGTAAGGCTGCCAAGAGGACTTGAAAGCGGGGCAGAATTGCAGGAAACCGATTTCAGGAGGTAGACTGGAATTGCATTGAAAGCATAGGAAAAGAGGCAGAACGTCCACAATGATGCACTTGGCCAAAAAGGGCGTATGCGTTTTTTCCTGAATATATTCAGGAAAAAACGCATACGCCCTTTTTGGCCAACCAAGCAAGCTTGCAAAGGAAATCTGCACTACAATGAAGTCTCACTTCCCCCCGGTCAAAAGGGCCATCTGAAAAAAGTGTAAAATCCAGAAAGGCAGGACAGGCCATGGAGAACTGGGAGCCTTGTTATGCTGATGGGCGGGATGTAAATTGCCAACAGACACTCGGGAGAAGTGTATGGTGTTTCCTGAAACATCTAAAAAACAAAGCAACAGAGCCTAGGGCACTTCCACTTATGGTCCTATAGCTTAGGGAAATTAAAATCAAAAAGACACAGCCACCCCAAAGTTTGGAACGCTCTGTTTACAAGAACCTCGTTTACAGTACAAGTTCAACATCGCAGAAAGTGAAAAATGGATAAAGAAGTTGTGGTATTTACTTACAAAGCAATATCACTCAGCAATGAAATCTATGTCATCAGGCCCTTAGCAGCACAATGAGTGGATTCAGGTATGATGATTCTAACTGAAATAAGTCACACAGAAAAAGAAACATCATAAGATATCAGTAATACACGGAATGTAAACTTGGCTACACAGGAACTGAATTACAGAACAGAACAGGGTCTCAAATTTAGAAAACCAACTTATGCTTGCTTAAGGGGAAAGGTGAGTTGGGGTGCTGCATAAAACCAGAGATTGAAATGAGCACAGATAAAGTTCCTTAAGCCAAATATGGAATAGACAAGAGCTACTCCTTGCTCAACGAAATGGACTCAACACCGCATATTAAACGCCTAAGAATGTACCTGACTAGTAAGTATCTTAAAACCTATGGATTGCTATGTCTCCAAAAGAGAATCAAGCATGTGTACAGGGGCATAAACGCAGCAGTGATAGGATTGGAGAGGTTCGGTGAGCAAATGAAGACCCTTTGAAGTCATATTGCATGGTACCCATTCCACGGGTTTCAACTCCCAGGTTTAAGGTATTCTTCCTTCAGCTAAAACATGCATGTGGAACCCAGAGTATGATCAACCATGTGATCGGGAGACGTGTTCAAATATGTCTCAGTTTTCCTCCCCTGGTACTCGGGTGCAACATTCCAGACGCTTTACTAACACTCTCCCCACTTGGAGAGTCAGCCCTTTAACCTCCTGTTTGGCCCAGTTTGCAATTTCTGCGGAAGATGAACAGGAATAGCGAGAACCAATGAGAGACTAGCTGGAGGTGTCTGGACGGGCAAATTTAACTCTCATTTCCCACCAGGAAGAGGAAATAACCAAAGGCTCAGCGTGCCGTGCCGGAACCAGATTAGGGCCTGAAGCCATCCTGCGGTGTTGCGGCCAGCTCACAAGAAAGCGAGTTGAAGAAAGGAGCTCAGGGGCACTGTAATTCACAAACCTGCAGAGTTATAAATGACAGCTATCGTCCAAAAATAGACTGAAGTAAGGCTGCCAAGAGGACTTGAAAGCGGGGCAGAATTGCAGGAAACCGATTTCAGGAGGTAGACTGGAATTGCATTGAAAGCATAGGAAAAGAGGCAGAACGTCCACAATGATGCACTTGGCCAAAAAGGGCGTATGCGTTTTTTCCTGAATATATTCAGGAAAAAACGCATACGCCCTTTTTGGCCAACCAAGCAAGCTTGCAAAGGAAATCTGCACTACAATGAAGTCTCACTTCCCCCGGTCAAAAGGGCCATCTGAAAAAAGTGTAAAATCCAGAAAGGCAGGACAGGCCATGGAGAACTGGGAGCCTTGTTATGCTGATGGGCGGGATGTAAATTGCCAACAGACACTCGGGAGAAGTGTATGGTGTTTCCTGAAACATCTAAAAAACAAAGCAACAGAGCCTAGGGCACTTCCACTTATGGTCCTATAGCTTAGGGAAATTAAAATCAAAAAGACACAGCCACCCCAAAGTTTGGAACGCTCTGTTTACAAGAACCTCGTTTACAGTACAAGTTCAACATCGCAGAAAGTGAAAAATGGATAAAGAAGTTGTGGTATTTACTTACAAAGCAATATCACTCAGCAATGAAATCTATGTCATCAGGCCCTTAGCAGCACAATGAGTGGATTCAGGTATGATGATTCTAACTGAAATAAGTCACACAGAAAAAGAAACATCATAAGATATCAGTAATACACGGAATGTAAACTTGGCTACACAGGAACTGAATTACAGAACAGAACAGGGTCTCAAATTTAGAAAACCAACTTATGCTTGCTTAAGGGGAAAGGTGAGTTGGGGTGCTGCATAAAACCAGAGATTGAAATGAGCACAGATAAAGTTCCTTAAGCCAAATATGGAATAGACAAGAGCTACTCCTTGCTCAACGAAATGGACTCAACACCGCATATTAAACGCCTAAGAATGTACCTGACTAGTAAGTATCTTAAAACCTATGGATTGCTATGTCTCCGAAAGAGAATCAAGCATGTGTACAGGGGCATAAACGCAGCAGTGATAGGATTGGAGAGGTTCGGTGAGCAAATGAAGACCCTTTGAAGTCATATTGCATGGTACCCATTCCACGGGTTTCAACTCCCAGGTTTAAGGTATTCTTCCTTCAGCTAAAACATGCATGTGGAACCCAGAGTATGATCAACCATGTGATCGGGAGACGTGTTCAAATATGTCTCAGTTTTCCTCCCCTGGTACTCGGGTGCAACATTCCAGACGCTTTACTAACACTCTCCCCACTTGGAGAGTCAGCCCTTTAACCTCCTGTTTGGCCCAGTTTGCAATTTCTGCGGAAGATGAACAGGAATAGCGAGAACCAATGAGAGACTAGCTGGAGGTGTCTGGACGGGCAAATTTAACTCTCATTTCCCACCAGGAAGAGGAATTAACCAAAGGCTCAGCGTGCCGTGCCGGAACCAGATTAGGGCCTGAAGCCATCCTGCGGTGTTGCGGCCAGCTCACAAGAAAGCGAGTTGAAGAAAGGAGCTCAGGGGCACTGTAATTCACAAACCTGCAGAGTTATAAATGACAGCTATCGTCCAAAAATAGACTGAAGTAAGGCTGCCAAGAGGACTTGAAAGCGGGGCAGAATTGCAGGAAACCGATTTCAGGAGGTAGACTGGAATTGCATTGAAAGCATAGGAAAAGAGGCAGAACGTCCACAATGATGCACTTGGCCAAAAAGGGCGTATGCGTTTTTTCCTGAATATATTCAGGAAAAAACGCATACGCCCTTTTTGGCCAACCAAGCAAGCTTGCAAAGGAAATCTGCACTACAATGAAGTCTCACTTCCCCCCGGTCAAAAGGGCCATCTGAAAAAAGTGTAAAATCCAGAAAGGCAGGACAGGCCATGGAGAACTGGGAGCCTTGTTATGCTGATGGGCGGGATGTAAATTGCCAACAGACACTCGGGAGAAGTGTATGGTGTTTCCTGAAACATCTAAAAAACAAAGCAACAGAGCCTAGGGCACTTCCACTTATGGTCCTATAGCTTAGGGAAATTAAAATCAAAAAGACACAGCCACCCCAAAGTTTGGGACGCCTCTGTTTACAAGAACCTCGTTTACAGTACAAATTCAACATCGCAGAAAGTGAAAAATGGATAAAGAAGTTGTGGTATTTACTTACAAAGCAATATCACTCAGCAATGAAATCTATGTCATCAGGCCCTGAGCAGCACAATGAGTGGATTCAGGTATGATGATTCTAACTGAAATAAGTCACACAGAAAAAGAAACATCATAAGATATCAGTAATACACGGAATGTAAACTTGGCTACACAGGAACTGAATTACAGAACAGAACAGGGTCTCAAATTTAGAAAACCAACTTATGCTTGCTTAAGGGGAAAGGTGAGTTGGGGTGCTGCATAAAACCAGAGATTGAAATGAGCACAGATAAAGTTCCTTAAGCCAAATATGGAATAGACAAGAGCTACTCCTTGCTCAACGAAATGGACTCAACACCGCATATTAAACGCCTAAGAATGTACCTGACTAGTAAGTATCTTAAAACCTATGGATTGCTATGTCTCCGAAAGAGAATCAAGCATGTGTACAGGGGCATAAACGCAGCAGTGATAGGATTGGAGAGGTTCGGTGAGCAAATGAAGACCCTTTGAAGTCATATTGCATGGTACCCATTCCACGGGTTTCAACTCCCAGGTTTAAGGTATTCTTCCTTCAGCTAAAACATGCATGTGGAACCCAGAGTATGATCAACCATGTGATCGGGAGACGTGTTCAAATATGTCTCAGTTTTCCTCCCCTGGTACTCGGGTGCAACATTCCAGACGCTTTACTAACACTCTCCCCACTTGGAGAGTCAGTCCCTTTAACCTCCTGTTTGGCCCAGTTTGCAATTTCTGCAGAAGATGAACAGGAATAGCGAGAACCAATGAGAGACTAGCTGGAGGTGTCTGGACGGGCAAATTTAACTCTCATTTCCCACCAGGAAGAGGAATAACCAAAGGCTCAGCGTGCCGTGCCGGAACCAGATTAGGGCCTGAAGCCATCCTGCGGTGTTGCGGCCAGCTCACAAGAAAGCGAGTTGAAGAAAGGAGCTCAGGGGCACTGTAATTCACAAACCTGCAGAGTTATAAATGACAGCTATCGTCCAAAAATAGACTGAAGTAAGGCTGCCAAGAGGACTTGAAAGCGGGGCAGAATTGCAGGAAACCGATTTCAGGAGGTAGACTGGAATTGCATTGAAAGCATAGGAAAAGAGGCAGAACGTCCACAATGATGCACTTGGCCAAAAAGGGCGTATGCGTTTTTTCCTGAATATATTCAGGAAAAAACGCATACGCCCTTTTTGGCCAACCAAGCAAGCTTGCAAAGGAAATCTGCACTACAATGAAGTCTCACTTCCCCCGGTCAAAAGGGCCATCTGAAAAAAGTGTAAAATCCAGAAAGGCAGGACAGGCCATGGAGAACTGGGAGCCTTGTTATGCTGATGGGCGGGATGTAAATTGCCAACAGACACTCGGGAGAAGTGTATGGTGTTTCCTGAAACATCTAAAAAACAAAGCAACAGAGCCTAGGGCACTTCCACTTATGGTCCTATAGCTTAGGGAAATTAAAATCAAAAAGACACAGCCACCCCAAAGTTTGGGACGCCTCTGTTTACAAGAACCTCGTTTACAGTACAAGTTCAACATCGCAGAAAGTGAAAAATGGATAAAGAAGTTGTGGTATTTACTTACAAAGCAATATCACTCAGCAATGAAATCTGTGTCATCAGGCCCTTAGCAGCACAATGAGTGGATTCAGGTATGATGATTCTAACTGAAATAAGTCACACAGAAAAAGAAACATCATAAGATATCAGTAATACACGGAATGTAAACTTGGCTACACAGGAACTGAATTACAGAACAGAACAGGGTCTCAAATTTAGAAAACCAACTTATGCTTGCTTAAGGGGAAAGGTGAGTTGGGGTGCTGCATAAAACCAGAGATTGAAATGAGCACAGATAAAGTTCCTTAAGCCAAATATGGAATAGACAAGAGCTACTCCTTGCTCAACGAAATGGACTCAACACCGCATATTAAACGCCTAAGAATGTACCTGACTAGTAAGTATCTTAAAACCTATGGATTGCTATGTCTCCGAAAGAGAATCAAGCATGTGTACAGGGGCATAAACGCAGCAGTGATAGGATTGGAGAGGTTCGGTGAGCAAATGAAGACCCTTTTAAGTCATATTGCATGGTACCCATTCCACGGGTTTCAACTCCCAGGTTTAAGGTATTCTTCCTTCAGCTAAAACATGCATGTGGAACCCAGAGTATGATCAACCATGTGATCGGGAGACGTGTTCAAATATGTCTCAGTTTTCCTCCCCTGGTACTCGGGTGCAACATTCCAGACGCTTTACTAACACTCTCCCCACTTGGAGAGTCAGTCCTTTAACCTCCTGTTTGGCCCAGTTTGCAATTTCTGCGGAAGATGAACAGGAATAGCGAGAACCAATGAGAGACTAGCTGGAGGTGTCTGGACGGGCAAATTTAACTCTCATTTCCCACCAGGAAGAGGAATTAACCAAAGGCTCAGCGTGCCGTGCCGGAACCAGATTAGGGCCTGAAGCCATCCTGCGGTGTTGCGGCCAGGTCACAAGAAAGCGAGTTGAAGAAAGGAGCTCAGGGGCACTGTAATTCACAAACCTGCAGAGTTATAAATGACAGCTATCGTCCAAAAATAGACTGAAGTAAGGCTGCCAAGAGGACTTGAAAGCGGGGCAGAATTGCAGGAAACCGATTTCAGGAGGTAGACTGGAATTGCATTGAAAGCATAGGAAAAGAGGCAGAACGTCCACAATGATGCACTTGGCCAAAAAGGGCGTATGCGTTTTTTCCTGAATATATTCAGGAAAAAACGCATACGCCCTTTTTGGCCAACCAAGCAAGCTTGCAAAGGAAATCTGCACTACAATGAAGTCTCACTTCCCCCCGGTCAAAAGGGCCATCTGAAAAAAGTGTAAAATCCAGAAAGGCAGGACAGGCCATGGAGAACTGGGAGCCTTGTTATGCTGATGGGCGGGATGTAAATTGCCAACAGACACTCGGGAGAAGTGTATGGTGTTTCCTGAAACATCTAAAAAACAAAGCAACAGAGCCTAGGGCACTTCCACTTATGGTCCTATAGCTTAGGGAAATTAAAATCAAAAAGACACAGCCACCCCAAAGTTTGGAACGCCTCTGTTTACAAGAACCTCGTTTACAGTACAAGTTCAACATCACAGAAAGTGAAAAATGGATAAAGAAGTTGTGGTATTTACTTACAAAGCAATATCACTCAGCAATGAAATCTATGTCATCAGGCCCTTAGCAGCACAATGAGTGGATTCAGGTATGATGATTCTAACTGAAATAAGTCACACAGAAAAAGAAACATCATAAGATATCAGTAATACACGGAATGTAAACTTGGCTACACAGGAACTGAATTACAGAACAGAACAGGGTCTCAAATTTAGAAAACCAACTTATGCTTGCTTAAGGGGAAAGGTGAGTTGGGGTGCTGCATAAAACCAGAGATTGAAATGAGCACAGATAAAGTTCCTTAAGCCAAATATGGAATAGACAAGAGCTACTCCTTGCTCAATGAAATGGACTCAACACCGCATATTAAACGCCTAAGAATGTACCTGACTAGTAAGTATCTTAAAACCTATGGATTGCTATGTCTCCGAAAGAGAATCAAGCATGTGTACAGGGGCATAAACGCAGCAGTGATAGGATTGGAGAGGTTCGGTGAGCAAATGAAGACCCTTTGAAGTCATATTGCATGGTACCCATTCCACGGGTTTCAACTACCAGGTTTAAGGTATTCTTCCTTCAGCTAAAACATGCATGTGGAACCCAGAGTATGATCAACCATGTGATCGGGAGACGTGTTCAAATATGTCTCAGTTTTCCTCCCCTGGTACTCGGGTGCAACATTCCAGACGCTTTACTAACACTCTCCCCACTTGGAGAGTCAGCCCTTTAACCTCCTGTTTGGCCCAGTTTGCAATTTCTGCGGAAGATGAACAGGAATAGCGAGAACCAATGAGAGACTAGCTGGAGGTGTCTGGACGGGCAAATTTAACTCTCATTTCCCACCAGGAAGAGGAAATAACCAAAGGCTCAGCGTGCCGTGCCGGAACCAGATTAGGGCCTGAAGCCATCCTGCGGTGTTGCGGCCAGCTCACAAGAAAGCGAGTTGAAGAAAGGAGCTCAGGGGCACTGTAATTCACAAACCTGCAGAGTTATAAATGACAGCTATCGTCCAAAAATATACTGAAGTAAGGCTGCCAAGAGGACTTGAAAGCGGGGCAGAATTGCAGGAAACCGATTTCAGGAGGTAGACTGGAATTGCATTGAAAGCATAGGAAAAGAGGCAGAACGTCCACAATGATGCACTTGGCCAAAAAGGGCGTATGCGTTTTTTCCTGAATATATTCAGGAAAAAACGCATACGCCCTTTTTGGCCAACCAAGCAAGCTTGCAAAGGAAATCTGCACTACAATGAAGTCTCACTTCCCCCCGGTCAAAAGGGCCATCTGAAAAAAGTGTAAAATCCAGAAAGGCAGGACAGGCCATGGAGAACTGGGAGCCTTGTTATGCTGATGGGCGGGATGTAAATTGCCAACAGACACTCGGGAGAAGTGTATGGTGTTTCCTGAAACATCTAAAAAACAAAGCAACAGAGCCTAGGGCACTTCCACTTATGGTCCTATAGCTTAGGGAAATTAAAATCAAAAAGACACAGCCTCCCAAAAGTTTGGGACACCTCTGTTTACAAGAACCTCGTTTACAGTACTAGTTCAACATCGCAGAAAGTGAAAAATGGATAAAGAATTTGTGGTATTTACTTACAAAGCAATATCACTCAGCAATGAAATCTATGTCATCAGGCCCTTAGCAGCACAATGAGTGGATTCAGGTATATGATTCTAACTGAAATAAGTCACACAGAAAAAGAAACATCATAAGATATCAGTAATACATGGAATGTAAACTTGGCTACACAGGAACTGAATTACAGAACAGAACAGGGTCTCAAATTTAGAAAACCAACTTATGCTTGCTTAAGGGGAAAGGTGAGTTGGGGTGCTGCATAAAACCAGAGATTGAAATGAGCACAGATAAAGTTCCTTAAGCCAAATATGGAATAGACAAGAGCTACTCCTTGCTCAACGAAATGGACTCAACACCGCATATTAAACGCCTAAGAATGTACCTGACTAGTAAGTATCTTAAAACCTATGGATTGCTATGTCTCCGAAAGAGAATCAAGCATGTGTACAGGGGCATAAACGCAGCAGTGATAGGATTGGAGAGGTTCGGTGAGCAAATGAAGACCCTTTGAAGTCATATTGCATGGTACCCATTCCACGGGTTTCAACTCCCAGGTTTAAGGTATTCTTCCTTCAGCTAAAACATGCATGTGGAACCCAGAGTATGATCAACCATGTGATCGGGAGACGTGTTCAAATATGTCTCAGTTTTCCTCCCCTGGTACTCGGGTGCAACATTCCAGACGCTTTACTAACACTCTCCCCACTTGGAGAGTCAGCCCTTTAACCTCCTGTTTGGCCCAGTTTGCAATTTCTGCGGAAGATGAACAGGAATAGCGAGAACCAATGAGAGACTAGCTGGAGGTGTCTGGACGGGCAAATTTAACTCTCATTTCCCACCAGGAAGAGGAAATAACCAAAGGCTCAGCGTGCCGTGCCGGAACCAGATTAGGGCCTGAAGCCATCCTGCGGTGTTGCGGCCAGCTCACAAGAAAGCGAGTTGAAGAAAGGAGCTCAGGGGCACTGTAATTCACAAACCTGCAGAGTTATAAATGACAGCTATCGTCCAAAAATAGACTGAAGTAAGGCTGCCAAGAGGACTTGAAAGCGGGGCAGAATTGCAGGAAACCGATTTCAGGAGGTAGACGGGAATTGCATTGAAAGCATAGGAAAAGAGGCAGAACGTCCACAATGATGCACTTGGCCAAAAAGGGCGTATGCGTTTTTTCCTGAATATATTCAGGAAAAAACGCATACGCCCTTTTTGGCCAACCAAGCAAGCTTGCAAAGGAAATCTGCACTACAATGAAGTCTCACTTCCCCCGGTCAAAAGGGCCATCTGAAAAAAGTGTAAAATCCAGAAAGGCAGGACAGGCCATGGAGAACTGGGAGCCTTGTTATGCTGATGGGCGGGATGTAAATTGCCAACAGACACTCGGGAGAAGTGTATGGTGTTTCCTGAAACATCTAAAAAACAAAGCAACAGAGCCTAGGGCACTTCCACTTATGGTCCTATAGCTTAGGGAAATTAAAATCAAAAAGACACAGCCACCCCAAAGTTTGGAACGGCTCTGTTTACAAGAACCTCGTTTACAGTACAAGTTCAACATCGCAGAAAGTGAAAAATGGATAAAGAAGTTGTGGTATTTACTTACAAAGCAATATCACTCAGCAATGAAATCTATGTCATCAGGCCCTTAGCAGCACAATGAGTGGATTCAGGTATGATGATTCTAACTGAAATAAGTCACACAGAAAAAGAAACATCATAAGATATCAGTAATACACGGAATGTAAACTTGGCTACACAGGAACTGAATTACAGAACAGAACAGGGTCTCAAATTTAGAAAACCAACTTATGCTTGCTTAAGGGGAAAGGTGAGTTGGGGTGCTGCATAAAACCAGAGATTGAAATGAGCACAGATAAAGTTCCTTAAGCCAAATATGGAATAGACAAGAGCTACTCCTTGCTCAACGAAATGGACTCAACACCGCATATTAAACGCCTAAGAATGTACCTGACTAGTAAGTATCTTAAAACCTATGGATTGCTATGTCTCCGAAAGAGAATCAAGCATGTGTACAGGGGCATAAACGCAGCAGTGATAGGATTGGAGAGGTTCGGTGAGCAAATGAAGACCCTTTGAAGTCATATTGCATGGTACCCATTCCACGGGTTTCAACTACCCAGGTTTAAGGTATTCTTCCTTCAGCTAAAACATGCATGTGGAACCCAGAGTATGATCAACCATGTGATCGGGAGACGTGTTCAAATATGTCTCAGTTTTCCTCCCCTGGTACTCGGGTGCAACATTCCAGACGCTTTACTAACACTCTCCCCACTTGGAGAGTCAGTCCTTTAACCTCCTGTTTGGCCCAGTTTGCAATTTCTGCGGAAGATGAACAGGAATAGCGAGAACCAATGAGAGACTAGCTGGAGGTGTCTGGACGGGCAAATTTAACTCTCATTTCCCACCAGGAAGAGGAATTAACCAAAGGCTCAGCGTGCCGTGCCGGAACCAGATTAGGGCCTGAAGCCATCCTGCGGTGTTGCGGCCAGCTCACAAGAAAGCGAGTTGAAGAAAGGAGCTCAGGGGCACTGTAATTCACAAACCTGCAGAGTTATAAATGACAGCTATCGTCCAAAAATAGACTGAAGTAAGGCTGCCAAGAGGACTTGAAAGCGGGGCAGAATTGCAGGAAACCGATTTCAGGAGGTAGACTGGAATTGCATTGAAAGCATAGGAAAAGAGGCAGAACGTCCACAATGATGCACTTGGCCAAAAAGGGCGTATGCGTTTTTTCCTGAATATATTCAGGAAAAAACGCATACGCCCTTTTTGGCCAACCAAGCAAGCTTGCAAAGGAAATCTGCACTACAATGAAGTCTCTCTTCCCCCCGGTCAAAAGGGCCATCTGAAAAAAGTGTAAAATCCAGAAAGGCAGGACAGGCCATGGAGAACTGGGAGCCTTGTTATGCTGATGGGCGGGATGTAAATTGCCAACAGACACTCGGGAGAAGTGTATGGTGTTTCCTGAAACATCTAAAAAACAAAGCAACAGAGCCTAGGGCACTTCCACTTATGGTCCTATAGCTTAGGGAAATTAAAATCAAAAAGACACAGCCACCCCAAAGTTTGGGACGCCTCTGTTTACAAGAACCTCGTTTACAGTACAAGTTCAACATCGCAGAAAGTGAAAAATGGATAAAGAAGTTGTGGTATTTACTTACAAAGCAATATCACTCAGCAATGAAATCTATGTCATCAGGCCCTTAGCAGCACAATGAGTGGATTCAGGTATGATGATTCTAACTGAAATAAGTCACACAGAAAAAGAAACATCATAAGATATCAGTAATACACGGAATGTAAACTTGGCTACACAGGAACTGAATTACAGAACAGAACAGGGTCTCAAATTTAGAAAACCAACTTATGCTTGCTTAAGGGGAAAGGTGAGTTGGGGTGCTGCATAAAACCAGAGATTGAAATGAGCACAGATAAAGTTCCTTAAGCCAAATATGGAATAGACAAGAGCTACTCCTTGCTCAACGAAATGGACTCAACACCGCATATTAAACGCCTAAGAATGTACCTGACTAGTAAGTATCTTAAAACCTATGGATTGCTATGTCTCCGAAAGAGAATCAAGCATGTGTACAGGGGCATAAACGCAGCAGTGATAGGATTGGAGAGGTTCGGTGAGCAAATGAAGACCCTTTGAAGTCATATTGCATGGTACCCATTCCACGGGTTTCAACTCTCCAGGTTTAAGGTATTCTTCCTTCAGCTAAAACATGCATGTGGAACCCAGAGTATGATCAACCATGTGATCGGGAGACGTGTTCAAATATGTCTCAGTTTTCCTCCCCTGGTACTCGGGTGCAACATTCCAGACGCTTTACTAACACTCTCCCCACTTGGAGAGTCAGCCCTTTAACCTCCTGTTTGGCCCAGTTTGCAATTTCTGCGGAAGATGAACAGGAATAGCGAGAACCAATGAGAGACTAGCTGGAGGTGTCTGGACGGGCAAATTTAACTCTCATTTCCCACCAGGAAGAGGAATAACCAAAGGCTCAGCGTGCCGTGCCGGAACCAGATTAGGGCCTGAAGCCATCCTGCGGTGTTGCGGCCAGCTCAAAAGAAAGCGAGTTGAAGAAAGGAGCTCAGGGGCACTGTAATTCACAAACCTGCAGAGTTATAAATGACAGCTATCGTCCAAAAATAGACTGAAGTAAGGCTGCCAAGAGGACTTGAAAGCGGGGCAGAATTGCAGGAAACCGATTTCAGGAGGTAGACTGGAATTGCATTGAAAGCATAGGAAAAGAGGCAGAACGTCCACAATGATGCACTTGGCCAAAAAGGGCGTATGCGTTTTTTCCTGAATATATTCAGGAAAAAACGCATACGCCCTTTTTGGCCAACCAAGCAAGCTTGCAAAGGAAATCTGCACTACAATGAAGTCTCACTTCCCCCCGGTCAAAAGGGCCATCTGAAAAAAGTGTAAAATCCAGAAAGGCAGGACAGGCCATGGAGAACTGGGAGCCTTGTTATGCTGATGGGCGGGATGTAAATTGCCAACAGACACTCGGGAGAAGTGTATGGTGTTTCCTGAAACATCTAAAAAACAAAGCAACAGAGCCTAGGGCACTGCCACTTATGGTCCTATAGCTTAGGGAAATTAAAATCAAAAAGACACAGCCACCCCAAAGTTTGGGACGGCTCTGTTTACAAGAACCTCGTTTACAGTACAAGTTCAACATCGCAGAAAGTGAAAAATGGATAAAGAAGTTGTGGTATTTACTTACAAAGCAATATCACTCAGCAATGAAATCTATGTCATCAGGCCCTTAGCAGCACAATGAGTGGATTCAGGTATGATGATTCTAACTGAAATAAGTCACACAGAAAAAGAAACATCATAAGATATCAGTAATACACGGAATGGAAACTTGGCTACACAGGAACTGAATTACAGAACAGAACAGGGTCTCAAATTTAGAAAACCAACTTATGCTTGCTTAAGGGGAAAGGTGAGTTGGGGTGCTGCATAAAACCAGAGATTGAAATGAGCACAGATAAAGTTCCTTAAGCCAAATATGGAATAGACAAGAGCTACTCCTTGCTCAACGAAATGGACTCAACACCGCATATTAAACGCCTAAGAATGTACCTGACTAGTAAGTATCTTAAAACCTATGGATTGCTATGTCTCCGAAAGAGAATCAAGCATGTGTACAGGGGCATAAACGCAGCAGTGATAGGATTGGAGAGGTTCGGTGAGCAAATGAAGACCCTTTGAAGTCATATTGCATGGTACCCATTCCACGGGTTTCAACTACCAGGTTTAAGGTATTCTTCCTTCAGCTAAAACATGCATGTGGAACCCAGAGTATGATCAACCATGTGATCGGGAGACGTGTTCAAATATGTCTCAGTTTTCCTCCCCTGGTACTCGGGTGCAACATTCCAGACGCTTTACTAACACTCTCCCCACTTGGAGAGTCAGCGCCTTTAACCTCCTGTTTGGCCCAGTTTGCAATTTCTGCGGAAGATGAACAGGAATAGCGAGAACCAATGAGAGACTAGCTGGAGGTGTCTGGACGGGCAAATTTAACTCTCATTTCCCACCAGGAAGAGGAAATAACCAAAGGCTCAGCGTGCCGTGCCGGAACCAGATTAGGGCCTGAAGCCATCCTGCGGTGTTGCGGCCAGCTCACAAGAAAGCGAGTTGAAGAAAGGAGCTCAGGGGCACTGTAATTCACAAACCTGCAGAGTTATAAATGACAGCTATCGTCCAAAAATAGACTGAAGTAAGGCTGCCAAGAGGACTTGAAAGCGGGGCAGAATTGCAGGAAACCGATTTCAGGAGGTAGACTGGAATTGCATTGAAAGCATAGGAAAAGAGGCAGAACGTCCACAATGATGCACTTGGCCAAAAAGGGCGTATGCGTTTTTTCCTGAATATATTCAGGAAAAAACGCATACGCCCTTTTTGGCCAACCAAGCAAGCTTGCAAAGGAAATCTGCACTACAATGAAGTCTCACTTCCCCCGGTCAAAAGGGCCATCTGAAAAAAGTGTAAAATCCAGAAAGGCAGGACAGGCCATGGAGAACTGGGAGCCTTGTTATGCTGATGGGCGGGATGTAAATTGCCAACAGACACTCGGGAGAAGTGTATGGTGTTTCCTGAAACATCTAAAAAACAAAGCAACAGAGCCTAGGGCACTTCCACTTATGGTCCTATAGCTTAGGGAAATTAAAATCAAAAAGACACAGCCACCCCAAAGTTTGGACGCCTCTGTTTACAAGAACCTCGTTTACAGTACAAGTTCAACATCGCAGAAAGTGAAAAATGGATAAAGAAGTTGTGGTATTTACTTACAAAGCAATATCACTCAGCAATGAAATCTATGTCATCAGGCCCTTAGCAGCACAATGAGTGGATTCAGGTATGATGATTCTAACTGAAATAAGTCACACAGAAAAAGAAACATCATAAGATATCAGTAATACACGGAATGTAAACTTGGCTACACAGGAACTGAATTACAGAACAGAACAGGGTCTCAAATTTAGAAAACCAACTTATGCTTGCTTAAGGGGAAAGGTGAGTTGGGGTGCTGCATAAAACCAGAGATTGAAATGAGCACAGATAAAGTTCCTTAAGCCAAATATGGAATAGACAAGAGCTACTCCTTGCTCAACGAAATGGACTCAACACCGCATATTAAACGCCTAAGAATGTACCTGACTAGTAAGTATCTTAAAACCTATGGATTGCTATGTCTCCGAAAGAGAATCAAGCATGTGTACAGGGGCATAAACGCAGCAGTGATAGGATTGGAGAGGTTCGGTGAGCAAATGAAGACCCTTTGAAGTCATATTGCATGGTACCCATTCCACGGGTTTCAACTCCCAGGTTTAAGGTATTCTTCCTTCAGCTAAAACATGCATGTGGAACCCAGAGTATGATCAACCATGTGATCGGGAGACGTGTTCAAATATGTCTCAGTTTTCCTCCCCTGGTACTCGGGTGCAACATTCCAGACGCTTTACTAACACTCTCCCCACTTGGAGAGTCAGCGCCTTTAACCTCCTGTTTGGCCCAGTTTGCAATTTCTGCGGAAGATGAACAGGAATAGCGAGAACCAATGAGAGACTAGCTGGAGGTGTCTGGACGGGCAAATTTAACTCTCATTTCCCACCAGGAAGAGGAATTAACCAAAGGCTCAGCGTGCCGTGCCGGAACCAGATTAGGGCCTGAAGCCATCCTGCGGTGTTGCGGCCAGGTCACAAGAAAGCGAGTTGAAGAAAGGAGCTCAGGGGCACTGTAATTCACAAACCTGCAGAGTTATAAATGACAGCTATCGTCCAAAAATAGACTGAAGTAAGGCTGCCAAGAGGACTTGAAAGCGGGGCAGAATTGCAGGAAACCGATTTCAGGAGGTAGACTGGAATTGCATTGAAAGCATAGGAAAAGAGGCAGAACGTCCACAATGATGCACTTGGCCAAAAAGGGCGTATGCGTTTTTTCCTGAATATATTCAGGAAAAAACGCATACGCCCTTTTTGGCCAACCAAGCAAGCTTGCAAAGGAAATCTGCACTACAATGAAGTCTCACTTCCCCCCGGTCAAAAGGGCCATCTGAAAAAAGTGTAAAATCCAGAAAGGCAGGACAGGCCATGGAGAACTGGGAGCCTTGTTATGCTGATGGGCGGGATGTAAATTGCCAACAGACACTCGGGAGAAGTGTATGGTGTTTCCTGAAACATCTAAAAAACAAAGCAACAGAGCCTAGGGCACTTCCACTTATGGTCCTATAGCTTAGGGAAATTAAAATCAAAAAGACACAGCCACCCCAAAGTTTGGGACGCCTCTGTTTACAAGAACCTCGTTTACAGTACAAGTTCAACATCGCAGAAAGTGAAAAATGGATAAAGAAGTTGTGGTATTTACTTACAAAGCAATATCACTCAGCAATGAAATCTATGTCATCAGGCCCTTAGCAGCACAATGAGTGGATTCAGGTATGATGATTCTAACTGAAATAAGTCACACAGAAAAAGAAACATCATAAGATATCAGTAATACACGGAATGTAAACTTGGCTACACAGGAACTGAATTACAGAACAGAACAGGGTCTCAAATTTAGAAAACCAACTTATGCTTGCTTAAGGGGAAAGGTGAGTTGGGGTGCTGCATAAAACCAGAGATTGAAATGAGCACAGATAAAGTTCCTTAAGCCAAATATGGAATAGACAAGAGCTACTCCTTGCTCAACAAAATGGACTCAACACCGCATATTAAACGCCTAAGAATGTACCTGACTAGTAAGTATCTTAAAACCTATGGATTGCTATGTCTCCGAAAGAGAATCAAGCATGTGTACAGGGGCATAAACGCAGCAGTGATAGGATTGCAGAGGTTCGGTGAGCAAATGAAGACCCTTTGAAGTCATATTGCATGGTACCCATTCCACGGGTTTCAACTCTCCAGGTTTAAGGTATTCTTCCTTCAGCTAAAACATGCATGTGGAACCCAGAGTATGATCAACCATGTGATCGGGAGACGTGTTCAAATATGTCTCAGTTTTCCTCCCCTGGTACTCGGGTGCAACATTCCAGACGCTTTACTAACACTCTCCCCACTTGGAGAGTCAGCGCCTTTAACCTCCTGTTTGGCCCAGTTTGCAATTTCTGCGGAAGATGAACAGGAATAGCGAGAACCAATGAGAGACTAGCTGGAGGTGTCTGGACGGGCAAATTTAACTCTCATTTCCCACCAGGAAGAGGAAATAACCAAAGGCTCAGCGTGCCGTGCCGGAACCAGATTAGGGCCTGAAGCCATCCTGCGGTGTTGCGGCCAGCTCACAAGAAAGCGAGTTGAAGAAAGGAGCTCAGGGGCACTGTAATTCACAAACCTGCAGAGTTATAAATGACAGCTATCGTCCAAAAATAGACTGAAGTAAGGCTGCCAAGAGGACTTGAAAGCGGGGCAGAATTGCAGGAAACCGATTTCAGGAGGTAGACTGGAATTGCATTGAAAGCATAGGAAAAGAGGCAGAACGTCCACAATGATGCACTTGGCCAAAAAGGGCGTATGCGTTTTTTCCTGAATATATTCAGGAAAAAACGCATACGCCCTTTTTGGCCAACCAAGCAAGCTTGCAAAGGAAATCTGCACTACAATGAAGTCTCACTTCCCCCCGGTCAAAAGGGCCATCTGAAAAAAGTGTAAAATCCAGAAAGGCAGGACAGGCCATGGAGAACTGGGAGCCTTGTTATGCTGATGGGCGGGATGTAAATTGCCAACAGACACTCGGGAGAAGTGTATGGTGTTTCCTGAAACATCTAAAAAACAAAGCAACAGAGCCTAGGGCACTTCCACTTATGGTCCTATAGCTTAGGGAAATTAAAATCAAAAAGACACAGCCACCCCAAAGTTTGGGACGCCTCTGTTTACAAGAACCTCGTTTACAGTACAAGTTCAACATCGCAGAAAGTGAAAAATGGATAAAGAAGTTGTGGTATTTACTTACAAAGCAATATCACTCAGCAATGAAATCTATGTCATCAGGCCCTTAGCAGCACAATGAGTGGATTCAGGTATGATGATTCTAACTGAAATAAGTCACACAGAAAAAGAAACATCATAAGATATCAGTAATACACGGAATGTAAACTTGGCTACACAGGAACTGAATTACAGAACAGAACAGGGTCTCAAATTTAGAAAACCAACTTATGCTTGCTTAAGGGGAAAGGTGAGTTGGGGTGCTGCATAAAACCAGAGATCGAAATGAGCACAGATAAAGTTCCTTAAGCCAAATATGGAATAGACAAGAGCTACTCCTTGCTCAACGAAATGGACTCAACACCCCATATTAAACGCCTAAGAATGTACCTGACTAGTAAGTATCTTAAAACCTATGGATTGCTATGTCTCCGAAAGAGAATCAAGCATGTGTACAGGGGCATAAACGCAGCAGTGATAGGATTGGAGAGGTTCGGTGAGCAAATGAAGACCCTTTGAAGTCATATTGCATGGTACCCATTCCACGGGTTTCAACTACCCAGGTTTAAGGTATTCTTCCTTCAGCTAAAACATGCATGTGGAACCCAGAGTATGATCAACCATGTGATCGGGAGACGTGTTCAAATATGTCTCAGTTTTCCTCCCCTGGTACTCGGGTGCAACATTCCAGACGCTTTACTAACACTCTCCCCACTTGGAGAGTCAGTCCTTTAACCTCCTGTTTGGCCCAGTTTGCAATTTCTGCGGAAGATGAACAGGAATAGCGAGAACCAATGAGAGACTAGCTGGAGGTGTCTGGACGGGCAAATTTAACTCTCATTTCCCACCAGGAAGAGGAATAACCAAAGGCTCAGCGTGCCGTGCCGGAACCAGATTAGGGCCTGAAGCCATCCTGCGGTGTTGCGGCCAGCTCACAAGAAAGCGAGTTGAAGAAAGGAGCTCAGGGGCACTGTAATTCACAAACCTGCAGAGTTATAAATGACAGCTATCGTCCAAAAATAGACTGAAGTAAGGCTGCCAAGAGGACTTGAAAGCGGGGCAGAATTGCAGGAAACCGATTTCAGGAGGTAGACTGGAATTGCATTGAAAGCATAGGAAAAGAGGCAGAACGTCCACAATGATGCACTTGGCCAAAAAGGGCGTATGCGTTTTTTCCTGAATATATTCAGGAAAAAACGCATACGCCCTTTTTGGCCAACCAAGCAAGCTTGCAAAGGAAATCTGCACTACAATGAAGTCTCACTTCCCCCCGGTCAAAAGGGCCATCTGAAAAAAGTGTAAAATCCAGAAAGGCAGGACAGGCCATGGAGAACTGGGAGCCTTGTTATGCTGATGGGCGGGATGTAAATTGCCAACAGACACTCGGGAGAAGTGTATGGTGTTTCCTGAAACATCTAAAAAACAAAGCAACAGAGCCTAGGGCACTTCCACTTATGGTCCTATAGCTTAGGGAAATTAAAATCAAAAAGACACAGCCACCCCAAAGTTTGGGACGCCTCTGTTTACAAGAACCTCGTTTACAGTACAAGTTCAACATCGCAGAAAGTGAAAAATGGATAAAGAAGTTGTGGTATTTACTTACAAAGCAATATCACTCAGCAATGAAATCTATGTCATCAGGCCCTTAGCAGCACAATGAGTGGATTCAGGTATGATGATTCTAACTGAAATAAGTCACACAGAAAAAGAAACATCATAAGATATCAGTAATACACGGAATGTAAACTTGGCTACACAGGAACTGAATTACAGAACAGAACAGGGTCTCAAATTTAGAAAACCAACTTATGCTTGCTTAAGGGGAAAGGTGAGTTGGGGTGCTGCATAAAACCAGAGATTGAAATGAGCACAGATAAAGTTCCTTAAGCCAAATATGGAATAGACAAGAGCTACTCCTTGCTCAACGAAATGGACTCAACACCGCATATTAAACGCCTAAGAATGTACCTGACTAGTAAGTATCTTAAAACCTATGGATTGCTATGTCTCCGAAAGAGAATCAAGCATGTGTACAGGGGCATAAACGCAGCAGTGATAGGATTGGAGAGGTTCGGTGAGCAAATGAAGACCCTTTGAAGTCATATTGCATGGTACCCATTCCACGGGTTTCAACTCCCAGGTTTAAGGTATTCTTCCTTCAGCTAAAACATGCATGTGGAACCCAGAGTATGATCAACCATGTGATCGGGAGACGTGTTCAAATATGTCTCAGTTTTCCTCCCCTGGTACTCGGGTGCAACATTCCAGACGCTTTACTAACACTCTCCCCACTTGGAGAGTCAGTCCTTTAACCTCCTGTTTGGCCCAGTTTGCAATTTCTGCGGAAGATGAACAGGAATAGCGAGAACCAATGAGAGACTAGCTGGAGGTGTCTGGACGGGCAAATTTAACTCTCATTTCCCACCAGGAAGAGGAAATAACCAAAGGCTCAGCGTGCCGTGCCGGAACCAGATTAGGGCCTGAAGCCATCCTGCGGTGTTGCGGCCAGCTCACAAGAAAGCGAGTTGAAGAAAGGAGCTCAGGGGCACTGTAATTCACAAACCTGCAGAGTTATAAATGACAGCTATCGTCCAAAAATAGACTGAAGTAAGGCTGCCAAGAGGACTTGAAAGCGGGGCAGAATTGCAGGAAACCGATTTCAGGAGGTAGACTGGAATTGCATTGAAAGCATAGGAAAAGAGGCAGAACGTCCACAATGATGCACTTGGCCAAAAAGGGCGTATGCGTTTTTTCCTGAATATATTCAGGAAAAAACGCATACGCCCTTTTTGGCCAACCAAGCAAGCTTGCAAAGGAAATCTGCACTACAATGAAGTCTCACTTCCCCCCGGTCAAAAGGGCCATCTGAAAAAAGTGTAAAATCCAGAAAGGCAGGACAGGCCATGGAGAACTGGGAGCCTTGTTATGCTGATGGGCGGGATGTAAATTGCCAACAGACACTCAGGAGAAGTGTATGGTGTTTCCTGAAACATCTAAAAAACAAAGCAACAGAGCCTAGGGCACTTCCACTTATGGTCCTATAGCTTAGGGAAATTAAAATCAAAAAGACACAGCCACCCCAAAGTTTGGGACGCCTCTGTTTACAAGAACCTCGTTTACAGTACAAGTTCAACATCGCAGAAAGTGAAAAATGGATAAAGAAGTTGTGGTATTTACTTACAAAGCAATATCACTCAGCAATGAAATCTATGTCATCAGGCCCTTAGCAGCACAATGAGTGGATTCAGGTATGATGATTCTAACTGAAATAAGTCACACAGAAAAAGAAACATCATAAGATATCAGTAATACACGGAATGTAAACTTGGCTACACAGGAACTGAATTACAGAACAGAACAGGGTCTCAAATTTAGAAAACCAACTTATGCTTGCTTAAGGGGAAAGGTGAGTTGGGGTGCTGCATAAAACCAGAGATTGAAATGAGCACAGATAAAGTTCCTTAAGCCAAATATGGAATAGACAAGAGCTACTCCTTGCTCAACGAAATGGACTCAACACCGCATATTAAACGCCTAAGAATGTACCTGACTAGTAAGTATCTTAAAACCTATGGATTGCTATGTCTCCGAAAGAGAATCAAGCATGTGTACAGGGGCATAAACGCAGCAGTGATAGGATTGGAGAGGTTCGGTGAGCAAATGAAGACCCTTTGAAGTCATATTGCATGGTACCCATTCCACGGGTTTCAACTCCCAGGTTTAAGGTATTCTTCCTTCAGCTAAAACATGCATGTGGAACCCAGAGTATGATCAACCGTGTGATCGGGAGACGTGTTCAAATATGTCTCAGTTTTCCTCCCCTGGTACTCGGGTGCAACATTCCAGACGCTTTACTAACACTCTCCCCACTTGGAGAGTCAGCCCTTTAACCTCCTGTTTGGCCCAGTTTGCAATTTCTGCGGAAGATGAACAGGAATAGGGAGAACCAATGAGAGACTAGCTGGAGGTGTCTGGACGGGCAAATTTAACTCTCATTTCCCACCAGGAAGAGGAATTAACCAAAGGCTCAGCGTGCCGTGCCGGAACCAGATTAGGGCCTGAAGCCATCCTGCGGTGTTGCGGCCAGCTCACAAGAAAGCGAGTTGAAGAAAGGAGCTCAGGGGCACTGTAATTCACAAACCTGCAGAGTTATAAATGACAGCTATCGTCCAAAAATAGACTGAAGTAAGGCTGCCAAGAGGACTTGAAAGCGGGGCAGAATTGCAGGAAACCGATTTCAGGAGGTAGACTGGAATTGCATTGAAAGCATAGGAAAAGAGGCAGAACGTCCACAATGATGCACTTGGCCAAAAAGGGCGTATGCGTTTTTTCCTGAATATATTCAGGAAAAAACGCATACGCCCTTTTTGGCCAACCAAGCAAGCTTGCAAAGGAAATCTGCACTACAATGAAGTCTCACTTCCCCCGGTCAAAAGGGCCATCTGAAAAAAGTGTAAAATCCAGAAAGGCAGGACAGGCCATGGAGAACTGGGAGCCTTGTTATGCTGATGGGCGGGATGTAAATTGCCAACAGACACTCGGGAGAAGTGTATGGTGTTTCCTGAAACATCTAAAAAACAAAGCAACAGAGCCTAGGGCACTTCCACTTATGGTCCTATAGCTTAGGGAAATTAAAATCAAAAAGACACAGCCACCCCAAAGTTTGGGACGCCTCTGTTTACAAGAACCTCGTTTACAGTACAAGTTCAACATCGCAGAAAGTGAAAAATGGATAAAGAAGTTGTGGTATTTACTTACAAAGCAATATCACTCAGCAATGAAATCTATGTCATCAGGCCCTTAGCAGCACAATGAGTGGATTCAGGTATGATGATTCTAACTGAAATAAGTCACACAGAAAAAGAAACATCATAAGATATCAGTAATACACGGAATGTAAACTTGGCTACACAGGAACTGAATTACAGAACAGAACAGGGTCTCAAATTTAGAAAACCAACTTATGCTTGCTTAAGGGTAAAGGTGAGTTGGGGTGCTGCATAAAACCAGAGATTGAAATGAGCACAGATAAAGTTCCTTAAGCCAAATATGGAATAGACAAGAGCTACTCCTTGCTCAACGAAATGGACTCAACACCGCATATTAAACGCCTAAGAATGTACCTGACTAGTAAGTATCTTAAAACCTATGGATTGCTATGTCTCCGAAAGAGAATCAAGCATGTGTACAGGGGCATAAACGCAGCAGTGATAGGATTGGAGAGGTTCGGTGAGCAAATGAAGACCCTTTGAAGTCATATTGCATGGTACCCATTCCACGGGTTTCAACTCCCAGGTTTAAGGTATTCTTCCTTCAGCTAAAACATGCATGTGGAACCCAGAGTATGATCAACCATGTGATCGGGAGACGTGTTCAAATATGTCTCAGTTTTCCTCCCTGGTACTCGGGTGCAACATTCCAGACGCTTTACTAACACTCTCCCCACTTGGAGAGTCAGCCCTTTAACCTCCTGTTTGGCCCAGTTTGCAATTTCTGCGGAAGATGAACAGGAATAGCGAGAACCAATGAGAGACTAGCTGGAGGTGTCTGGACGGGCAAATTTAACTCTCATTTCCCACCAGGAAGAGGAATTAACCAAAGGCTCAGCGTGCCGTGCCGGAACCAGATTAGGGCCTGAAGCCATCCTGCGGTGTTGCGGCCAGCTCACAAGAAAGCGAGTTGAAGAAAGGAGCTCAGGGGCACTGTAATTCACAAACCTGCAGAGTTATAAATGACAGCTATCGTCCAAAAATAGACTGAAGTAAGGCTGCCAAGAGGACTTGAAAGCGGGGCAGAATTGCAGGAAACCGATTTCAGGAGGTAGACTGGAATTGCATTGAAAGCATAGGAAAAGAGGCAGAACGTCCACAATGATGCACTTGGCCAAAAAGGGCGTATGCGTTTTTTCCTGAATATATTCAGGAAAAAACGCATACGCCCTTTTTGGCCAACCAAGCAAGCTTGCAAAGGAAATCTGCACTACAATGAAGTCTCACTTCCCCCCGGTCAAAAGGGCCATCTGAAAAAAGTGTAAAATCCAGAAAGGCAGGACAGGCCATGGAGAACTGGGAGCCTTGTTATGCTGATGGGCGGGATGTAAATTGCCAACAGACACTCAGGAGAAGTGTATGGTGTTTCCTGAAACATCTAAAAAACAAAGCAACAGAGCCTAGGGCACTTCCACTTATGGTCCTATAGCTTAGGGAAATTAAAATCAAAAAGACACAGCCACCCCAAAGTTTGGGACGCCTCTGTTTACAAGAACCTCGTTTACAGTACAAGTTCAACATCGCAGAAAGTGAAAAATGGATAAAGAAGTTGTGGTATTTACTTACAAAGCAATATCACTCAGCAATGAAATCTATGTCATCAGGCCCTTAGCAGCACAATGAGTGGATTCAGGTATGATGATTCTAACTGAAATAAGTCACACAGAAAAAGAAACATCATAAGATATCAGTAATACACGGAATGTAAACTTGGCTACACAGGAACTGAATTACAGAACAGAACAGGGTCTCAAATTTAGAAAACCAACTTATGCTTGCTTAAGGGTAAAGGTGAGTTGGGGTGCTGCATAAAACCAGAGATTGAAATGAGCACAGATAAAGTTCCTTAAGCCAAATATGGAATAGACAAGAGCTACTCCTTGCTCAACGAAATGGACTCAACACCGCATATTAAACGCCTAAGAATGTACCTGACTAGTAAGTATCTTAAAACCTATGGATTGCTATGTCTCCGAAAGAGAATCAAGCATGTGTACAGGGGCATAAACGCAGCAGTGATAGGATTGGAGAGGTTCGGTGAGCAAATGAAGACCCTTTGAAGTCATATTGCATGGTACCCATTCCACGGGTCTCAACTCTACAGGTTTAAGGTATTCTTCCTTCAGCTAAAACATGCATGTGGAACCCAGAGTATGATCAACCATGTGAACGGGAGACGTGTTCAAATATGTCTCAGTTTTCCTCCCCTGGTACTCGGGTGCACATTCCAGACGCTTTACTAACACTCTCCCCACTTGGAGAGTCAGCGCCTTTAACCTCCTGTTTGGCCCAGTTTGCAATTTCTGCGGAAGATGAACAGGAATAGCGAGAACCAATGAGAGGCTAGCTGGAGGTGTCTGGACGGGCCAAATTTAACTCTCATTTCCCACCAGGAAGAGGAAATAACCAAGGCTCAGCGTGCCGTGCCGGAACCAGATTAGGGCCTGAAGCCATCCTGCGGTGTTGCGGCCAGCTCAAAAGAAAGCGAGTTGAAGAAAGGAGCTCAGGGGCACTGTAATTCACAAACCTGCAGAGTTATAAATGACAGCTATCGTCCAAAAATAGACTGAAGTAAGGCTGCCAAGAGGACTTGAAAGCGGGGCAGAATTGCAGGAAACCGATTTCAGGAGGTAGACTGGAATTGCATTGAAAGCATAGGAAAAGAGGCAGAACGTCCACAATGATGCACTTGGCCAAAAAGGGCGTATGCGTTTTTTCCTGAATATATTCAGGAAAAAACGCATACGCCCTTTTTGGCCAACCAAGCAAGCTTGCAAAGGAAATCTGCACTACAATGAAGTCTCACTTCCCCCCGGTCAAAAGGGCCATCTGAAAAAAGTGTAAAATCCAGAAAGGCAGGACAGGCCATGGAGAACTGGGAGCCTTGTTATGCTGATGGGCGGGATGTAAATTGCCAACAGACACTCGGGAGAAGTGTATGGTGTTTCCTGAAACATCTAAAAAACAAAGCAACAGAGCCTAGGGCACTTCCACTTATGGTCCTATAGCTTAGGGAAATTAAAATCAAAAGACACAGCCACCCCAAAGTTTGGGAGGCCTCTGTTTACAAGAACCTCGTTTACAGTACAAGTTCAACATCGCAGAAAGTGAAAAATGGATAAAGAAGTTGTGGTATTTACTTACAAAGCAATATCACTCAGCAATGAAATCTATGTCATCAGGCCCTTAGCAGCACAATGAGTGGATTCAGGTATGATGATTCTAACTGAAATAAGTCACACAGAAAAAGAAACATCATAAGATATCAGTAATACACGGAATGTAAACTTGGCTACACAGGAACTGAATTACAGAACAGAACAGGGTCTCAAATTTAGAAAACCAACTTATGCTTGCTTAAGGGGAAAGGTGAGTTGGGGTGCTGCATAAAACCAGAGATTGAAATGAGCACAGATAAAGTTCCTTAAGCCAAATATGGAATAGACAAGAGCTACTCCTTGCTCAACGAAATGGACTCAACACCGCATATTAAACGCCTAAGAATGTACCTGACTAGTAAGTATCTTAAAACCTATGGATTGCTATGTCTCCGAAAGAGAATCAAGCATGTGTACAGGGGCATAAACGCAGCAGTGATAGGATTGGAGAGGTTCGGTGAGCAAATGAAGACCCTTTGAAGTCATATTGCATGGTACCCATTCCACGGGTTTCAACTACCCAGGTTTAAGGTATTCTTCCTTCAGCTAAAACATGCATGTGGAACCCAGAGTATGATCAACCATGTGAATCGGGAGACGTGTTCAAATATGTCTCAGTTTTCCTCCCCTGGTACTCGGGTGCAACATTCCAGACGCTTTACTAACACTCTCCCGACTTGGAGAGTCAGCTCCTTTAACCTCCTGTTTGGCCCAGTTTGCAATTTCTGCGGAAGATGAACAGGAATAGCGAGAACCAATGAGAGACTAGCTGGAGGTGTCTGGACGGGCAAATTTAACTCTCATTTCCCACCAGGAAGAGGAATTAACCAAAGGCTCAGCGTGCCGTGCCGGAACCAGATTAGGGCCTGAAGCCATCCTGCGGTGTTGCGGCCAGCTCACAAGAAAGCGAGTTGAAGAAAGGAGCTCAGGGGCACTGTAATTCACAAACCTGCAGAGTTATAAATGACAGCTATCGTCCAAAAATAGACTGAAGTAAGGCTGCCAAGAGGACTTGAAAGCGGGGCAGAATTGCAGGAAACCGATTTCAGGAGGTAGACTGGAATTGCATTGAAAGCATAGGAAAAGAGGCAGAACGTCCACAATGATGCACTTGGCCAAAAAGGGCGTATGCGTTTTTTCCTGAATATATTCAGGAAAAAACGCATACGCCCTTTTTGGCCAACCAAGCAAGCTTGCAAAGGAAATCTGCACTACAATGAAGTCTCACTTCCCCCCGGTCAAAAGGGCCATCTGAAAAAAGTGTAAAATCCAGAAAGGCAGGACAGGCCATGGAGAACTGGGAGCCTTGTTATGCTGATGGGCGGGATGTAAATTGCCAACAGACACTTGGGAGAAGTGTATGGTGTTTCCTGAAACATCTAAAAAACAAAGCAACAGAGCCTAGGGCACTTCCACTTATGGTCCTATAGCTTAGGGAAATTAAAATCAAAAAGACACAGCCACCCCAAAGTTTGGGACGCCTCTGTTTACAAGAACCTCGTTTACAGTACAAGTTCAACATCGCAGAAAGTGAAAAATGGATAAAGAAGTTGTGGTATTTACTTACAAAGCAATATCACTCAGCAATGAAATCTATGTCATCAGGCCCTTAGCAGCACAATGAGTGGATTCAGGTATGATGATTCTAACTGAAATAAGTCACACAGAAAAAGAAACATCATAAGATATCAGTAATACACGGAATGTAAACTTGGCTACACAGGAACTGAATTACAGAACAGAACAGGGTCTCAAATTTAGAAAACCAACTTATGCTTGCTTAAGGGTAAAGGTGAGTTGGGGTGCTGCATAAAACCAGAGATTGAAATGAGCACAGATAAAGTTCCTTAAGCCAAATATGGAATAGACAAGAGCTACTCCTTGCTCAACGAAATGGACTCAACACCGCATATTAAACGCCTAAGAATGTACCTGACTAGTAAGTATCTTAAAACCTATGGATTGCTATGTCTCCGAAAGAGAATCAAGCATGTGTACAGGGGCATAAACGCAGCAGTGATAGGATTGGAGAGGTTCGGTGAGCAAATGAAGACCCTTTGAAGTCATATTGCATGGTACCCATTCCACGGGTTTCAACTACCCAGGTTTAAGGTATTCTTCCTTCAGCTAAAACATGCATGTGGAACCCAGAGTATGATCAACCATGTGAATGGGAGACGTGTTCAAATATGTCTCAGTTTTCCTCCCCTGGTACTCGGGTGCAACATTCCAGACGCTTTACTAACACTCTCCCCACTTGGAGAGTCAGTCCCTTTAACCTCCTGTTTGGCCCAGTTTGCAATTTCTGCGGAAGATGAACAGGAATAGGGAGAACCAATGAGAGACTAGCTGGAGGTGTCTGGACGGGCAAATTTAACTCTCATTTCCCACCAGGAAGAGGAATTAACCAAAGGCTCAGCGTGCCGTGCCGGAACCAGATTAGGGCCTGAAGCCATCCTGCGGTGTTGCGGCCAGCTCACAAGAAAGCGAGTTGAAGAAAGGAGCTCAGGGGCACTGTAATTCACAAACCTGCAGAGTTATAAATGACAGCTATCGTCCAAAAATATACTGAAGTAAGGCTGCCAAGAGGACTTGAAAGCGGGGCAGAATTGCAGGAAACCGATTTCAGGAGGTAGACTGGAATTGCATTGAAAGCATAGGAAAAGAGGCAGAACGTCCACAATGATGCACTTGGCCAAAAAGGGCGTATGCGTTTTTTCCTGAATATATTCAGGAAAAAACGCATACGCCCTTTTTGGCCAACCAAGCAAGCTTGCAAAGGAAATCTGCACTACAATGAAGTCTCACTTCCCCCCGGTCAAAAGGGCCATCTGAAAAAAGTGTAAAATCCAGAAAGGCAGGACAGGCCATGGAGAACTGGGAGCCTTGTTATGCTGATGGGCGGGATGTAAATTGCCAACAGACACTCGGGAGAAGTGTATGGTGTTTCCTGAAACATCTAAAAAACAAAGCAACAGAGCCTAGGGCACTTCCACTTATGGTCCTATAGCTTAGGGAAATTAAAATCAAAAAGACACAGCCACCCCAAAGTTTGGGACGCCTCTGTTTACAAGAACCTCGTTTACAGTACAAGTTCAACATCGCAGAAAGTGAAAAATGGATAAAGAAGTTGTGGTATTTACTTACAAAGCAATATCACTCAGCAATGAAATCTATGTCATCAGGCCCTTAGCAGCACTATGAGTGGATTCAGGTATGATGATTCTAACTGAAATAAGTCACACAGAAAAAGAAACATCATAAGATATCAGTAATACACGGAATGTAAACTTGGCTACACAGGAACTGAATTACAGAACAGAACAGGGTCTCAAATTTAGAAAACCAACTTATGCTTGCTTAAGGGGAAAGGTGAGTTGGGGTGCTGCATAAAACCAGAGATTGAAATGAGCACAGATAAAGTTCCTTAAGCCAAATATGGAATAGACAAGAGCTACTCCTTGCTCAACGAAATGGACTCAACACCGCATATTAAACGCCTAAGAATGTACCTGACTAGTAAGTATCTTAAAACCTATGGATTGCTATGTCTCCGAAAGAGAATCAAGCATGTGTACAGGGGCATAAACGCAGCAGTGATAGGATTGGAGAGGTTCGGTGAGCAAATGAAGACCCTTTGAAGTCATATTGCATGGTACCCATTCCACGGGTCTCAACTCTCCAGGTTTAAGGTATTCTTCCTTCAGCTAAAACATGCATGTGGAACCCAGAGTATGATCAACCATGTGATCGGGAGACGTGTTCAAATATGTCTCAGTTTTCCTCCCCTGGTACTCGGGTGCAACATTCCAGACGCTTTACTAACACTCTCCCCACTTGGAGAGTCAGCGCCTTTAACCTCCTGTTTGGCCCAGTTTGCAATTTCTGCGGAAGATGAACAGGAATAGCGAGAACCAATGAGAGACTAGCTGGAGGTGTCTGGACGGGCAAATTTAACTCTCATTTCCCACCAGGAAGAGGAATTAACCAAAGGCTCAGCGTGCCGTGCCGGAACCAGATTAGGGCCTGAAGCCATCCTGCGGTGTTGCGGCCAGCTCACAAGAAAGCGAGTTGAAGAAAGGAGCTCAGGGGCACTGTAATTCACAAACCTGCAGAGTTATAAATGACAGCTATCGTCCAAAAATATACTGAAGTAAGGCTGCCAAGAGGACTTGAAAGCGGGGCAGAATTGCAGGAAACCGATTTCAGGAGGTAGACTGGAATTGCATTGAAAGCATAGGAAAAGAGGCAGAACGTCCACAATGATGCACTTGGCCAAAAAGGGCGTATGCGTTTTTTCCTGAATATATTCAGGAAAAAACGCATACGCCCTTTTTGGCCAACCAAGCAAGCTTGCAAAGGAAATCTGCACTACAATGAAGTCTCACTTCCCCCCGGTCAAAAGGGCCATCTGAAAAAAGTGTAAAATCCAGAAAGGCAGGACAGGCCATGGAGAACTGGGAGCCTTGTTATGCTGATGGGCGGGATGTAAATTGCCAACAGACACTCGGGAGAAGTGTATGGTGTTTCCTGAAACATCTAAAAAACAAAGCAACAGAGCCTAGGGCACTTCCACTTATGGTCCTATAGCTTAGGGAAATTAAAATCAAAAAGACACAGCCACCCCAAAGTTTGGGACGGCTCTTGTTACAGAATCTCTTCTACGTCACAAGTTAAATATCCCAGAAGAGCAAATAATGGATAAAGAAGTTGTGGTACTTACTGTACAACAGAATACCACTCAGCAATGAAATCTATGTCACCAGGCCCGTACCAGCATAATGAGTGGATTGAGGCACGATGATTCTAAGTGAAATAAGTCACACAGAAAAAGAAACATCATAAGGTATCACTAATACACAGAATGTGAACTTGGCTACACATGAACTGAATTACAAAACAGAACAGGGTCTCAAGTTTAGAAAACCAACTTATGCCTGCTTAAGGGGGAAGGTGAGTTGGGGTGCTGCATAAAAGCAGAGTTTGAAATTAGCACAGATACCATTCCATAAGCCAAATATGTAATAGACAAGAGCTACCCCTTGCTCAACGAAATGGATTCAACAATGAGGTATCACCTCACACCTGGTAGAATAGGCATCATTGAAAATCTACAAACAAAAAATGCTGGAAAGGGTGTGGAGAAAAGGAACCCTCTTCCACTATTGTTGGGAATATAAATTGATACAGTCATTATGGAGAACAATATGGAATTTCTTAAGAAACTAACAATAGAATTACCATATGATACAGCAATCCCAGTACTGGACATATACCCAGACAAAACCATAAATCAAAAAGAGTCATTCACCGCAATGTTCATTGCATCACTATTTACAATATCGAGGTAATGGAAGCAACCTAAATGCCCACAGACAGACGAATGCATAAAGCTGTGGTACATATATAAAATGGAATATTACTAAGCCATGAAAAGGAATGAAATTGGGTCATTTGTAGAGACGTCGATGGATCTAGAGACTGTCATACAGAGTGAAGTAAGTCAGAAAGAGAAAAACAAATCTTGTATATTCATGCATATATGTGGAACCTAGAAAAACTGTACAGATTAACCATTTTGCAAGGCATAAATAGAGCAACAGATGTAGACAACAAACGTATGGACAACAAGGGGGGAAAGCTGTTGGGGGGGTGGTGGGGGGAGGAGTTGAGAGACTGGGATTGGCATGTATACATTTATATGTATAAAATAGATAACCAATAAGAACCTGCTGTATAAAAATATAAAATAAAATTCAAAATTAAAAAGAAATAAAATTTAGAAAATAAAACAGAAAAAACAATTATTCCCTTCACATACATGTATTTATATTAATAAATTATTTCCATGCTTATATCTGTAAATACAAAAAAGAGGAATAAAATCTACCTTGAACCAAAAACGAAAAAGAGAAAAAAAACACAGAACCCACCAGTTACACAGAGGAAAACCGTATCAGGGCACTTGCTCCAGTTGTAAACAATTCTGAAGTTGGTCAGTGGTGGGGAATCGTCTCCCATTCAGCCAGCAGCCCCCCCGCAACAAGCGTCCTCATTGCAAAGCTGGGGCACCGTGCCGAGGCATCTGTGAGTAAACGTGAGCTGAGCCCCAGGCCAGTTGCTGCTGAACTATTCCCACCCGTCCCAGGTAAAACACCTGAATATATACAAGGACTTGAAAGCCTAGAGGAAGGGCCATAGAGCCACACGAGTGACAGCATGCCGGCCGACTTGGTGCCTGCAGGCCAGCCAGGATGGTCCTGGCCCTGGGTGCTCTTCTGGAAGATTTCCATTTCCCTGCCTGAGATACCCGTCCTGTCCCTGCCCCCACTGCTTTTTTCCTTCCTCACCTCTGCCCAGGGAGAAATTCCAGCAGCAGGTATGGGTGACACATCCTCTTCTTTAGCAGGTGGCAGCCTGGCAACTGCTGCAGAAAGTCCAGCAGAGCCCCACTCACACTGGGCCACCCACAAAGCCGTGGCCTCTCACTCCCTCCCACCAGCCCAGCCCCGAGACTGCTGACAGGGCAGAGAAAATGGCGTCAGGCACGGCTGCAGGGGCTCTTGCTGCCTGGAGTGGTATTTATATTGATCTCAACCCAGGCACACCTGGGGAGGGCTGGCCGGCACGGTAAGGCTGCCCAGGTCAGCCAATCATCACCCCTCAGGGGCTCACAGTTGCAGAAAATGGAACTTGCTGAACCGGCCAGGTCCAAGGAACAGGTGTGGGCTCCTGAGAGTCAGGATAGACAAGGGGCTGCAGCTTTGGCTTGTTTTCTAATCATTTTATCTGGCCCATGAGTGGGAGACAACTTCAAGAAAACCCTCTCCTAATGAGAGGAACCCAGGAGTCAGGGAGAGGAGGGGTGGGTGGTGGTTGGAGACAGAGGCCTGGTGCCCCGGGTGCAGTGGAAGTCTCTGGAAGACCAGGTGGAGGGAGGCCTCACGGAGTGATGCCCAGGGTCACAGACCTGTCGCAGCTGCTGTTTGTTAGTTCAAGTCCTGCTCTGAGGTGCTCTGTGTCAGCTCTGAGCGACAGGTGAGCTGGGGGTGCTCTGCAATGAGGGCTATGTGCACGGTTCCTGTGTGCCCAGCCCTGCCACGGTACCTGCAAGGGTAGCTCTGTATCCTGGGAGGGGCCTGACCACGAGAGCCCCGTGGGCTGGGGTGGGGGTGGGGTACCTGCCCAGGTGAGCTCCATATTCTGGGATTGGTCTGACCACGAGAGCCCCATGGGCTGCTGGGGACCTGGTAAAGGATGTCAGGACAGTCAGTGAAGCCACCGAGGATATACCTCCAGTTGCTCCTAATTCCTACACCCTGCTGGTCATTCTACCAACCACCAGGACATGGTATTCTGTATTAGTCTTCAATGATGCCTTCTTTTGTATTCCATTAGTCCCAGAGTCACAAGAAATTTTGGCTTGTGAGTGGCAGGACTCCACATACAACTAAAACAATACTTCCGGGCCGTCTGGCCCCAAGGGTGCAAAAATTCCCACACCATCTTTGGGGAAAGCTTAGCTAAAGACCTAAAAGTTCTACCTCTGGAAAAGGAAACCCTCCTTCAATATGCAGACGACATTCTGATCACCAGCCCTACTAAGGAGGCCTCTGAACTACCAAGCCAATAAAGGATAGAAGTTGTCCAAGAAAAAGCTCAAATATCACAGACTGCGGTGACCTGCCTGGGCTTCATTCTCACAGAAGGTCGGAGAAGCCCATCCCAGGAAAGGGAAGAAACCATTTTCAGCCTTACCCCTTTCTAAAACTAGAAGACAGCTTAGGGGTTCCTGGGGAGGCCAGGGTTTGCTGCTTCTGGATCCCTAACTACAGTCTACTAGCTGGGCCTCTATATGAAACACTGAAAGGAAAAGATGATGATCCTTTTGAATAGAATCCAGAAGTGGCCTTTCAAGAATGGAAAGAGCAGTCAATTCAGACCCTTGCCCTGGAACTCCCTAATTTAGCTAAACCCTTTGACCTTTACATTCCCGGTGAAAGGTGAATCGCCATTGGAGAATTAGTGCAAAAACTGGGACCACTTGAAATGGAACAATGCAAGAATGCCATCCAGGTAGGATAAACTACGGTCACTAAGGGGCTTGGCCCACTGCCACATCTGGCCAAGATACTGGCGGTATCTAAAAACCTGGAAATCAGCAGCCCAAAAGGCCACCTCCCTCCTAAGGGAAAAGGACCCCACGTGGTGATCCTAACCACCAACCATGCCCTGAAGTTGCAGGGTTCGCTCCGTGGGCACACCGACCTCGAGTGAGGAGGCCCTCCAACTCCAACATCCAGAGAGATAACCGGGGGCAACAGGGCACCATGACGACTCGTGTGAACATCACTTGACCTGGAGTTTCTCTCATAAAACAACAAGAGTGTGTCCCAAAAGAGTAGACTACTGCTTGCAGGACTTACTGCACCCAGAGGGGAGCTAATAATCTTGGCGGGGGAACAGTATACCACACTGTCACCATAGAAAAGCCTACAGACACCATGATGATGGTGGCCAATAAGACCGGCTGGACTCCTGTTTACTTCAAAAGGCTGTTGACTCAGTAGCCATCATGGTCCTTGATCACCACTGACCCTGGACTGTCTGGGAGTTGAGCGGGCAGGGCTCTGACACCTGGTGCTGTTTGTACGTTAATTCAGGGGCCTAATTGAAGAAAGCACAGACTACTGGTCAGAGCATCTAGGCTGGCAGAGACGGTCAGCCTAAGGTGGCCGAACAAATGTGGGGCGGGGTGAAACCGGCCCCCACAGCGTCTCTGCACATCTCTTTCCTGGACCCTTAAAGGTCATTAGAATCTATAACACTTCCAATGCTGGTGCTCAGGTGGACGAGCAGGGAGGCAGGGGTCCTGGGGACAATCAACGTCACCGGGAGGCTGCTGGGGAGAAGCTCTGACCCTCGCCCCAGGGTATGAGGGCTCCCAACTCAGCACTCAGCAGTTACAGAAGAAGGGTCTGCACCCTCAGCACTCCAAGAATGAGGAACGGGACAAAAGGCAGAGGAGGGGTTTGTCCCCAGCAAAGCCCATTAAAAATCCCTGGGAGATAAAAATAGAATCTGGGCAATAAAGTCAAGTCTAACCTTTTTTATCCTTTGTGCTTTGTCTAATTTCACGTGCTCCTAGGGTCCCGCATGCAGAGGTTCCACACCCGGCACTTCAGACCAGATTTCCTAGTGCAGAATGGCTGGGTCGACACCTCAGCTCCTGGGGCCCAGTGCAGACTCCACGATATAGAGCCTGAGCTACAGCCAACCCGGCCCTCGAGAGCTCCGCCGCCTCCCTCCCTCCCACTGACTCTGACAGGATCTCTACACAGCAGCCCAGCCCACAGCCCACGGGGTAGTGCATGCTCTCACCTCTCCATTCTCTGATCAAAATATAAAGTTTCCTTTGCTTGTGAACCAAACTCAGTCTCGATCTGTTGGCCCCAATGACACTGGGCAGGGGGACACTTGTTGGGGTCCACTCTGGAGGATCAGTAACAGAAATTGAGACTATTGTAACCTCAATGAACAGATGTGTGAGCCAAACTGTAGTTAACATAGAACAGTGTATAAGGCTCGGGTAAAATAAGATGCTTTTAACACTTCCATTTGATATTTCCATCACTTTTTATAAGCAAGTTCAGTGAAAAGGTTTGTCTTATTTGTCAGGTCAATATTAGAGAAACGAAGTGATTTCTTTCCAAGGATGTACAGCTAATAATCTTGGTTAAACCTTCAATCTTGTTTTAAATGCTTTTCCATTGAAAATGATACCTCTCTTTCAGCTCCCCCATTTCTGAGAAGTATAAAATCTTATAATTTATTATTACCAAAGGGGAAAGGTGGGAGGAGGGATAAATTAACAGTTTGGAATGAACACATACACACTGCTATGTATAAAATAGATCATCAACAAGGAACTACTGTATAGCACAGGGAACTACACTCAACATTTTGCAATAACCTATAAGGGGAAATAATCTGAAAAAGAATAGATATTTTTATTGACATCATCTATCAATGACAGTTAAAGTGTAGCCTAAGGGAAGCTGGTGGTGAGTGCTTCTGACCCTGAAGACTTCAATCATCTAAAGTTTGGACTCTGCCTACTTCCCAAGGCCCTTAATGAACATATGTGTAGCCGTAGCTTAAAAACTTCCCCAGTTTGGGTTTCGGGGAGACACTGATTTTGAAAAAGCCCTGGTGTTCTCCTTACATGAATGGGACTCTTCCTACTGCTAAAACATGTCTGTCACACCCAGAGGATGGTATACCGTCTGATCGGGAAGAGTTTGGAAAAGGCATCTCATCTCCTCATCTCCTGGTGCTCGGGTTCACCCCTCCAGCGTCTTTACTAACAGTCTCCCCACTTGGAGATGTCAGCACTGTCAACATCCTGTTGTGTACAGTTTGGAATTTGTCCAGAGGATGAAGCGGAAGGATGAGGAACAATGAGAGACAAGTCCTAGGTGTTCAGACAGGCACATGTCACTCTAATTTCCAATCAGGAAGACGAATTGACCAAAGGCTAGGGTTGCCCATGGAAACAGTATAGGGCTTGAGGAAATCCCACTGCTTTGTGGCCAGTTCCCATAAACACGAGTTGAACAATGGAACTCAGGGGCAGTAAAATTCACAAAACTGCAGAGTTGAAAATATCCATCACTGAAAAATGTCTTGAGGAAAGTCAGAGAAAAGGACTTGTAAGCAAGGGAGAATGGCAGGAAAGGGATTTGAGGAGGTAGAAAGGACTCGCCATTAAGCACAAGAAAAGGAGCTGAACATTGCCAACATTGCAGTTGGCCAAAAAGGGTGTATGCGTTCTTTTCTGTATATATTCAAGAAAAGGGCATACACTTTTTTAGCCAACCAAACAGGTGGGCACTGGAAGTCAATACCACAAAAGATATCACTTCGCATCAGTCAGAAGAGCCATCCTCATAAAGCGTAAACAACAGAAATGCAGGACAGGGCAACGAGAAGAGGGAGCCCTGTGAGACTTATAGTGGAAATGTATATTGCCAACGGCCATTCTGGAGAAGTGTATTGTGTTTACTAAAGCATCTAAAAAATGAGCTACAGAGCATAGGGCACTTGCACTCATGGGCGTATATCTTGGGAAAAACAAAAATCGAGAGGACACAGGCACCCCAATGTTTACCCCCTCTCTGTTTAAAAGATCCTCGACTAGGATATAACTTAAATGTCTCTGGAGGGAAAAAATGGATAGAGGTGTGGTACTTAGGTAGAGTGGAATATTATTCAGCCTGGAAATCAATGAAATATGGTCAGTTGTAACAACTCCGGAGGAGTTACGTATGATCATTCTAAGTGACAGAATTCAAAAAGAAAAAGACACATATCATAAGATATCACTTAAAGGTGGAATCCAAAATGGCTACACATGAAATAAATTACAAAACAAAAACATAGTCAAATATGTAGAAAACACGCATAAGGCTGCTAAACGGGAAAGGTGGGGAGGGGTGAGGCATCATCCAGGAGGTTGAAATTAGCAAAGATACCATTCCAAATACCAAACTGATAATCAACAAGGCCTACACGGTAGCTAAAAGAACTGCACTCAGCACACTCAAGTCACCGGAAAAGAATATATACGACTGGTAAGAATCTGAAAAAGAATTTATTGATGTCTCTCTGTACGTGAATCAAGTGGATGTACAGCAGCAAGAAACAGAGCTTTGAAAATCAGCTGTAACCAATATAGTAATAAATTGAAAAAAATAAACGACAGAGAGACAGAGAAAACCTCTTACAACTTTTCCTCAGGGACGGTGATGCAACATGGATTGAACACATCTAGACCCACAGCAGGATGAGACATAAGGCTGGAAACTGTTTGCGCTAAGAGAAATGTGAGGTTGGGTGAGGAAATGCACACCCTTTAAAGTAATACTACCTGGTACCCATTGAATGGGTCCCAAATCTGCAGGTTCAAGGGATCTTCCTACAGCTAAAACATGCATGGAAAACCCAGAGGACTGTACACCATGTGATCGGGAGATGTGTCTAAAATGCACCTCATTTATCCTCTCCTGGTGCTCCTGTTCACCATTCCAGCCACACTACTTAGAATCTCCCCACTTGGAGAATCAGCACATTTAAACTTCTGTTTCACACATTTTGCAAATTGTGAGGAGGATGAACGGGAAGAGGGGGAACCAATGAGAGAAGAGTTGTAGGGGTTTGGATGGGCACATATCACTCTAATTTCCCATTAAGAATAAGAATTAAAGAAAGGCTCAGCCTGCCTCGCCGGAGCCAAAATAGGGCCTGAAGCAATCCTGCGGGTTTGAGGCCAGCTCACAAAAGAACAACTTAAAAAATGGAGCTCAGGGTCACTGCAATTCACAAACCTGCAGAGTTATAAATGAAAACTAACGTCCAAAAATATGTTGAGGTAAGGCAAAGAAGAGGATCTGAATGCAAGACAGAATTGCAAGAAACAGATTTCAAGAGATAGATTGGACTCGTCTTTAACGCACATGAAAAGCGGCAGAATTTCGACAATGATGCAGTTGGCCCAAAAGGGCGTATGCGTTTTTTCCTGATTATATCCAGGAAAAAACGCATACGCACTTTATGGGCAACGAAGCAAGCAAGCAATGCAAATGTGCACAACAAAGAAGTCTCACTTCCCACCGGTCAAAAGGGCCATCCTAAAAAATTGTAAAAACCAGAAATGCAGGACAGGCCATGGAGAACAGGGAGCCTTTATACGCTGATGGGCAGTGTGTGAACTGCCGAGAGCCACTCTGGAGAAGTGTATGGTGGTTCCTAAATCATCTAAAAAACAGAGCTACAGAGCATAGGACACTTCCAATCATGGGAGTATATCTAGGGAAGTCTAAAAATCAACAAGACACAAGCACACCACAGTTTAGGGCTACTCTGTTTACAAGAACCTCAACTTCAGTACACCTTAAATATCCCAGGAAAGAGAACAATGGATAAAGAAGATGTGGTACTTATGTACAATGGAATATCTCTTCACCATGAAATCAATGTAATAAGGCTAGTAGAAGGATAAAGAGTGGATTTAGGTCCGATAATACTACTTGAAATAAGTCAAACAGAAAAAGAAACATATCATAAGATATCACTTATAGAGGGAGGGTAAATATGGCTGCACAAGAAATGAATTACAGAACAGAACAGTGTCTCACATTTAGAAAACACACTTATGTCAGCTTAAGGGGAAAGGAGAGGTGGGGTGATGCATAAAACCAGAGTTTGAAATTAGCACAGATACCGTTCAATAAACCAAATAGGTATTAGACAAGATCTACACCTTGCTCAATGAACTGGCCTCAACACACCCTATACACCGCAGAGAAATATATCTGAGGAATAAGAATCTTAAAACCCATGTATTGATATATCTCCATAAGGGAATCAAGTGTGTGCAGAGCGGCACAAACACAGCAGTGAAAAGGAGCTAAACCCCATTATAGAAATAAATTTTAAAAACAAAACGCTGAAACAATGAAAGAGAGAAAAATTCTTACAAAATTCGCTCAGGGGCTGTGATGCAACCTGGATTGACCACATATAAACCCACAGCTGGATAAGACATAAGGCTGGACACTTGGGGCTGACAGGATTGGTGAGCTTTGGTGAGCAACTGCCGAAAGTTTAATGCAATACTTCATGCTACTCATTCCAAGGGTCCCAACACTCCAGGTTGAAGGGAATCTTCCTACAGCTAAACCATGCTTGGGAAACCCAGCGACTGGTATACCATATGATCGGGAAAGGTTTCTAAAACGCACCTCATTTTTCCTCTCCTGGGGCTCCGGATCGACATTCCAGCCGCTTTACTAACAACATCCCCACATGGAGTCAATGCCTTTAAGTTCTGGTATCGCACAGTCTGCAGTTAGTGCAGAGGATGAATGGGAATAGGGGGAACCAGTGAGAAACTAGCTGTAGCGGTTTCAATGGGCACATGTCACTCTAATATCACATCAGTAAGAAGAATTAACCAAAGGCACAGCAAGGTGCCCCAGAAGAAAAATAGGGCTTCAAGGAATCCTGTGGTTATGGGGCAAGACCACAAAAATAAGAGCTAAAAAATGGAGCTAAGGGCCACTGCAATTCAAAAACCTGCAGAGTTATAAAGGCCAACTATTTTTAAAAAATATATTGAGGTAAGGCTATGAAGAGGCATTGAAAGCAAGGCAGAATTGCAGGAAACCGATTTCAGGAGGTAGACTGGAATTGCATTGAAAACATATGAAGAGAGTCAGAAACTCGACAATGATGCACTTGGCCAAAAAGGGCGTATGCGTTTTTTCCTGAATATATTCAGGAAAAAACGCATACGCCCTTTTTGGCCAACCAAGCAAGCTTGCAAAGGAAATCTGCACTACAATGAAGTCTCACTTCCACCTGGTCAAAAGGGCCATCTGAAAAAAGTGTAAAATCCATAAAGGCACGACAGGCCATGGAGAACTGGGAGCCTTCTTATGCTGATGGGCGGGATGTAAATTGCCAACAGCCACTCTGGAGAAGTGTATGGTGTTTCCTGAAACATCTAAAAAACAAAGCAACAGAGCCTAGGGCACTTCCACTTATGGTCCTATAGCTTAGGGAAATTAAAATCAAAAAGACACAGCCACCCCAAAGTTTGGGACGGCTCTGTTTACAAGAACCTCGTTTACGGTACAAGTTCAATATCGCAGAAAGTGAAAAATGGATAAAGAACTTGTGGTACTTACGTACAATGCAATATCACTCAGCAATGAAATCTATGTCATCAGGCCCGTAGCAGCATAATGAGTGGATTCAGGTATGATGATTCTAACTGAAATAAGTCACACAGAAAAGAAACATCATAAGATATCACTAATACACAGAATGTGAACTTGGCTACACAGGAACTGAATTACAAAACAGAACAGGGTCTCAAATTTAGAAAACCAACTTATGCTTGCTTAAGGGGAAGGTGAGTTGGGGTGCTGCATAAAACCAGAGATTGAAATGAGCACAGATAAAGTTCCTTAAGCCAAATATGGAATAGACAAGAGCTACTCCTTGCTCAACGAAATGGACTCAACACCCCATATTAAACGCCTAAGAATGTACCTGACTAGTAAGTATCTTAAAACCTATGGATTGCTATGTCTCCGAAAGAGAATCAAGCGTGTGTACAGGGGCATAAACGCAGCAGTGATAGGATTGGAGAGGTTCGGTGAGCAAATGAAGACCCTTTGAAGTCATATTGCATGGTACCCATTCCACGGGTCTCAACTCTCCAGGTTTAAGGTATTCTTCCTTCAGCTAAAACATGCATGTGGAACCCAGAGTATGATCAACAGTGTGAATCGGGAGACGTGTTCAAATATGTCTCAGTTTTCCTCCCCTGGTACTCGGGTGCAACATTCCAGACGCTTTACTAACACTCTCCCGACTTGGAGAGTCAGTCCCTTTAACCTCCTGTTTGGCCCAGTTTGCAATTTCTGCGGAAGATGAACAGGAATAGCGAGAACCAATGAGAGACTAGCTGGAGGTGTCTGGACGGGCAAATTTAACTCTCATTTCCCACCAGGAAGAGGAATTAACCAAAGGCTCAGCGTGCCGTGCCGGAACCAGATTAGGGCCTGAAGCCATCCTGCGGTGTTGCGGCCAGCTCACAAGAAAGCGAGTTGAAGAAAGGAGCTCAGGGGCACTGTAATTCACAAACCTGCAGAGTTATAAATGACAGCTATCGTCCAAAAATAGACTGAAGTAAGGCTGCCAAGAGGACTTGAAAGCGGGGCAGAATTGCAGGAAACCGATTTCAGGAGGTAGACTGGAATTGCATTGAAAGCATAGGAAAAGAGGCAGAACGTCCACAATGATGCACTTGGCCAAAAAGGGCGTATGCGTTTTTTCCTGAATATATTCAGGAAAAAACGCATACGCCCTTTTTGGCCAACCAAGCAAGCTTGCAAAGGAAATCTGCACTACAATGAAGTCTCACTTCCCCCCGGTCAAAAGGGCCATCTGAAAAAAGTGTAAAATCCAGAAAGGCAGGACAGGCCATGGAGAACTGGGAGCCTTGTTATGCTGATGGGCGGGATGTAAATTGCCAACAGACACTCGGGAGAAGTGTATGGTGTTTCCTGAAACATCTAAAAAACAAAGCAACAGAGCCTAGGGCACTTCCACTTATGGTCCTATAGCTTAGGGAAATTAAAATCAAAAAGACACAGCCACCCCAAAGTTTGGGACGCCTCTGTTTACAAGAACCTCGTTTACAGTACAAGTTCAACATTGCAGAAAGTGAAAAATGGATAAAGAAGTTGTGGTACTTACTTACAAAGCAATATCACTCAGCAATGAAATCTATGTCATCAGGCCCTTAGCAGCATAATGAGTGGATTCAGGTATGATGATTCTAACTGAAATAAGTCACACAGAAAAAGAAACATCATAAGATATCAGTAATACACGGAATGTAAACTTGGCTACACAGGAACTGAATTACAGAACAGAACAGGGTCTCAAATTTAGAAAACCAACTTATGCTTGCTTAAGGGGAAAGGTGAGTTGGGGTGCTGCATAAAACCAGAGATTGAAATGAGCACAGATAAAGTTCCTTAAGCCAAATATGGAATAGACAAGAGCTACTCCTTGCTCAACGAAATGGACTCAACACCGCATATTAAACGCCTAAGAATGTACCTGACTAGTAAGTATCTTAAAACCTATGGATTGCTATGTCTCCGAAAGAGAATCAAGCATGTGTACAGGGGCATAAACGCAGCAGCGATAGGATTGGAGAGGTTCGGTGAGCAAATGAAGACCCTTTGAAGTCATATTGCATGGTACCCATTCCACGGGTTTCAACTACTCCAGGTTTAAGGTATTCTTCCTTCAGCTAAAACATGCATGTGGAACCCAGAGTATGATCAACCATGTGAATCGGGAGACGTGTTCAAATATGTCTCAGTTTTCCTCCCCTGGTACTCGGGTGCAACATTCCAGACGCTTTACTAACACTCTCCCCGACTTGGAGAGTCAGTCGCCTTTAACCTCCTGTTTGGCCCAGTTTGCAATTTCTGCGGAAGATGAACAGGAATAGCGAGAACCAATGAGAGACTAGCTGGAGGTGTCTGGACGGGCAAATTTAACTCTCATTTCCCACCAGGAAGAGGAAATTAACCAAAGGCTCAGCGTGCCGTGCCGGAACCAGATTAGGGCCTGAAGCCATCCTGCGGTGTTGCGGCCAGCTCACAAGAAAGCGAGTTGAAGAAAGGAGCTCAGGGGCACTGTAATTCACAAACCTGCAGAGTTATAAATGACAGCTATCGTCCAAAAATAGACTGAAGTAAGGCTGCCAAGAGGACTTGAAAGCGGGGCAGAATTGCAGGAAACCGATTTCAGGAGGTAGACTGGAATTGCATTGAAAGCATAGGAAAAGAGGCAGAACGTCCACAATGATGCACTTGGCCAAAAAGGGCGTATGCGTTTTTTCCTGAATATATTCAGGAAAAAACGCATACGCCCTTTTTGGCCAACCAAGCAAGCTTGCAAAGGAAATCTGCACTACAATGAAGTCTCACTTCCCCCCGGTCAAAAGGGCCATCTGAAAAAAGTGTAAAATCCAGAAAGGCAGGACAGGCCATGGAGAACTGGGAGCCTTGTTATGCTGATGGGCGGGATGTAAATTGCCAACAGACCACTCGGGAGAAGTGTATGGTGTTTCCTGAAACATCTAAAAAACAAAGCAACAGAGCCTAGGGCACTGCCACTTATGGTCCTATAGCTTAGGGAAATTAAAATCAAAAAGACACAGCCACCCCAAAGTTTGGAACGGCCTCTGTTTACAAGAACCTCGTTTACAGTACAAGTTCAACATCGCAGAAAGTGAAAAATGGATAAAGAAGTTGTGGTATTTACTTACAAAGCAATATCACTCAGCAATGAAATCTATGTCATCAGGCCCTTAGCAGCACAATGAGTGGATTCAGGTATGATGATTCTAACTGAAATAAGTCACACAGAAAAAGAAACATCATAAGATATCAGTAATACACGGAATGTAAACTTGGCTACACAGGAACTGAATTACAGAACAGAACAGGGTCTCAAATTTAGAAAACCAACTTATGCTTGCTTAAGGGTAAAGGTGAGTTGGGGTGCTGCATAAAACCAGAGATTGAAATGAGCACAGATAAAGTTCCTTAAGCCAAATATGGAATAGACAAGAGCTACTCCTTGCTCAACGAAATGGACTCAACACCGCATATTAAACGCCTAAGAATGTACCTGACTAGTAAGTATCTTAAAACCTATGGATTGCTATGTCTCCGAAAGAGAATCAAGCATGTGTACAGGGGCATAAACGCAGCAGTGATAGGATTGGAGAGGTTCGGTGAGCAAATGAAGACCCTTTGAAGTCATATTGCATGGTACCCATTCCACGGGTCTTCAACTACTCCAGGTTTAAGGTATTCTTCCTTCAGCTAAAACATGCATGTGGAACCCAGAGTATGATCAACCATGTGAATCGGGAGACGTGTTCAAATATGTCTCAGTTTTCCTACCCTGGTACTCGGGTGCAACATTCCAGACGCTTTACTAACACTCTCCCGACTTGGAGAGTCAGTCGCCTTTAACCTCCTGTTTGGCCCAGTTTGCAATTTCTGCGGAAGATGAACAGGAATAGCGAGAACCAATGAGAGACTAGCTGGAGGTGTCTGGACGGGCAAATTTAACTCTCATTTCCCACCAGGAAGAGGAATTAACCAAAGGCTCAGCGTGCCGTGCCGGAACCAGATTAGGGCCTGAAGCCATCCTGCGGTGTTGCGGCCAGCTCACAAGAAAGCGAGTTGAAGAAAGGAGCTCAGGGGCACTGTAATTCACAAACCTGCAGAGTTATAAATGACAGCTATCGTCCAAAAATATACTGAAGTAAGGCTGCCAAGAGGACTTGAAAGCGGGGCAGAATTGCAGGAAACCGATTTCAGGAGGTAGACTGGAATTGCATTGAAAGCATAGGAAAAGAGGCAGAACGTCCACAATGATGCACTTGGCCAAAAAGGGCGTATGCGTTTTTTCCTGAATATATTCAGGAAAAAACGCATACGCCCTTTTTGGCCAACCAAGCAAGCTTGCAAAGGAAATCTGCACTACAATGAAGTCTCACTTCCCCCCGGTCAAAAGGGCCATCTGAAAAAAGTGTAAAATCCAGAAAGGCAGGACAGGCCATGGAGAACTGGGAGCCTTGTTATGCTGATGGGCGGGATGTAAATTGCCAACAGACCACTCGGGAGAAGTGTATGGTGTTTCCTGAAACATCTAAAAAACAAAGCAACAGAGCCTAGGGCACTTCCACTTATGGTCCTATAGCTTAGGGAAATTAAAATCAAAAAGACACAGCCACCCCAAAGTTTGGAACGGCTCTGTTTACAAGAACCTCGTTTACAGTACAAGTTCAACATCGCAGAAAGTGAAAAATGGATAAAGAAGTTGTGGTATTTACTTACAAAGCAATATCACTCAGCAATGAAATCTATGTCATCAGGCCCTTAGCAGCACAATGAGTGGATTCAGGTATGATGATTCTAACTGAAATAAGTCACACAGAAAAAGAAACATCATAAGATATCAGTAATACACGGAATGTAAACTTGGCTACACAGGAACTGAATTACAGAACAGAACAGGGTCTCAAATTTAGAAAACCAACTTATGCTTGCTTAAGGGGAAAGGTGAGTTGGGGTGCTGCATAAAACCAGAGATTGAAATGAGCACAGATAAAGTTCCTTAAGCCAAATATGGAATAGACAAGAGCTACTCCTTGCTCAACGAAATGGACTCAACACCGCATATTAAACGCCTAAGAATGTACCTGACTAGTAAGTATCTTAAAACCTATGGATTGCTATGTCTCCGAAAGAGAATCAAGCATGTGTACAGGGGCATAAACGCAGCAGTGATAGGATTGGAGAGGTTCGGTGAGCAAATGAAGACCCTTTGAAGTCATATTGCATGGTACCCATTCCACGGGTCTCAACTACTCCAGGTTTAAGGTATTCTTCCTTCAGCTAAAACATGCATGTGGAACCCTAGAGTATGATCAACCATGTGAATCGGGAGACGTGTTCAAATATGTCTCAGTTTTCCTCCCCTGGTACTCGGGTGCAACATTCCAGACGCTTTACTAACACTCTCCCCGACTTGGAGAGTCAGTCGCCTTTAACCTCCTGTTTGGCCCAGTTTGCAATTTCTGCGGAAGATGAACAGGAATAGCGAGAACCAATGAGAGACTAGCTGGAGGTGTCTGGACGGGCAAATTTAACTCTCATTTCCCACCAGGAAGAGGAATTAACCAAAGGCTCAGCGTGCCGTGCCGGAACCAGATTAGGGCCTGAAGCCATCCTGCGGTGTTGCGGCCAGCTCACAAGAAAGCGAGTTGAAGAAAGGAGCTCAGGGGCACTGTAATTCACAAACCTGCAGAGTTATAAATGACAGCTATCGTCCAAAAATAGACTGAAGTAAGGCTGCCAAGAGGACTTGAAAGCGGGGCAGAATTGCAGGAAACCGATTTCAGGAGGTAGACTGGAATTGCATTGAAAGCATAGGAAAAGAGGCAGAACGTCCACAATGATGCACTTGGCCAAAAAGGGCGTATGCGTTTTTTCCTGAATATATTCAGGAAAAAACGCATACGCCCTTTTTGGCCAACCAAGCAAGCTTGCAAAGGAAATCTGCACTACAATGAAGTCTCACTTCCCCCCGGTCAAAAGGGCCATCTGAAAAAAGTGTAAAATCCAGAAAGGCAGGACAGGCCATGGAGAACTGGGAGCCTTGTTATGCTGATGGGCGGGATGTAAATTGCCAACAGACCACTCGGGAGAAGTGTATGGTGTTTCCTGAAACATCTAAAAAACAAAGCAACAGAGCCTAGGGCACTTCCACTTATGGTCCTATAGCTTAGGGAAATTAAAATCAAAAAGACACAGCCACCCCAAAGTTTGGGACGGCCTCTGTTTACAAGAACCTCGTTTACAGTACAAGTTCAACATCGCAGAAAGTGAAAAATGGATAAAGAAGTTGTGGTATTTACTTACAAAGCAATATCACTCAGCAATGAAATCTATGTCATCAGGCCCTTAGCAGCACAATGAGTGGATTCAGGTATGATGATTCTAACTGAAATAAGTCACACAGAAAAAGAAACATCATAAGATATCAGTAATACACGGAATGTAAACTTGGCTACACAGGAACTGAATTACAGAACAGAACAGGGTCTCAAATTTAGAAAACCAACTTATGCTTGCTTAAGGGGAAAGGTGAGTTGGGGTGCTGCATAAAACCAGAGATTGAAATGAGCACAGATAAAGTTCCTTAAGCCAAATATGGAATAGACAAGAGCTACTCCTTGCTCAACGAAATGGACTCAACACCGCATATTAAACGCCTAAGAATGTACCTGACTAGTAAGTATCTTAAAACCTATGGATTGCTATGTCTCCGAAAGAGAATCAAGCATGTGTACAGGGGCATAAACGCAGCAGTGATAGGATTGGAGAGGTTCGGTGAGCAAATGAAGACCCTTTGAAGTCATATTGCATGGTACCCATTCCACGGGTTCTCAACTCTCCAGGTTTAAGGTATTCTTCCTTCAGCTAAAACATGCATGTGGAACCCAGAGTATGATCAACCATGTGAATCGGGAGACGTGTTCAAATATGTCTCAGTTTTCCTCCCCTGGTACTCGGGTGCAACATTCCAGACGCTTTACTAACACTCTCCCCACTTGGAGAGTCAGCGCCTTTAACCTCCTGTTTGGCCCAGTTTGCAATTTCTGCGGAAGATGAACAGGAATAGCGAGAACCAATGAGAGACTAGCTGGAGGTGTCTGGACGGGCAAATTTAACTCTCATTTCCCACCAGGAAGAGGAAATTAACCAAAGGCTCAGCGTGCCGTGCCGGAACCAGATTAGGGCCTGAAGCCATCCTGCGGTGTTGCGGCCAGGCTCACAAGAAAGCGAGTTGAAGAAAGGAGCTCAGGGGCACTGTAATTCACAAACCTGCAGAGTTATAAATGACAGCTATCGTCCAAAAATATACTGAAGTAAGGCTGCCAAGAGGACTTGAAAGCGGGGCAGAATTGCAGGAAACCGATTTCAGGAGGTAGACTGGAATTGCATTGAAAGCATAGGAAAAGAGGCAGAACGTCCACAATGATGCACTTGGCCAAAAAGGGCGTATGCGTTTTTTCCTGAATATATTCAGGAAAAAACGCATACGCCCTTTTTGGCCAACCAAGCAAGCTTGCAAAGGAAATCTGCACTACAATGAAGTCTCACTTCCCCCCGGTCAAAAGGGCCATCTGCAAAAAGTGTAAAATCCAGAAAGGCAGGACAGGCCATGGAGAACTGGGAGCCTTGTTATGCTGATGGGCGGGATGTAAATTGCCAACAGACCACTCGGGAGAAGTGTATGGTGTTTCCTGAAACATCTAAAAAACAAAGCAACAGAGCCTAGGGCACTTCCACTTATGGTCCTATAGCTTAGGGAAATTAAAATCAAAAAGACACAGCCACCCCAAAGTTTGGGACGGCCTCTGTTTACAAGAACCTCGTTTACAGTACAAGTTCAACATCGCAGAAAGTGAAAAATGGATAAAGAAGTTGTGGTATTTACTTACAAAGCAATATCACTCAGCAATGAAATCTATGTCATCAGGCCCTTAGCAGCACAATGAGTGGATTCAGGTATGATGATTCTAACTGAAATAAGTCACACAGAAAAAGAAACATCATAAGATATCAGTAATACACGGAATGTAAACTTGGCTACACAGGAACTGAATTACAGAACAGAACAGGGTCTCAAATTTAGAAAACCAACTTATGCTTGCTTAAGGGTAAAGGTGAGTTGGGGTGCTGCATAAAACCAGAGATTGAAATGAGCACAGATAAAGTTCCTTAAGCCAAATATGGAATAGACAAGAGCTACTCCTTGCTCAACGAAATGGACTCAACACCGCATATTAAACGCCTAAGAATGTACCTGACTAGTAAGTATCTTAAAACCTATGGATTGCTATGTCTCCGAAAGAGAATCAAGCATGTGTACAGGGGCATAAACGCAGCAGTGATAGGATTGGAGAGGTTCGGTGAGCAAATGAAGACCCTTTGAAGTCATATTGCATGGTACCCATTCCACGGGTCTTCAACTACTCCAGGTTTAAGGTATTCTTCCTTCAGCTAAAACATGCATGTGGAACCCAGAGTATGATCAACCATGTGATCGGGAGACGTGTTCAAATATGTCTCAGTTTTTGTACCCTGGTACTCGGGTGCAACATTCCAGACGCTTTACTAACACTCTCCCGACTTGGAGAGTCAGTCGCTTTAAACTCCTGTTTGGCCCAGTTTGCAATTTCTGCGGAAGATGAACAGGAATAGCGAGAACCAATGAGAGACTAGCTGGAGGTGTCTGGACGGGCAAATTTAACTCTCATTTCCCACCAGGAAGAGGAAATTAACCAAAGGCTCAGCGTGCCGTGCCGGAACCAGATTAGGGCCTGAAGCCATCCTGCGGTGTTGCGGCCAGCTCACAAGAAAGCGAGTTGAAGAAAGGAGCTCAGGGGCACTGTAATTCACAAACCTGCAGAGTTATAAATGACAGCTATCGTCCAAAAATAGACTGAAGTAAGGCTGCCAAGAGGACTTGAAAGCGGGGCAGAATTGCAGGAAACCGATTTCAGGAGGTAGACTGGAATTGCATTGAAAGCATAGGAAAAGAGGCAGAACGTCCACAATGATGCACTTGGCCAAAAAGGGCGTATGCGTTTTTTCCTGAATATATTCAGGAAAAAACGCATACGCCCTTTTTGGCCAACCAAGCAAGCTTGCAAAGGAAATCTGCACTACAATGAAGTCTCACTTCCCCCCGGTCAAAAGGGCCATCTGAAAAAAGTGTAAAATCCAGAAAGGCAGGACAGGCCATGGAGAACTGGGAGCCTTGTTATGCTGATGGGCGGGATGTAAATTGCCAACAGACACTCGGGAGAAGTGTATGGTGTTTCCTGAAACATCTAAAAAACAAAGCAACAGAGCCTAGGGCACTTCCACTTATGGTCCTATAGCTTAGGGAAATTAAAATCAAAAAGACACAGCCACCCCAAAGTTTGGGAACGGCTCTGTTTACAAGAACCTCGTTTACAGTACAAGTTCAACATCGCAGAAAGTGAAAAATGGATAAAGAAGTTGTGGTATTTACTTACAAAGCAATATCACTCAGCAATGAAATCTGTGTCATCAGGCCCTTAGCAGCACAATGAGTGGATTCAGGTACGATGATTCTAACTGAAATAAGTCACACAGAAAAAGAAACATCATAAGATATCAGTAATACACGGAATGTAAACTTGGCTACACAGGAACTGAATTACAGAACAGAACAGGGTCTCAAATTTAGAAAACCAACTTATGCTTGCTTAAGGGGAAAGGTGAGTTGGGGTGCTGCATAAAACCAGAGATTGAAATGAGCACAGATAAAGTTCCTTAAGCCAAATATGGAATAGACAAGAGCTACTCCTTGCTCAACGAAATGGACTCAACACCGCATATTAAACGCCTAAGAATGTACCTGACTAGTAAGTATCTTAAAACCTATGGATTGCTATGTCTCCGAAAGAGAATCAAGCATGTGTACAGGGGCATAAACGCAGCAGTGATAGGATTGGAGAGGTTCGGTGAGCAAATGAAGACCCTTTGAAGTCATATTGCATGGTACCCATTCCACGGGTCTTCAACTACTCCAGGTTTAAGGTATTCTTCCTTCAGCTAAAACATGCATGTGGAACCCAGAGTATGATCAACCATGTGAATCGGGAGACGTGTTCAAATATGTCTCAGTTTTCCTCCCCTGGTACTCGGGTGCAACATTCCAGACGCTTTACTAACACTCTCCCGACTTGGAGAGTCAGTCGCCTTTAACCTCCTGTTTGGCCCAGTTTGCAATTTCTGCGGAAGATGAACAGGAATAGCGAGAACCAATGAGAGACTAGCTGGAGGTGTCTGGACGGGCAAATTTAACTCTCATTTCCCACCAGGAAGAGGAAATTAACCAAAGGCTCAGCGTGCCGTGCCGGAACCAGATTAGGGCCTGAAGCCATCCTGCGGTGTTGCGGCCAGCTCACAAGAAAGCGAGTTGAAGAAAGGAGCTCAGGGGCACTGTAATTCACAAACCTGCAGAGTTATAAATGACAGCTATCGTCCAAAAATAGACTGAAGTAAGGCTGCCAAGAGGACTTGAAAGCGGGGCAGAATTGCAGGAAACCGATTTCAGGAGGTAGACTGGAATTGCATTGAAAGCATAGGAAAAGAGGCAGAACGTCCACAATGATGCACTTGGCCAAAAAGGGCGTATGCGTTTTTTCCTGAATATATTCAGGAAAAAACGCATACGCCCTTTTTGGCCAACCAAGCAAGCTTGCAAAGGAAATCTGCACTACAATGAAGTCTCACTTCCCCCCGGTCAAAAGGGCCATCTGAAAAAAGTGTAAAATCCAGAAAGGCAGGACAGGCCATGGAGAACTGGGAGCCTTGTTATGCTGATGGGCGGGATGTAAATTGCCAACAGACACTCGGGAGAAGTGTATGGTGTTTCCTGAAACATCTAAAAAACAAAGCAACAGAGCCTAGGGCACTTCCACTTATGGTCCTATAGCTTAGGGAAATTAAAATCAAAAAGACACAGCCACCCCAAAGTTTGGGACGCCTCTGTTTACAAGAACCTCATTTACAGTACAAGTTCAACATCGCAGAAAGTGAAAAATGGATAAAGAAGTTGTGGTATTTACTTACAAAGCAATATCACTCAGCAATGAAATCTATGTCATCAGGCCCTTAGCAGCACAATGAGTGGATTCAGGTATGATGATTCTAACTGAAATAAGTCACACAGAAAAAGAAACATCATAAGATATCAGTAATACACGGAATGTAAACTTGGCTACACAGGAACTGAATTACAGAACAGAACAGGGTCTCAAATTTAGAAAACCAACTTATGCTTGCTTAAGGGGAAAGGTGAGTTGGGGTGCTGCATAAAACCAGAGATTGAAATGAGCACAGATAAAGTTCCTTAAGCCAAATATGGAATAGACAAGAGCTACTCCTTGCTCAACGAAATGGACTCAACACCGCATATTAAACGCCTAAGAATGTACCTGACTAGTAAGTATCTTAAAACCTATGGATTGCTATGTCTCCGAAAGAGAATCAAGCATGTGTACAGGGGCATAAACGCAGCAGTGATAGGATTGGAGAGGTTCGGTGAGCAAATGAAGACCCTTTGAAGTCATATTGCATGGTACCCATTCCACGGGTCTCAACTCTCCAGGTTTAAGGTATTCTTCCTTCAGCTAAAACATGCATGTGGAACCCAGAGTATGATCAACCATGTGAATCGGGAGACGTGTTCAAATATGTCTCAGTTTTCCTCCCCTGGTACTCGGGTGCAACATTCCAGACGCTTTACTAACACTCTCCCCACTTGGAGAGTCAGTCGCCTTTAACCTCCTGTTTGGCCCAGTTTGCAATTTCTGCGGAAGATGAACAGGAATAGCGAGAACCAATGAGAGACTAGCTGGAGGTGTCTGGACGGGCAAATTTAACTCTCATTTCCCACCAGGAAGAGGAATTAACCAAAGGCTCAGCGTGCCGTGCCGGAACCAGATTAGGGCCTGAAGCCATCCTGCGGTGTTGCGGCCAGCTCACAAGAAAGCGAGTTGAAGAAAGGAGCTCAGGGGCACTGTAATTCACAAACCTGCAGAGTTATAAATGACAGCTATCGTCCAAAAATAGACTGAAGTAAGGCTGCCAAGAGGACTTGAAAGCGGGGCAGAATTGCAGGAAACCGATTTCAGGAGGTAGACTGGAATTGCATTGAAAGCATAGGAAAAGAGGCAGAACGTCCACAATGATGCACTTGGCCAAAAAGGGCGTATGCGTTTTTTCCTGAATATATTCAGGAAAAAACGCATACGCCCTTTTTGGCCAACCAAGCAAGCTTGCAAAGGAAATCTGCACTACAATGAAGTCTCACTTCCCCCCGGTCAAAAGGGCCATCTGAAAAAAGTGTAAAATCCAGAAAGGCAGGACAGGCCATGGAGAACTGGGAGCCTTGTTATGCTGATGGGCGGGATGTAAATTGCCAACAGACCACTCGGGAGAAGTGTATGGTGTTTCCTGAAACATCTAAAAAACAAAGCAACAGAGCCTAGGGCACTTCCACTTATGGTCCTATAGCTTAGGGAAATTAAAATCAAAAAGACACAGCCACCCCAAAGTTTGGAACGGCTCTGTTTACAAGAACCTCGTTTACAGTACAAGTTCAACATCGCAGAAAGTGAAAAATGGATAAAGAAGTTGTGGTATTTACTTACAAAGCAATATCACTCAGCAATGAAATCTATGTCATCAGGCCCTTAGCAGCACAATGAGTGGATTCAGGTATGATGATTCTAACTGAAATAAGTCACACAGAAAAAGAAACATCATAAGATATCAGTAATACACGGAATGTAAACTTGGCTACACAGGAACTGAATTACAGAACAGAACAGGGTCTCAAATTTAGAAAACCAACTTATGCTTGCTTAAGGGTAAAGGTGAGTTGGGGTGCTGCATAAAACCAGAGATTGAAATGAGCACAGATAAAGTTCCTTAAGCCAAATATGGAATAGACAAGAGCTACTCCTTGCTCAACGAAATGGACTCAACACCGCATATTAAACGCCTAAGAATGTACCTGACTAGTAAGTATCTTAAAACCTATGGATTGCTATGTCTCCGAAAGAGAATCAAGCATGTGTACAGGGGCATAAACGCAGCAGTGATAGGATTGGAGAGGTTCGGTGAGCAAATGAAGACCCTTTGAAGTCATATTGCATGGTACCCATTCCACGGGTTTCAACTACTCCAGGTTTAAGGTATTCTTCCTTCAGCTAAAACATGCATGTGGAACCCAGAGTATGATCAACCATGTGAATCGGGAGACGTGTTCAAATATGTCTCAGTTTTCCTCCCCTGGTACTCGGGTGCAACATTCCAGACGCTTTACTAACACTCTCCCCACTTGGAGAGTCAGTCGCCTTTAACCTCCTGTTTGGCCCAGTTTGCAATTTCTGCGGAAGATGAACAGGAATAGCGAGAACCAATGAGAGACTAGCTGGAGGTGTCTGGACGGGCAAATTTAACTCTCATTTCCCACCAGGAAGAGGAATTAACCAAAGGCTCAGCGTGCCGTGCCGGAACCAGATTAGGGCCTGAAGCCATCCTGCGGTGTTGCGGCCAGCTCACAAGAAAGCGAGTTGAAGAAAGGAGCTCAGGGGCACTGTAATTCACAAACCTGCAGAGTTATAAATGACAGCTATCGTCCAAAAATAGACTGAAGTAAGGCTGCCAAGAGGACTTGAAAGCGGGGCAGAATTGCAGGAAACCGATTTCAGGAGGTAGACTGGAATTGCATTGAAAGCATAGGAAAAGAGGCAGAACGTCCACAATGATGCACTTGGCCAAAAAGGGCGTATGCGTTTTTTCCTGAATATATTCAGGAAAAAACGCATACGCCCTTTTTGGCCAACCAAGCAAGCTTGCAAAGGAAATCTGCACTACAATGAAGTCTCACTTCCCCCCGGTCAAAAGGGCCATCTGAAAAAAGTGTAAAATCCAGAAAGGCAGGACAGGCCATGGAGAACTGGGAGCCTTGTTATGCTGATGGGCGGGATGTAAATTGCCAACAGACACTCGGGAGAAGTGTATGGTGTTTCCTGAAACATCTAAAAAACAAAGCAACAGAACCTAGGGCACTTCCACTTATGGTCCTATAGCTTAGGGAAATTAAAATCAAAAAGACACAGCCACCCCAAAGTTTGGAACGGCTCTGTTTACAAGAACCTCGTTTACAGTACAAGTTCAACATCGCAGAAAGTGAAAAATGGATAAAGAAGTTGTGGTATTTACTTACAAAGCAATATCACTCAGCAATGAAATCTATGTCATCAGGCCCTTAGCAGCACAATGAGTGGATTCAGGTATGATGATTCTAACTGAAATAAGTCACACAGAAAAAGAAACATCATAAGATATCAGTAATACACGGAATGTAAACTTGGCTACACAGGAACTGAATTACAGAACAGAACAGGGTCTCAAATTTAGAAAACCAACTTATGCTTGCTTAAGGGGAAAGGTGAGTTGGGGTGCTGCATAAAACCAGAGATTGAAATGAGCACAGATAAAGTTCCTTAAGCCAAATATGGAATAGACAAGAGCTACTCCTTGCTCAACGAAATGGACTCAACACCGCATATTAAACGCCTAAGAATGTACCTGACTAGTAAGTATCTTAAAACCTATGGATTGCTATGTCTCCGAAAGAGAATCAAGCATGTGTACAGGGGCATAAACGCAGCAGTGATAGGATTGGAGAGGTTCGGTGAGCAAATGAAGACCCTTTGAAGTCATATTGCATGGTACCCATTCCACGGGTCTTCAACTACTCCAGGTTTAAGGTATTCTTCCTTCAGCTAAAACATGCATGTGGAACCCAGAGTATGATCAACCATGTGAACGGGAGACGTGTGCAAATATGTCTCAGTTTTCCTCCCCTGGTACTCGGGTGCAACATTCCAGATGCTTTACTAACACTCTCCCCACTTGGAGAGTCAGCGCCTTTAACCTCCTGTTTGGCCCAGTTTGCAATTTCTGCGGAAGATGAACAGGAATAGCGAGAACCAATGAGAGACTAGCTGGAGGTGTCTGGACGGGCAAATTTAACTCTCATTTCCCACCAGGAAGAGGAATTAACCAAAGGCTCAGCGTGCCGTGCCGGAACCAGATTAGGGCCTGAAGCCATCCTGCGGTGTTGCGGCCAGCTCACAAGAAAGCGAGTTGAAGAAAGGAGCTCAGGGGCACTGTAATTCACAAACCTGCAGAGTTATAAATGACAGCTATCGTCCAAAAATAGACTGAAGTAAGGCTGCCAAGAGGACTTGAAAGCGGGGCAGAATTGCAGGAAACCGATTTCAGGAGGTAGACTGGAATTGCATTGAAAGCATAGGAAAAGAGGCAGAACGTCCACAATGATGCACTTGGCCAAAAAGGGCGTATGCGTTTTTTCCTGAATATATTCAGGAAAAAACGCATACGCCCTTTTTGGCCAACCAAGCAAGCTTGCAAAGGAAATCTGCACTACAATGAAGTCTCACTTCCCCCCGGTCAAAAGGGCCATCTGAAAAAAGTGTAAAATCCAGAAAGGCAGGACAGGCCATGGAGAACTGGGAGCCTTGTTATGCTGATGGGCGGGATGTAAATTGCCAACAGACACTCGGGAGAAGTGTATGGTGTTTCCTGAAACATCTAAAAAACAAAGCAACAGAGCCTAGGGCACTTCCACTTATGGTCCTATAGCTTAGGGAAATTAAAATCAAAAAGACACAGCCACCCCAAAGTTTGGAACGGCTCTGTTTACAAGAACCTCGTTTACAGTACAAGTTCAACATCGCAGAAAGTGAAAAATGGATAAAGAAGTTGTGGTATTTACTTACAAAGCAATATCACTCAGCAATGAAATCTATGTCATCAGGCCCTTAGCAGCACAATGAGTGGATTCAGGTATGATGATTCTAACTGAAATAAGTCACACAGAAAAAGAAACATCATAAGATATCAGTAATACACGGAATGTAAACTTGGCTACACAGGAACTGAATTACAGAACAGAACAGGGTCTCAAATTTAGAAAACCAACTTATGCTTGCTTAAGGGGAAAGGTGAGTTGGGGTGCTGCATAAAACCAGAGATTGAAATGAGCACAGATAAAGTTCCTTAAGCCAAATATGGAATAGACAAGAGCTACTCCTTGCTCAACGAAATGGACTCAACACCGCATATTAAACGCCTAAGAATGTACCTGACTAGTAAGTATCTTAAAACCTATGGATTGCTATGTCTCCGAAAGAGAATCAAGCATGTGTACAGGGGCATAAACGCAGCAGTGATAGGATTGGAGAGGTTCGGTGAGCAAATGAAGACCCTTTGAAGTCATATTGCATGGTACCCATTCCACGGGTTTCAACTACCCAGGTTTAAGGTATTCTTCCTTCAGCTAAAACATGCATGTGGAACCTAGAGTATGATCAACCATGTGATCGGGAGACGTGTTCAAATATGTCTCAGTTTTCGTACCCTGGTACTCGGGTGCAACATTCCAGACGCTTTACTAACACTCTCCCCGACTTGGAGAGTCAGTCCCTTTAACCTCCTGTTTGGCCCAGTTTGCAATTTCTGCGGAAGATGAACAGGAATAGCGAGAACCAATGAGAGACTAGCTGGAGGTGTCTGGACGGGCAAATTTAACTCTCATTTCCCACCAGGAAGAGGAATTAACCAAAGGCTCAGCGTGCCGTGCCGGAACCAGATTAGGGCCTGAAGCCATCCTGCGGTGTTGCGGCCAGGCTCACAAGAAAGCGAGTTGAAGAAAGGAGCTCAGGGGCACTGTAATTCACAAACCTGCAGAGTTATAAATGACAGCTATCGTCCAAAAATATACTGAAGTAAGGCTGCCAAGAGGACTTGAAAGCGGGGCAGAATTGCAGGAAACCGATTTCAGGAGGTAGACTGGAATTGCATTGAAAGCATAGGAAAAGAGGCAGAACGTCCACAATGATGCACTTGGCCAAAAAGGGCGTATGCGTTTTTTCCTGAATATATTCAGGAAAAAACGCATACGCCCTTTTTGGCCAACCAAGCAAGCTTGCAAAGGAAATCTGCACTACAATGAAGTCTCACTTCCCCCCGGTCAAAAGGGCCATCTGAAAAAAGTGTAAAATCCAGAAAGGCAGGACAGGCCATGGAGAACTGGGAGCCTTGTTATGCTGATGGGCGGGATGTAAATTGCCAACAGACACTCGGGAGAAGTGTATGGTGTTTCCTGAAACATCTAAAAAACAAAGCAACAGAGCCTAGGGCACTTCCACTTATGGTCCTATAGCTTAGGGAAATTAAAATCAAAAAGACACAGCCACCCCAAAGTTTGGGACGCCTCTGTTTACAAGAACCTCGTTTACAGTACAAGTTCAACATCGCAGAAAGTGAAAAATGGATAAAGAAGTTGTGGTATTTACTTACAAAGCAATATCACTCAGCAATGAAATCTATGTCATCAGGCCCTTAGCAGCACAATGAGTGGATTCAGGTATGATGATTCTAACTGAAATAAGTCACACAGAAAAAGAAACATCATAAGATATCAGTAATACACGGAATGTAAACTTGGCTACACAGGAACTGAATTACAGAACAGAACAGGGTCTCAAATTTAGAAAACCAACTTATGCTTGCTTAAGGGGAAAGGTGAGTTGGGGTGCTGCATAAAACCAGAGATTGAAATGAGCACAGATAAAGTTCCTTAAGCCAAATATGGAATAGACAAGAGCTACTCCTTGCTCAACGAAATGGACTCAACACCGCATATTAAACGCCTAAGAATGTACCTGACTAGTAAGTATCTTAAAACCTATGGATTGCTATGTCTCCGAAAGAGAATCAAGCATGTGTACAGGGGCATAAACGCAGCAGTGATAGGATTGGAGAGGTTCGGTGAGCAAATGAAGACCCTTTGAAGTCATATTGCATGGTACCCATTCCACGGGTCTCAACTACTCCAGGTTTAAGGTATTCTTCCTTCAGCTAAAACATGCATGTGGAACCCAGAGTATGATCAACCATGTGAATCGGGAGACGTGTTCAAATATGTCTCAGTTTTCCTCCCCTGGTACTCGGGTGCAACATTCCAGACGCTTTACTAACACTCTCCCCACTTGGAGAGTCAGCGCCTTTAACCTCCTGTTTGGCCCAGTTTGCAATTTCTGCGGAAGATGAACAGGAATAGCGAGAACCAATGAGAGACTAGCTGGAGGTGTCTGGACGGGCAAATTTAACTCTCATTTCCCACCAGGAAGAGGAATTAACCAAAGGCTCAGCGTGCCGTGCCAGAACCAGATTAGGGCCTGAAGCCATCCTGCGGTGTTGCGGCCAGGCTCACAAGAAAGCGAGTTGAAGAAAGGAGCTCAGGGGCACTGTAATTCACAAACCTGCAGAGTTATAAATGACAGCTATCGTCCAAAAATATACTGAAGTAAGGCTGCCAAGAGGACTTGAAAGCGGGGCAGAATTGCAGGAAACCGATTTCAGGAGGTAGACTGGAATTGCATTGAAAGCATAGGAAAAGAGGCAGAACGTCCACAATGATGCACTTGGCCAAAAAGGGCGTATGCGTTTTTTCCTGAATATATTCAGGAAAAAACGCATACGCCCTTTTTGGCCAACCAAGCAAGCTTGCAAAGGAAATCTGCACTACAATGAAGTCTCACTTCCCCCCGGTCAAAAGGGCCATCTGAAAAAAGTGTAAAATCCAGAAAGGCAGGACAGGCCATGGAGAACTGGGAGCCTTGTTATGCTGATGGGCGGGATGTAAATTGCCAACAGACACTTGGGAGAAGTGTATGGTGTTTCCTGAAACATCTAAAAAACAAAGCAACAGAGCCTAGGGCACTTCCACTTATGGTCCTATAGCTTAGGGAAATTAAAATCAAAAAGACACAGCCACCCCAAAGTTTGGAACGGCTCTGTTTACAAGAACCTCGTTTACAGTACAAGTTCAACATCGCAGAAAGTGAAAAATGGATAAAGAAGTTGTGGTATTTACTTACAAAGCAATATCACTCAGCAATGAAATCTATGTCATCAGGCCCTTAGCAGCACAATGAGTGGATTCAGGTATGATGATTCTAACTGAAATAAGTCACACAGAAAAAGAAACATCATAAGATATCAGTAATACACGGAATGTAAACTTGGCTACACAGGAACTGAATTACAGAACAGAACAGGGTCTCAAATTTAGAAAACCAACTTATGCTTGCTTAAGGGGAAAGGTGAGTTGGGGTGCTGCATAAAACCAGAGATTGAAATGAGCACAGATAAAGTTCCTTAAGCCAAATATGGAATAGACAAGAGCTACTCCTTGCTCAACGAAATGGACTCAACACCGCATATTAAACGCCTAAGAATGTACCTGACTAGTAAGTATCTTAAAACCTATGGATTGCTATGTCTCCGAAAGAGAATCAAGCATGTGTACAGGGGCATAAACGCAGCAGTGATAGGATTGGAGAGGTTCGGTGAGCAAATGAAGACCCTTTGAAGTCATATTGCATGGTACCCATTCCACGGGTCTTCAACTACTCCAGGTTTAAGGTATTCTTCCTTCAGCTAAAACATGCATGTGGAACCCAGAGTATGATCAACCATGTGATCGGGAGACGTGTTCAAATATGTCTCAGTTTTCCTCCCCTGGTACTCGGGTGCAACATTCCAGACGCTTTACTAACACTCTCCCCACTTGGAGAGTCAGTCGCCTTTAACCTCCTGTTTGGCCCAGTTTGCAATTTCTGCGGAAGATGAACAGGAATAGCGAGAACCAATGAGAGACTAGCTGGAGGTGTCTGGACGGGCAAATTTAACTCTCATTTCCCACCAGGAAGAGGAATTAACCAAAGGCTCAGCGTGCCGTGCCGGAACCAGATTAGGGCCTGAAGCCATCCTGCGGTGTTGCGGCCAGCTCACAAGAAAGCGAGTTGAAGAAAGGAGCTCAGGGGCACTGTAATTCACAAACCTGCAGAGTTATAAATGACAGCTATCGTCCAAAAATAGACTGAAGTAAGGCTGCCAAGAGGACTTGAAAGCGGGGCAGAATTGCAGGAAACCGATTTCAGGAGGTAGACTGGAATTGCATTGAAAGCATAGGAAAAGAGGCAGAACGTCCACAATGATGCACTTGGCCAAAAAGGGCGTATGCGTTTTTTCCTGAATATATTCAGGAAAAAACGCATACGCCCTTTTTGGCCAACCAAGCAAGCTTGCAAAGGAAATCTGCACTACAATGAAGTCTCACTTCCCCCCGGTCAAAAGGGCCATCTGAAAAAAGTGTAAAATCCAGAAAGGCAGGACAGGCCATGGAGAACTGGGAGCCTTGTTATGCTGATGGGCGGGATGTAAATTGCCAACAGACACTCGGGAGAAGTGTATGGTGTTTCCTGAAACATCTAAAAAACAAAGCAACAGAGCCTAGGGCACTTCCACTTATGGTCCTATAGCTTAGGGAAATTAAAATCAAAAAGACACAGCCACCCCAAAGTTTGGGACGCCTCTGTTTACAAGAACCTCGTTTACCGTACAAGTTCAATATCACAGAAAGTGAAAAATGGATAAAGAACTTGTGGTACTTACGTACAATGCAGTATCACTCAGCAATGAAATCTATGTCATCAGGCCCGTAGCAGCATAATGAGTGGATTCAGGTACTGATGATTCTAACTGAAATAAGTCACACAGAAAAAGAAACATCATAAGATATCACTAATACACGGAATGTAAACTTGGCTACACAGGAACTGAATTACAAAACAGAACAGGGTCTCAAATTTAGAAAACCAACTTATGCTTGCTTAAGGGGAAAGGTGAGTTGGGGTGCTGCATAAAACCAGAGATTGAAATGAGCACAGATAAAGTTCCTTAAGCCAAATATGGAATAGACAAGAGCTACTCCTTGCTCAACGAAATGGACTCAACACCCCATATTAAACGCCTAAGAATGTACCTGACTAGTAAGTATCTTAAAACCTATGGATTGCTATGTCTCCGAAAGAGAATCAAGCGTGTGTACAGGGGCATAAACGCAGCAGTGATAGGATTGGAGAGGTTCGGTGAGCAAATGAAGACCCTTTGAAGTCATATTGCATGGTACCCATTCCACGGGTCTCAACTCTCCAGGTTTAAGGTATTCTTCCTTCAGCTAAAACATGCATGTGGAACCCAGAGTATGATCAACAGTGTGATTGGGAGACGTGTTCAAATATGTCTCAGTTTTCCTCCCCTGGTACTCGGGTGCAACATTCCAGACGCTTTACTAACACTCTCCCCACTTGGAGAGTCAGCGCCTTTAACCTCCTGTTTGGCCCAGTTTGCAATTTCTGCGGAAGATGAACAGGAATAGGGAGAACCAATGAGAGACTAGCTGGAGGTGTCTGGACGGGCAAATTTAACTCTCATTTCCCACCAGGAAGAGGAATTAACCAAAGGCTCAGCGTGCCGTGCCGGAACCAGATTAGGGCCTGAAGCCATCCTGCGGTGTTGCGGCCAGCTCACAAGAAAGCGAGTTGAAGAAAGGAGCTCAGGGGCACTGTAATTCACAAACCTGCAGAGTTATAAATGACAGCTATCGTCCAAAAATAGACTGAAGTAAGGCTGCCAAGAGGACTTGAAAGCGGGGCAGAATTGCAGGAAACCGATTTCAGGAGGTAGACTGGAATTGCATTGAAAGCATAGGAAAAGAGGCAGAACGTCCACAATGATGCACTTGGCCAAAAGGGCGTATGCGTTTTTTCCTGAATATATTCAGGAAAAAACGCATACGCCCTTTTTGGCCAACCAAGCAAGCTTGCAAAGGAAATCTGCACTACAATGAAGTCTCACTTCCCCCCGGTCAAAAGGGCCATCTGAAAAAAGTGTAAAATCCAGAAAGGCAGGACAGGCCATGGAGAACTGGGAGCCTTGTTATGCTGATGGGCGGGATGTAAATTGCCAACAGACACTCGGGAGAAGTGTATGGTGTTTCCTGAAACATCTAAAAAACAAAGCAACAGAGCCTAGGGCACTTCCACTTATGGTCCTATAGCTTAGGGAAATTAATATCAAAAAGACACAGCAACCCCAAAATTTGGGACGGCTCTTTTTACAGGAATCTCTTCTACGGCACAAGTTAAATATCCCAGAGAGCAAATAATGGATAAAGAAGTTGCGGTACTTATGTACAACAGAATACCACTCAGCAATGAAATCTATGTCACCAGGCCCGTACCAGCATAATGAGTGCATTGAGGCACGATGATTCTAAGTGAAATAAGTCACACAGAAAAAGAAACATCATAAGGTATCACTAATACACGGAATGTGAACTTGGCTACACATGAACTGAATTACAAAACAGAACAGGGTCTCAAGTTTAGAAAACCAACTTATGCCTGCTTAAGGGGGAAGGTGAGTTGGGGTGCTGCATAAAAGCAGAGTTTGAAATTAGCACAGATACCGTTCCATAAGCCAAATATGTAATAGACAAGAGCTACCCCTTGCTCAACGAAATGGATTCAACAATGAGGTATCACCTCACACCTGGTAGAATAGGCATCATTGAAAATCTACAAACAAAAAATGCTGGAAAGGGTGTGGAGAAAAGGAACCCTCTCCCACTATTGTTGGGAATATAAATTGATACAGTCATTATGGAGAACAATATGGAATTTCTTAAGAAACTAACAATAGAATTACCATATGATACAGCAATCCCAGTACTGGACATATACCCAGACAAAACCATAAATCAAAAAGAGTCATTCACCGCAATGTTCATTGCATCACTATTTACAATATCGAGGTAATGGAAGCAACCTAAATGCCCACAGACAGACGAATGCATAAAGCTGTGGTACATATATAAAATGGAATATTACTAAGCCATGAAAAGGAATGAAATTGGGTCATTTGTAGAGACGTCGATGGATCTAGAGACTGTCATACAGAGTGAAGTAAGTCAGAAAGAGAAAAACAAATCTTGTATATTCATGCATATATGTGGAACCTAGAAAAACTGTACAGATTAACCATTTTGCAAGGCATAAATAGAGCAACAGATGTAGACAACAAACGTATGGACAACAAGGGGGGAAAGCTGTTGGGGGGGTGGTGGTGGGAGGAGTTGAGAGACTGGGATTGGCATGTATACATTTATATGTATAAAATAGATAACCAATAAGAACCTGCTGTATAAAAATATAAAATAAAATTCAAAATTAAAAAGAAATAAAATTTAAAAAATAAAACAGAAAAAACAATTATTCCCTGCACATACATGTATTTATATGAATAAATTATTTCCATGCTTATATCTGTAAATACAAAAAAGAGGAATAAAATCTACCTTGAACCAAAAACGAAAAAGAGAAAAAAAACACAGAACCCACCAGTTACACAGAGGAAAACCGTATCAGGGCACTTGCTCCAGTTGTAAACAATTCTGAAGTTGGTCAGTGGTGGGGAATCGTCTCCCATTCAGCCAGCAGCCCCCACGCAACAAGCGTCCTCATTGCAAAGCTGGGGCACCGTGCCGAGGCATCTGTGAGTAAACGTGAGCTGAGCCCCAGGCCAGTTGCTGCTGAACTATTCCCACCCATCCCAGGTAAAACACCTGAATATATACAAGGACTTGAAAGCCTAGAGGAAGGGCCATAGAGCCACACGAGTGACAGCATGCCGGCCGACTTGGTGCCTGCAGGCCAGCCAGGATGGTCCTGGCCCTGGGTGCTCTTCTGGAAGATTTCCATTTCCCTGCCTGAGATACCCGTCCTGTCCCTGCCCCCACTGCTTTTTTCCTTCCTCACCTCTGCCCAGGGAGAAATTCCAGCAGCAGGTATGGGTGACACATCCTCTTCTTTAGCAGGTGGCAGCCTGGCAACTGCTGCAGAAAGTCCAGCAGAGCCCCACTCACACTGGGCCACCCACAAAGCCGTGGCCTCTCACTCCCTCCCACCAGCCCAGCCCCGAGACTGCTGACAGGGCAGAGAAAATGGCGTCAGGCACGGCTGCAGGGGCTCTTGCTGCCTGGAGTGGTATTTATATTGATCTCAACCCAGGCACACCTGGGGAGGGCTGGCCGGCACGGTAAGGCTGCCCAGGTCAGCCAATCATCACCCCTCAGGGGCTCACAGTTGCAGAAAATGGAACTTGCTGAACCGGCCAGGTCCAAGGAACAGGTGTGGGCTCCTGAGAGTCAGGATAGACAAGGGGCTGCAGCTTTGGCTTGTTTTCTAATCATTTTATCTGGCCCATGAGTGGGAGACAACTTCAAGAAAACCCTCTCCTAATGAGAGGAACCCAGGAGTCAGGGAGAGGAGGGGTGGGTGGTGGTTGGAGACAGAGGCCTGGTGCCCCGGGTGCAGTGGAAGTCTCTGGAAGACCAGGTGGAGGGAGGCCTCACGGAGTGATGCCCAGGGTCACAGACCTGTCGCAGCTGCTGTTTGTTAGTTCAAGTCCTGCTCTGAGGTGCTCTGTGTCAGCTCTGAGCGACAGGTGAGCTGGGGGTGCTCTGCAATGAGGGCTATGTGCACGGTTCCTGTGTGCCCAGCCCTGCCACGGTACCTGCAAGGGTAGCTCTGTATCCTGGGAGGGGCCTGACCACGAGAGCCCCGTGGGCTGGGGTGGGGGTGGGGTACCTGCCCAGGTGAGCTCCATATTCTGGGATTGGTCTGACCACGAGAGCCCCATGGGCTGCTGGGGACCTGGTAAAGGATGTCAGGACAGTCAGTGAAGCCACCGAGGATGTACCTCCAGTTGCTCCTAATTCCTACACCCTGCTGGTCATTCTACCAACCACCAGGACATGGTATTCTGTATTAGTCTTCAATGATGCCTTCTTTTGTATTCCATTAGTCCCAGAGTCACAAGAAATTTTGGCTTGTGAGTGGCAGGACTCAACATACAACTAAAACAATACTTCTGGGCCGTCTGGCCCCAAGGGTGCAAAAATTCCCACACCATCTTTGGGGAAAGCTTAGCTAAAGACCTAAAAGTTCTACCTCTGGAAAAGGAAACCCTCCTTCAATATGCAGACGACATTCTGATCACCAGCCCTACTAAGGAGGCCTCTGAACTACCAAGCCAATAAAGGATAGAAGTTGTCCAAGAAAAAGCTCAAATATCACAGACTGTGGTGACCTGCCTGGGCTTCATTCTCACAGAAGGTCAGAGAAGCCCATCCCAGGAAAGGGAAGAAACCATTTTCAGCCTTACCCCTTTCTAAAACTAGAAGACAGCTTAGGGGTTCCTGGGGAGGCCAGGGTTTGCTGCTTCTGGATCCCTAACTACAGTCTACTAGCTGGGCCTCTATATGAAACACTGAAAGGAAAAGATGATGATCCTTTTGAATAGAATCCAGAAGTGGCCTTTCAAGAATGGAAAGAGCAGTCAATTCAGACCCTTGCCCTGGAACTCCCTAATTTAGCTAAACCCTTTGACCTTTACATTCCCGGTGAAAGGTGAATCGCCATTGGAGAATTAGTGCAAAAACTGGGACCACTTGAAATGGAACAATGCAAGAATGCCATCCAGGTAGGATAAACTACGGTCACTAAGGGGCTTGGCCCACTGCCACATCTGGCCAAGATACTGGCGGTATCTAAAAACCTGGAAATCAGCAGCCCAAAAGGCCACCTCCCTCCTAAGGGAAAAGGACCCCACGTGGTGATCCTAACCACCAACCATGCCCTGAAGTTGCAGGGTTCGCTCCGTGGGCACACCGACCTCGAGTGAGGAGGCCCTCCGACTCCAACATCCAGAGAGATAACCGGGGGCAACAGGGCACCATGACGACTCGTGTGAACATCACTTGACCTGGAGTTTCTCTCATAAAACAACAAGAGTGTGTCCCAAAAGAGTAGACTACTGCTTGCAGGACTTACTGCACCCAGAGGGGAGCTAATAATCTTGGCGGGGGAACAGTATACCACACTGTCACCATAGAAAAGCCTACAGACACCGTGATGATGGTGGCCAATAAGACCGGCTGGACTCCTGTTTACTTCAAAAGGCTGTTGACTCAGTAGCCATCATGGTCCTTGATCACCACTGACCCTGGACTGTCTGGGAGTTGAGCGGGCAGGGCTCTGACACCTGGTGCTGTTTGTACGTTAATTCAGGGGCCTAATTGAAGAAAGCGCAGACTACTGGTCAGAGCATCTAGGCTGGCAGAGACGGTCAGCCTAAGGTGGCCGAACAAATGTGGGGCGGGGTGAAACCGGCCCCCACAGCGTCTCTGCACATCTCTTTCCTGGACCCTTAAAGGTCATTAGAATCTATAACACTTCCAATGCTGGTGCTCAGGTGGACGAGCAGGGAGGCAGGGGTCCTGGGGACAATCAACGTCACCGGGAGGCTGCTGGGGAGAAGCTCTGACCCTCGCCCCAGGGTATGAGGGCTCCCAACTCAGCACTCAGCAGTTACAGAAGAAGGGTCTGCACCCTCAGCACTCCAAGAATGAGGAACGGGACAAAAGGCAGAGGAGGGGTTTGTCCCCAGCAAAGCCCATTAAAAATCCCTGGGAGATAAAAATAGAATCTGGGCAATAAAGTCAAGTCTAACCTTTTTTATCCTTTGTGCTTTGTCTAATTTCACGTGCTCCTAGGGTCCCGCATGCAGAGGTTCCACACCCGGCACTTCAGACCAGATTTCCTAGTGCAGAATGGCTGGGTCGACACCTCAGCTCCTGGGGCCCAGTGCAGACTCCGCGATATAGAGCCTGAGCTACAGCCAACCCGGCCCTCGAGAGCTCCGCCGCCTCCCTCCCTCCCACTGACTCTGACAGGATCTCTACACAGCAGCCCAGCCCACAGCCCACGGGGTAGTGCATGCTCTCACCTCTCCATTCTCTGATCAAAATATAAAGTTTCCTTTGCTTGTGAACCAAACTCAGTCTCGATCTGTTGGCCCCAATGACACTGGGCAGGGGGACACTTGTTGGGGTCCACTCTGGAGGATCAGTAACAGAAATTGAGACTATTGTAACCTCAATGAACAGATGTGTGAGCCAAACTGTAGTTAACATAGAACAGTGTATAAGGCTCGGGTAAAATAAGATGTTTTTAACACTTCCATTTGATATTTCCATCACTTTTTATAAGCAAGTTCAGTGAAAAGGTTTGTCTTATTTGTCAGGTCAATATTAGAGAAACGAAGTGATTTCTTTCCAAGGATGTACAGCTAATAATCTTGGTTAAACCTTCAATCTTGTTTTAAATGCTTTTCCATTGAAAATGATACCTCTCTTTCAGCTCCCCCATTTCTGAGAAGTATAAAATCTTATAATTTATTATTACCAAAGGGGAAAGGTGGGAGGAGGGATAAATTAACAGTTTGGAATGAACACATACACACTGCTATGTATAAAATAGATCATCAACAAGGAACTACTGTATAGCACAGGGAACTACACTCAACATTTTGCAATAACCTATAAGGGGAAATAATCTGAAAAAGAATAGATATTTTTATTGACATCATCTATCAATGACAGTTAAAGTGTAGCCTAAGGGAAGCTGGTGGTGAGTGCTTCTGACCCTGAAGACTTCAATCATCTAAAGTTTGGACTCTGCCTACTTCCCAAGGCCCTTAATGAACATATGTGTAGCCGTAGCTTAAAAACTTCCCCAGTTTGGGTTTCGGGGAGACACTGATTTTGAAAAAGCCCTGGTGTTCTCCTTACATGAATGGGACTCTTCCTACTGCTAAAACATGTCTGTCACACCCAGAGGATGGTATACCGTCTGATCGGGAAGAGTTTGGAAAAGGCATCTCATCTCCTCATCTCCTGGTGCTCGGGTTCACCCCTCCAGCGTCTTTACTAACAGTCTCCCCACTTGGAGATGTCAGCACTGTCAACATCCTGTTGCGTACAGTTTGGAATTTGTCCAGAGGATGAAGCGGAAGGATGAGGAACAATGAGAGACAAGTCCTAGGTGTTCAGACAGGCACATGTCACTCTAATTTCCAATCAGGAAGACGAATTGACCAAAGGCTAGGGTTGCCCATGGAAACAGTATAGGGCTTGAGGAAATCCCGCTGCTTTGTGGCCAGTTCCCATAAACACGAGTTGAACAATGGAACTCAGGGGCAGTAAAATTCACAAAACTGCAGAGTTGAAAATATCCATCACTGAAAAATGTCTTGAGGAAAGTCAGAGAAAAGGACTTGTAAGCAAGGGAGAATGGCAGGAAAGGGATTTGAGGAGGTAGAAAGGACTCGCCATTAAGCACAAGAAAAGGAGCTGAACATTGCCAACATTGCAGTTGGCCAAAAAGGGTGTATGCGTTCTTTTCTGTATATATTCAAGAAAAGGGCATACACTTTTTTAGCCAACCAAACAGGTGGGCACTGGAAGTCAATACTACAAAAGATATCACTTCGCATCAGTCAGAAGAGCCATCCTCATAAAGCGTAAACAACAGAAATGCAGGACAGGGCAACGAGAAGAGGGAGCCCTGTGAGACTTATAGTGGAAATGTATATTGCCAACGGCCATTCTGGAGAAGTGTATTGTGTTTACTAAAGCATCTAAAAAATGAGCTACAGAGCATAGGGCACTTGCACTCATGGGTGTATATCTTGGGAAAAACAAAAATCGAGAGGACACAGGCACCCCAATGTTTACCCCCTCTCTGTTTAAAAGATCCTCGACTAGGATATAACTTAAATGTCTCTGGAGGGAAAAAATGGATAGAGATGTGGTACTTAGGTAGAGTGGAATATTATTCAGCCTGGAAATCAATGAAATATGGCCAGTTGTAACAACTCCGGAGGAGTTACGTATGATCATTCTAAGTGACAGAATTCAAAAAGAAAAAGACACATATCATAAGATATCACTTAAAGGTGGAATCCAAAATGGCTACACATGAAATAAATTACAAAACAAAAACATAGTCAAATATGTAGAAAACACGCATAAGGCTGCTAAACGGGAAAGGTGGGGAGGGGTGAGGCATCATCCAGGAGGTTGAAATTAGCAAAGATACCATTCCAAATACCAAACTGATAATCAACAAGGCCTACACGGTAGCTAAAAGAACTGCACTCAGCACACTCAAGTCACCGGAAAAGAATATATACGACTGGTAAGAATCTGAAAAAGAATTTATTGATGTCTCTCTGTACGTGAATCAAGTGGATGTACAGCAGCAAGAAACAGAGCTTTGAAAATCAGCTGTAACCAATATAGTAATAAATTGAAAAAAATAAACGACAGAGAGACAGAGAAAACCTCTTACAACTTTTCCTCAGGGACGGTGATGCAACATGGATTGAACACATCTAGACCCACAGCAGGATGAGACATAAGGCTGGAAACTGTTTGCGCTAAGAGAAATGTGAGGTTGGGTGAGGAAATGCACACCCTTTAAAGTAATACTACCTGGTACCCATTCAATGGGTCCCAAATCTGCAGGTTCAAGGGATCTTCCTACAGCTAAAACATGCATGGAAAACCCAGAGGACTGTACACCATGTGATCGGGAGATGTGTCTAAAATGCACCTCATTTATCCTCTCCTGGTGCTCCTGTTCACCATTCCAGCCACGCTACTTAGAATCTCCCCACTTGGAGAATCAGCACATTTCAACTTCTGTTTCACACATTTTGCAAATTGTGAGGAGGATGAACGGGAAGAGGGGGAACCAATGAGAGAAGAGTTGTAGGGGTTTGGACGGGCACATATCACTCTAATTTCCCATTAAGAATAAGAATTAAAGAAAGGCTCAGCCTGCCTCGCCGGAGCCAAAATAGGGCCTGAAGCAATCCTGCGGGTTTGAGGCCAGCTCACAAAAGAGCAACTTAAAAAATGGAGCTCAGGGTCACTGCAATTCACAAACCTGCAGAGTTATAAATGAAAACTAACGTCCAAAAATATGTTGAGGTAAGGCAAAGAAGAGGATCTGAATGCAAGACAGAATTGCAAGAAACAGATTTCAAGAGATAGATTGGACTCGTCTTTAACGCACATGAAAAGCGGCAGAATTTCGACAATGATGCAGTTGGCCCAAAAGGGCGTATGCGTTTTTTCCTGATTATATCCAGGAAAAAACGCATACGCACTTTATGGGCAACGAAGCAAGCAAGCAATGCAAATGTGCACAACAAAGAAGTCTCACTTCCCACCGGTCAAAAGGGCCATCCTAAAAAATTGTAAAAACCAGAAATGCAGGACAGGCCATGGAGAACAGGGAGCCTTTATACGCTGATGGGCAGTGTGTGAACTGCCGAGAGCCACTCTGGAGAAGTGTATGGTGGTTCCTAAATCATCTAAAAAACAGAGCTACAGAGCATAGGACACTTCCAATCATGGGAGTATATCTAGGGAAGTCTAAAAATCAACAAGACACAAGCACACCACAGTTTAGGGCTACTCTGTTTACAAGAACCTCAACTTCAGTACACCTTAAATATCCCAGGAAAGAGAACAATGGATAAAGAAGATGTGGTACTTATGTACAATGGAATATCTCTTCACCATGAAATCAATGTAATAAGGCTAGTAGAAGGATAAAGAGTGGATTTAGGTCCGATAATACTACTTGAAATAAGTCAAACAGAAAAAGAAACATGTCATAAGATATCACTTATAGAGGGAGGGTAAATATGGCTGCACAAGAAATGAATTACAGAACAGAACAGTGTCTCACATTTAGAAAACACACTTATGTCAGCTTAAGGGGAAAGGAGAGGTGGGGTGATGCATAAAACCAGAGTTTGAAATTAGCACAGATACCGTTCAATAAACCAAATAGGTATTAGACAAGATCTACACCTTGCTCAATGAACAGGCCTCAACACACCCTATACACCACAGAGAAATATATCTGAGGAATAAGAATCTTAAAACCCATGTATTGATATATCTCCATAAGGGAATCAAGTGTGTGCAGAGCGGCACAAACACAGCAGTGAAAAGGAGCTAAACCCCATTATAGAAATAAATTTTAAAAACAAAACGCTGAAACAATGAAAGAGAGAAAAATTCTTACAAAATTCGCTCAGGGGCTGTGATGCAACCTGGATTGACCACATATAAACCCACAGCTGGATAAGACATAAGGCTGGACACTTGGGGCTGACAGGATTGGTGAGCTTTGGTGAGCAACTGCCGAAAGTTTAATGCAATACTTCATGCTACTCAGTCCAAGGGTCCCAACACTCCAGGTTGAAGGGAATCTTCCTACAGCTAAACCATGCTTGGGAAACCCAGCGACTGGTATACCATATGATCGGGAAAGGTTTCTAAAACGCACCTCATTTTTCCTCTCCTGGGGCTCCGGATCGACATTCCAGCCGCTTTACTAACAACATCCCCACATGGAGTCAATGCCTTTAAGTTCTGGTATCGCACAGTCTGCAGTTAGTGCAGAGGATGAATGGGAATAGGGGGAACCAGTGAGAAACTAGCTGTAGCGGTTTCAATGGGCACATGTCACTCTAATATCACATCAGTAAGAAGAATTAACCAAAGGCACAGCAAGGTGCCACAGAAGAAAAATAGGGCTTCAAGGAATCCTGTGGTTATGGGGCAAGACCACAAAAATAAGAGCTAAAAAATGGAGCTAAGGGCCACTGCAATTCAAAAACCTGCAGAGTTATAAAGGCCAACTATTTTTAAAAAATATATTGAGGTAAGGCTATGAAGAGGCATTGAAAGCAAGGCAGAATTGCAGGAAACCGATTTCAGGAGGTAGACTGGAATTGCATTGAAAGCATATGAAGAGAGTCAGAAACTCGACAATGATGCACTTGGCCAAAAAGGGCGTATGCGTTTTTTCCTGAATATATTCAGGAAAAAACGCATACGCCCTTTTTGGCCAACCAAGCAAGCTTGCAAAGGAAATCTGCACTACAATGAAGTCTCACTTCCACCTGGTCAAAAGGGCCATCTGAAAAAAGTGTAAAATCCATAAAGGCACGACAGGCCATGGAGAACTGGGAGCCTTCTTATGCTGATGGGCGGGATGTAAATTGCCAACAGCCACTCTGGAGAAGTGTATGGTGTTTCCTGAAACATCTAAAAAACAAAGCAACAGAGCCTAGGGCACTTCCACTTATGGTCCTATAGCTTAGGGAAATTAAAATCAAAAAGACACAGCCACCCCAAAGTTTGGGACGGCTCTGTTTACAAGAACCTCGTTTACGGTACAAGTTCAATATCGCAGAAAGTGAAAAATGGATAAAGAACTTGTGGTACTTACGTACAATGCAATATCACTCAGCAATGAAATCTATGTCATCAGGCCCGTAGCAGCATAATGAGTGGATTCAGGTATGATGATTCGAACTGAAATAAGTCACACAGAAAAGAAACATCATAAGGTATCACTAATACACAGAATGTGAACTTGGCTACACATGAACTGAATTACAAAACAGAACAGTGTCTCAAGTTTAGAAAACCAACTTATGCTTGCTTAACGGGGAAGGTGAGTTGGGGTGCTGCATAAAACCAGAGATTGAAATGAGCACAGATAAAGTTCCTTAAGCCAAATATGGAATAGACAAGAGCTACTCCTTGCTCAACGAAATGGACTCAACACCCCATATTAAACGCCTAAGAATGTACCTGACTAGTAAGTATCTTAAAACCTATGGATTGCTATGTCTCCAAAAGAGAATCAAGCGTGTGTACAGGGGCATAAACGCAGCAGTGATAGGATTGGAGAGGTTCGGTGAGCAAATGAAGACCCTTTGAAGTCATATTGCATGGTACCCATTCCACGGGTCTCAACTCTCCAGGTTTAAGGTATTCTTCCTTCAGCTAAAACATGCATGTGGAACCCAGAGTATGATCAACCATGTGAACGGGAGACGTGTTCAAATATGTCTCAGTTTTCCTCCCCTGGTACTCGGGTGCAACATTCCAGACGCTTTACTAACACTCTCCCCACTTGGAGAGTCAGCGCCTTTAACCTCCTGTTTGGCCCAGTTTGCAATTTCTGCGGAAGATGAACAGGAATAGCGAGAACCAATGAGAGACTAGCTGGAGGTGTCTGGACGGGCAAATTTAACTCTCATTTCCCACCAGGAAGAGGAATTAACCAAAGGCTCAGCGTGCCGTGCCGGAACCAGATTAGGGCCTGAAGCCATCCTGCGGTGTTGCGGCCAGCTCACAAGAAAGCGAGTTGAAGAAAGGAGCTCAGGGGCACTGTAATTCACAAACCTGCAGAGTTATAAATGACAGCTATCGTCCAAAAATAGACTGAAGTAAGGCTGCCAAGAGGACTTGAAAGCGGGGCAGAATTGCAGGAAACCGATTTCAGGAGGTAGACTGGAATTGCATTGAAAGCATAGGAAAAGAGGCAGAACGTCCACAATGATGCACTTGGCCAAAAAGGGCGTATGCGTTTTTTCCTGAATATATTCAGGAAAAAACGCATACGCCCTTTTTGGCCAACCAAGCAAGCTTGCAAAGGAAATCTGCACTACAATGAAGTCTCACTTCCCCCCGGTCAAAAGGGCCATCTGAAAAAAGTGTAAAATCCAGAAAGGCAGGACAGGCCATGGAGAACTGGGAGCCTTGTTATGCTGATGGGCGGGATGTAAATTGCCAACAGACACTCGGGAGAAGTGTATGGTGTTTCCTGAAACATCTAAAAAACAAAGCAACAGAGCCTAGGGCACTTCCACTTATGGTCCTATAGCTTAGGGAAATTAAAATCAAAAAGACACAGCCACCCCAAAGTTTGGGACGCCTCTGTTTACAAGAACCTCGTTTACAGTACAAGTTCAACATCGCAGAAAGTGAAAAATGGATAAAGAAGTTGTGGTACTTACTTACAAAGCAATATCACTCAGCAATGAAATCTATGTCATCAGGCCCTTAGCAGCACAATGAGTGGATTCAGGTATGATGATTCTAACTGAAATAAGTCACACAGAAAAAGAAACATCATAAGATATCAGTAATACACGGAATGTAAACTTGGCTACACAGGAACTGAATTACAGAACAGAACAGGGTCTCAAATTTAGAAAACCAACTTATGCTTGCTTAAGGGGAAAGGTGAGTTGGGGTGCTGCATAAAACCAGAGATTGAAATGAGCACAGATAAAGTTCCTTAAGCCAAATATGGAATAGACAAGAGCTACTCCTTGCTCAACGAAATGGACTCAACACCCCATATTAAACGCCTAAGAATGTACCTGACTAGTAAGTATCTTAAAACCTATGGATTGCTATGTCTCCGAAAGAGAATCAAGCATGTGTACAGGGGCATAAACGCAGCAGTGATAGGATTGGAGAGGTTCGGTGAGCAAATGAAGACCCTTTGAAGTCATATTGCATGGTACCCATTCCACGGGTCTCAACTCTCCAGGTTTAAGGTATTCTTCCTTCAGCTAAAACATGCATGTGGAACCCAGAGTATGATCAACCATGTGAACGGGAGACGTGTTCAAATATGTCTCAGTTTTCCTCCCCTGGTACTCGGGTGCAACATTCCAGACGCTTTACTAACACTCTCCCCCACTTGGAGAGTCAGTCCCTTTAACCTCCTGTTTGGCCCAGTTTGCAATTTCTGCGGAAGATGAACAGGAATAGCGAGAACCAATGAGAGACTAGCTGGAGGTGTCTGGACGGGCAAATTTAACTCTCATTTCCCACCAGGAAGAGGAATTAACCAAAGGCTCAGCGTGCCGTGCCGGAACCAGATTAGGGCCTGAAGCCATCCTGCGGTGTTGCGGCCAGCTCACAAGAAAGCGAGTTGAAGAAAGGAGCTCAGGGGCACTGTAATTCACAAACCTGCAGAGTTATAAATGACAGCTATCGTCCAAAAATAGACTGAAGTAAGGCTGCCAAGAGGACTTGAAAGCGGGGCAGAATTGCAGGAAACCGATTTCAGGAGGTAGACTGGAATTGCATTGAAAGCATAGGAAAAGAGGCAGAACGTCCACAATGATGCACTTGGCCAAAAAGGGCGTATGCGTTTTTTCCTGAATATATTCAGGAAAAAACGCATACGCCCTTTTTGGCCAACCAAGCAAGCTTGCAAAGGAAATCTGCACTACAATGAAGTCTCACTTCCCCCCGGTCAAAAGGGCCATCTGAAAAAAGTGTAAAATCCAGAAAGGCAGGACAGGCCATGGAGAACTGGGAGCCTTGTTATGCTGATGGGCGGGATGTAAATTGCCAACAGACACTCGGGAGAAGTGTATGGTGTTTCCTGAAACATCTAAAAAACAAAGCAACAGAGCCTAGGGCACTTCCACTTATGGTCCTATAGCTTAGGGAAATTAATATCAAAAAGACACAGCAACCCCAAAATTTGGGACGGCTCTTTTTACAGGAATCTCTTCTACGGCACAAGTTTAATATCCCAGAGAGCAAATAATGGATAAAGAATTTGCGGTTTTCTGTACAACAGAATACCACTCAGCAATGAAATCTATGTCACCAGGCCCGTACCAGCATAATGAGTGGATTGAGGCACGATGATTCTAAGTGAAATAAGTCACACAGAAGAAGAAACATCATAAGGTATCACTAATACACGGAATGTGAACTTGGCTACACATGAACTGAATTACAAAACAGAACAGGGTCTCAAGTTTAGAAAACCAACTTATGCCTGCTTAAGGGGGAAGGTGAGTTGGGGTGCTGCATAAAAGCAGAGTTTGAAATTAGCACAGATACCGTTCCATAAGCCAAATATGTAATAGACAAGAGCTACCCCTTGCTCAACGAAATGGATTCAACAATGAGGTATCACCTCACACCTGGTAGAATAGGCATCATTGAAAATCTACAAACAAAAAATGCTGGAAAGGGTGTGGAGAAAAGGAACCCTCTTCCACTATTGTTGGGAATATAAATTGATACAGTCATTATGGAGAACAATATGGAATTTCTTAAGAAACTAACAATAGAATTACCATATGATACAGCAATCCCAGTACTGGACATATACCCAGACAAAACCATAAATCAAAAAGAGTCATTCACCGCAATGTTCATTGCATCACTATTTACAATATCGAGGTAATGGAAGCAACCTAAATGCCCACAGACAGACGAATGCATAAAGCTGTGGTACATATATAAAATGGAATATTACTAAGCCATGAAAAGGAATGAAATTGGGTCATTTGTAGAGACGTCGATGGATCTAGAGACTGTCATACAGAGTGAAGTAAGTCAGAAAGAGAAAAACAAATCTTGTATATTCATGCATATATGTGGAACCTAGAAAAACTGTACAGATTAACCATTTTGCAAGGCATAAATAGAGCAACAGATGTAGACAACAAACGTATGGACAACAAGGGGAGAAAGCTGTTGGGGGGGTGGTGGTGGGAGGAGTTGAGAGACTGGGATTGGCATGTGTACATTTATATGTATAAAATAGATAACCAATAAGAACCTGCTGTATAAAAATATAAAATAAAATTCAAAATTAAAAAGAAGTAAAATTTAAAAAATAAAACAGAAAAAACAATTATTCCCTGCACATACATGTATTTATATGAATAAATTATTTCCATGCTTATATCTGTAAATACAAAAAAGAGGAATAAAATCTACCTTGAACCAAAAACGAAAAAGAGAAAAAAAACACAGAACCCACCAGTTACACAGAGGAAAACCGTATCAGGGCACTTGCTCCAGTTGTAAACAATTCTGAAGTTGGTCAGTGGTGGGGAATCGTCTCCCATTCAGCCAGCAGCCCCCACGCAACAAGCGTCCTCATTGCAAAGCTGGGGCACCGTGCTGAGGCATCTGTGAGTAAACGTGAGCTGAGCCCCAGGCCAGTTGCTGCTGAACTATTCCCACCCGTCCCAGGTAAAACACCTGAATATATACAAGGACTTGAAAGCCTAGAGGAAGGGCCATAGAGCCACACGAGTGACAGCATGCCGGCCGACTTGGTGCCTGCAGGCCAGCCAGGATGGTCCTGGCCCTGGGTGCTCTTCTGGAAGATTTCCATTTCCCTGCCTGAGATACCCGTCCTGTCCCTGCCCCCACTGCTTTTTTCCTTCCTCACCTCTGCCCAGGGAGAAATTCCAGCAGCAGGTATGGGTGACACATCCTCTTCTTTAGCAGGTGGCAGCCTGGCAACTGCTGCAGAAAGTCCAGCAGAGCCCCACTCACACTGGGCCACCCACAAAGCCGTGGCCTCTCACTCCCTCCCACCAGCCCAGCCCCGAGACTGCTGACAGGGCAGAGAAAATGGCGTCAGGCACGGCTGCAGGGGCTCTTGCTGCCTGGAGTGGTATTTATATTGATCTCAACCCAGGCACACCTGGGGAGGGCTGGCCGGCACGGTAAGGCTGCCCAGGTCAGCCAATCATCACCCCTCAGGGGCTCACAGTTGCAGAAAATGGAACTTGCTGAACCGGCCAGGTCCAAGGAACAGGTGTGGGCTCCTGAGAGTCAGGATAGACAAGGGGCTGCAGCTTTGGCTTGTTTTCTAATCATTTTATCTGGCCCATGAGTGGGAGACAACTTCAAGAAAACCCTCTCCTAATGAGAGGAACCCAGGAGTCAGGGAGAGGAGGGGTGGGTGGTGGTTGGAGACAGAGGCCTGGTGCCCCGGGTGCAGTGGAAGTCTCTGGAAGACCAGGTGGAGGGAGGCCTCACGGAGTGATGCCCAGGGTCACAGACCTGTCGCAGCTGCTGTTTGTTAGTTCAAGTCCTGCTCTGAGGTGCTCTGTGTCAGCTCTGAGCGACAGGTGAGCTGGGGGTGCTCTGCAATGAGGGCTATGTGCACGGTTCCTGTGTGCCCAGCCCTGCCACGGTACCCGCAAGGGTAGCTCTGTATCCTGGGAGGGGCCTGACCACGAGAGCCCCGTGGGCTGGGGTGGGGGTGGGGTACCTGCCCAGGTGAGCTCCATATTCTGGGATTGGTCTGACCACGAGAGCCCCATGGGCTGCTGGGGACCTGGTAAAGGATGTCAGGACAGTCAGTGAAGCCACCGAGGATATACCTCCAGTTGCTCCTAATTCCTACACCCTGCTGGTCATTCTACCAACCACCAGGACATGGTATTCTGTATTAGTCTTCAATGATGCCTTCTTTTGTATTCCATTAGTCCCAGAGTCACAAGAAATTTTGGCTTGTGAGTGGCAGGACTCAACATACAACTAAAACAATACTTCCGGGCCGTCTGGCCCCAAGGGTGCAAAAATTCCCACACCATCTTTGGGGAAAGCTTAGCTAAAGACCTAAAAGTTCTACCTCTGGAAAAGGAAACCCTCCTTCAATATGCAGACGACATTCTGATCACCAGCCCTACTAAGGAGGCCTCTGAACTACCAAGCCAATAAAGGATAGAAGTTGTCCAAGAAAAAGCTCAAATATCACAGACTGCGGTGACCTGCCTGGGCTTCATTCTCACAGAAGGTCAGAGAAGCCCATCCCAGGAAAGGGAAGAAACCATTTTCAGCCTTACCCCTTTCTAAAACTAGAAGACAGCTTAGGGGTTCCTGGGGAGGCCAGGGTTTGCTGCTTCTGGATCCCTAACTACAGTCTACTAGCTGGGCCTCTATATGAAACACTGAAAGGAAAAGATGATGATCCTTTTGAATAGAATCCAGAAGTGGCCTTTCAAGAATGGAAAGAGCAGTCAATTCAGACCCTTGCCCTGGAACTCCCTAATTTAGCTAAACCCTTTGACCTTTACATTCCCGGTGAAAGGTGAATCGCCATTGGAGAATTAGTGCAAAAACTGGGACCACTTGAAATGGAACAATGCAAGAATGCCATCCAGGTAGGATAAACTACGGTCACTAAGGGGCTTGGCCCACTGCCACATCTGGCCAAGATACTGGCGGTATCTAAAAACCTGGAAATCAGCAGCCCAAAAGGCCACCTCCCTCCTAAGGGAAAAGGACCCCACGTGGTGATCCTAACCACCAACCATGCCCTGAAGTTGCAGGGTTCGCTCCGTGGGCACACCGACCTCGAGTGAGGAGGCCCTCCAACTCCAACATCCAGAGAGATAACCGGGGGCAACAGGGCACCATGACGACTCGTGTGAACATCACTTGACCTGGAGTTTCTCTCATAAAACAACAAGAGTGTGTCCCAAAAGAGTAGACTACTGCTTGCAGGACTTACTGCACCCAGAGGGGAGCTAATAATCTTGGCGGGGGAACAGTATACCACACTGTCACCATAGAAAAGCCTACAGACACCGTGATGATGGTGGCCAATAAGACCGGCTGGACTCCTGTTTACTTCAAAAGGCTGTTGACTCAGTAGCCATCATGGTCCTTGGTCACCACTGACCCTGGACTGTCTGGGAGTTGAGCGGGCAGGGCTCTGACACCTGGTGCTGTTTGTACGTTAATTCAGGGGCCTAACTTGAAGAAAGCGCAGACTACTGGTCAGAGCATCTAGGCTGGCAGAGACGGTCAGCCTAAGGTGGCCGAACAAATGTGGGGCGGGGTGAAACCGGCCCCCACAGCGTCTCTGCACATCTCTTTCCTGGACCCTTAAAGGTCATTAGAATCTATAACACTTCCAATGCTGGTGCTCAGGTGGACGAGCAGGGAGGCAGGTGTCCTGGGGACAATCAACGTCACCGGGAGGCTGCTGGGGAGAAGCTCTGACCCTCGCCCCAGGGTATGAGGGCTCCCAACTCAGCACTCAGCAGTTACAGAAGAAGGGTCTGCACCCTCAGCACTCCAAGAATGAGGAACGGGACAAAAGGCAGAGGAGGGGTTTGTCCCCAGCAAAGCCCATTAAAAATCCCTGGGAGATAAAAATAGAATCTGGGCAATAAAGTCAAGTCTAACCATTTTTATCCTTTGTGCTTTGTCTAATTTCACGTGCTCCTAGGGTCCCGCATGCAGAGGTTCCACACCCGGCACTTCAGACCAGATTTCCTAGTGCAGAATGGCTGGGTCGACACCTCAGCTCCTGGGGCCCAGTGCAGACTCCACGATATAGAGCCTGAGCTACAGCCAACCCAGCCCTCGAGAGCTCCGCCGCCTCCCTCCCTCCCACTGACTCTGACAGGATCTCTACACAGCAGCCCAGCCCACAGCCCACGGGGTAGTGCATGCTCTCACCTCTCCATTCTCTGATCAAAATATAAAGTTTCCTTTGCTTGTGAACCAAACTCAGTCTCGATCTGTTGGCCCCAATGACACTGGGCAGGGGGACACTTGTTGGGGTCCACTCTGGAGGATCAGTAACAGAAATTGAGACTATTGTAACCTCAATGAACAGATGTGTGAGCCAAACTGTAGTTAACATAGAACAGTGTATAAGGCTCGGGTAAAATAAGATGTTTTTAACACTTCCATTTGATATTTCCATCACTTTTTATAAGCAAGTTCAGTGAAAAGGTTTGTCTTATTTGTCAGGTCAATATTAGAGAAACGAAGTGATTTCTTTCCAAGGATGTACAGCTAATAATCTTGGTTAAACCTTCAATCTTGTTTTAAATGCTTTTCCATTGAAAATGATACCTCTCTTTCAGCTCCCCCATTTCTGAGAAGTATAAAATCTTATAATTTATTATTACCAAAGGGGAAAGGTGGGAGGAGGGATAAATTAACAGTTTGGAATGAACACATACACACTGCTATGTATAAAATAGATCATCAACAAGGAACTACTGTATAGCACAGGGAACTACACTCAACATTTTGCAATAACCTATAAGGGGAAATAATCTGAAAAAGAATAGATATTTTTATTGACATCATCTATCAATGACAGTTAAAGTGTAGCCTAAGGGAAGCTGGTGGTGAGTGCTTCTGACCCTGAAGACTTCAATCATCTAAAGTTTGGACTCTGCCTACTTCCCAAGGCCCTTAATGAACATATGTGTAGCCGTAGCTTAAAAACTTCCCCAGTTTGGGTTTCGGGGAGACACTGATTTTGAAAAAGCCCTGGTGTTCTCCTTACATGAATGGGACTCTTCCTACTGCTAAAACATGTCTGTCACACCCAGAGGATGGTATACCGTCTGATCGGGAAGAGTTTGGAAAAGGCATCTCATCTCCTCATCTCCTGGTGCTCGGGTTCACCCCTCCAGCGTCTTTACTAACAGTCTCCCCACTTGGAGATGTCAGCACTGTCAACATCCTGTTGCGTACAGTTTGGAATTTGTCCAGAGGATGAAGCGGAAGGATGAGGAACAATGAGAGACAAGTCCTAGGTGTTCAGACAGGCACATGTCACTCTAATTTCCAATCAGGAAGACGAATTGACCAAAGGCTAGGGTTGCCCATGGAAACAGTATAGGGCTTGAGGAAATCCCGCTGCTTTGTGGCCAGTTCCCATAAACACGAGTTGAACAATGGAACTCAGGGGCAGTAAAATTCACAAAACTGCAGAGTTGAAAATATCCATCACTGAAAAATGTCTTGAGGAAAGTCAGAGAAAAGGACTTGTAAGCAAGGGAGAATGGCAGGAAAGGGATTTGAGGAGGTAGAAAGGACTCGCCATTAAGCACAAGAAAAGGAGCTGAACATTGCCAACATTGCAGTTGGCCAAAAAGGGTGTATGCGTTCTTTTCTGTATATATTCAAGAAAAGGGCATACACTTTTTTAGCCAACCAAACAGGTGGGCACTGGAAGTCAATACTACAAAAGATATCACTTTGCATCAGTCAGAAGAGCCATCCTCATAAAGCGTAAAAAACAGAAATGCAGGACAGGGCAACGAGAAGAGGGAGCCCTGTGAGACTTATAGTGGAAATGTATATTGCCAACGGCCATTCTGGAGAAGTGTATTGTGTTTACTAAAGCATCTAAAAAATGAGCTACAGAGCATAGGGCACTTGCACTCATGGGCGTATATCTTGGGAAAAACAAAAATCGAGAGGACACAGGCACCCCAATGTTTACCCCCTCTCTGTTTAAAAGATCCTCGACTAGGATATAACTTAAATGTCTCTGGAGGGAAAAAATGGATAGAGATGTGGTACTTAGGTAGAGTGGAATATTATTCAGCCTGGAAATCAATGAAATATGGCCAGTTGTAACAACTCTGGAGGAGTTACGTATGATCATTCTAAGTGACAGAATTCAAAAAGAAAAAGACACATATCATAAGATATCACTTAAAGGTGGAATCCAAAATGGCTACACATGAAATAAATTACAAAACAAAAACATAGTCAAATATGTAGAAAACACGCATAAGGCTGCTAAACGGGAAAGGTGGGGAGGGGTGAGGCATCATCCAGGAGGTTGAAATTAGCAAAGATACCATTCCAAATACCAAACTGATAATCAACAAGGCCTACACGGTAGCTAAAAGAACTGCACTCAGCACACTCAAGTCACCGGAAAAGAATATATACGACTGGTAAGAATCTGAAAAAGAATTTATTGATGTCTCTCTGTACGTGAATCAAGTGGATGTACAGCAGCAAGAAACAGAGCTTTGAAAATCAGCTGTAACCAATATAGTAATAAATTGAAAAAAATAAACGACAGAGAGACAGAGAAAACCTCTTACAACTTTTCCTCAGGGACGGTGATGCAACATGGATTGAACACATCTAGACCCACAGCAGGATGAGACATAAGGCTGGAAACTGTTCGCGCTAAGAGAAATGTGAGGTTGGGTGAGGAAATGCACACCCTTTAAAGTAATACTACCTGGTACCCATTCAATGGGTCCCAAATCTGCAGGTTCAAGGGATCTTCCTACAGCTAAAACATGCATGGAAAACCCAGAGGACTGTACACCATGTGATCGGGAGATGTGTCTAAAATGCACCTCATTTATCCTCTCCTGGTGCTCCTGTTCACCATTCCAGCCACGCTACTTAGAATCTCCCCACTTGGAGAATCAGCACATTTAAACTTCTGTTTCACACATTTTGCAAATTGTGAGGAGGATGAACGGGAAGAGGGGGAACCAATGAGAGAAGAGTTGTAGGGGTTTGGACGGGCACATATCACTCTAATTTCCCATTAAGAATAAGAATTAAAGAAAGGCTCAGCCTGCCTCGCCGGAGCCAAAATAGGGCCTGAAGCAATCCTGCGGGTTTGAGGCCAGCTCACAAAAGAGCAACTTAAAAAATGGAGCTCAGGGTCACTGCAATTCACAAACCTGCAGAGTTATAAATGAAAACTAACGTCCAAAAATATGTTGAGGTAAGGCAAAGAAGAGGATCTGAATGCAAGACAGAATTGCAAGAAACAGATTTCAAGAGATAGATTGGACTCGTCTTTAACGCACATGAAAAGCGGCAGAATTTCGACAATGATGCAGTTGGCCCAAAAGGGCGTATGCGTTTTTTCCTGATTATATCCAGGAAAAAACGCATACGCACTTTATGGGCAACGAAGCAAGCAAGCAATGCAAATGTGCACAACAAAGAAGTCTCACTTCCCACCGGTCAAAAGGGCCATCCTAAAAAATTGTAAAAACCAGAAATGCAGGACAGGCCATGGAGAACAGGGAGCCTTTATACGCTGATGGGCAGTGTGTGAACTGCCGAGAGCCACTCTGGAGAAGTGTATGGTGGTTCCTAAATCATCTAAAAAACAGAGCTACAGAGCATAGGACACTTCCAATCATGGGAGTATATCTAGGGAAGTCTAAAAATCAACAAGACACAAGCACACCACAGTTTAGGGCTACTCTGTTTACAAGAACCTCAACTTCAGTACACCTTAAATATCCCAGGAAAGAGAACAATGGATAAAGAAGATGTGGTACTTATGTACAATGGAATATCTCTTCACCATGAAATCAATGTAATAAGGCTAGTAGAAGGATAAAGAGTGGATTTAGGTCCGATAATACTACTTGAAATAAGTCAAACAGAAAAAGAAACATATCATAAGATATCACTTATAGAGGGAGGGTAAATATGGCTGCACAAGAAATGAATTACAGAACAGAACAGTGTCTCACATTTAGAAAACACACTTATGTCAGCTTAAGGGGAAAGGAGAGGTGGGGTGATGCATAAAACCAGAGTTTGAAATTAGCACAGATACCGTTCAATAAACCAAATAGGTATTAGACAAGATCTACACCTTGCTCAATGAACAGGCCTCAACACACCCTATACACCGCAGAGAAATATATCTGAGGAATAAGAATCTTAAAACCCATGTATTGATATATCTCCATAAGGGAATCAAGTGTGTGCAGAGCGGCACAAACACAGCAGTGAAAAGGAGCTAAACCCCATTATAGAAATAAATTTTAAAAACAAAACGCTGAAACAATGAAAGAGAGAAAAATTCTTACAAAATTCGCTCAGGGGCTGTGATGCAACCTGGATTGACCACATATAAACCCACAGCTGGATAAGACATAAGGCTGGACACTTGGGGCTGAGAGGATTGGTGAGCTTTGGTGAGCAACTGCCGAAAGTTTAATGCAATACTTCATGCTACTCAGTCCAAGGGTCCCAACACTCCAGGTTGAAGGGAATCTTCCTACAGCTAAACCATGCTTGGGAAACCCAGCGACTGGTATACCATATGATCGGGAAAGGTTTCTAAAACGCACCTCATTTTTCCTCTCCTGGGGCTCCGGATCGACATTCCAGCCGCTTTACTAACAACATCCCCACATGGAGTCAATGCCTTTAAGTTCTGGTATCGCACAGTCTGCAGTTAGTGCAGAGGATGAATGGGAATAGGAGGAACCAGTGAGAAACTAGCTGTAGCGGTTTCAATGGGCACATGTCACTCTAATATCACATCAGTAAGAAGAATTAACCAAAGGCACAGCAAGGTGCCCCAGAAGAAAAATAGGGCTTCAAGGAATCCTGTGGTTACGGGGCAAGACCACAAAAATAAGAGCTAAAAAATGGAGCTAAGGGCCACTGCAATTCAAAAACCTGCAGAGTTATAAAGGCCAACTATTTTTAAAAAATATATTGAGGTAAGGCTATGAAGAGGCATTGAAAGCAAGGCAGAATTGCAGGAAACCGATTTCAGGAGGTAGACTGGAATTGCATTGAAAACATATGAAGAGAGTCAGAAACTCGACAATGATGCACTTGGCCAAAAAGGGCGTATGCGTTTTTTCCTGAATATATTCAGGAAAAAACGCATACGCACTTTTTGGCCAACCAAGCAAGCTTGCAAAGGAAATCTGCACTACAATGAAGTCTCACTTCCACCTGGTCAAAAGGGCCATCTGAAAAAAGTGTAAAATCCATAAAGGCACGACAGGCCATGGAGAACTGGGAGCCTTCTTATGCTGATGGGCGGGATGTAAATTGCCAACAGCCACTCTGGAGAAGTGTATGGTGTTTCCTGAAACATCTAAAAAACAAAGCAACAGAGCCTAGGGCACTTCCACTTATGGTCCTATAGCTTAGGGAAATTAAAATCAAAAAGACACAGCCACCCCAAAGTTTGGGACGGCTCTGTTTACAAGAACCTCGTTTACCGTACAAGTTCAATATCGCAGAAAGTGAAAAATGGATAAAGAACTTGTGGTACTTACGTACAATGCAATATCACTCAGCAATGAAATCTATGTCATCAGGCCCGTAGCAGCATAATGAGTGGATTCAGGTATGATGATTCGAACTGAAATAAGTCACACAGAAAAGAAACATCATAAGGTATCACTAATACACAGAATGTGAACTTGGCTACACATGAACTGAATTACAAAACAGAACAGTGTCTCAAGTTTAGAAAACCAACTTATGCTTGCTTAAGGGGAAGGTGAGTTGGGGTGCTGCATAAAACCAGAGATTGAAATGAGCACAGATAAAGTTCCTTAAGCCAAATATGGAATAGACAAGAGCTACTCCTTGCTCAACGAAATGGACTCAACACCCCATATTAAACGCCTAAGAATGTACCTGACTAGTAAGTATCTTAAAACCTATGGATTGCTATGTCTCCAAAAGAGAATCAAGCGTGTGTACAGGGGCATAAACGCAGCAGTGATAGGATTGGAGAGGTTCGGTGAGCAAATGAAGACCCTTTGAAGTCATATTGCATGGTACCCATTCCACGGGTCTCAACTCTCCAGGTTTAAGGTATTCTTCCTTCAGCTAAAACATGCATGTGGAACCCAGAGTATGATCAACCGTGTGAACGGGAGACGTGTTCAAATATGTCTCAGTTTTCCTCCCCTGGTACTCGGGTGCAACATTCCAGACGCTTTACTAACACTCTCCCCACTTGGAGAGTCAGCGCCTTTAACCTCCTGTTTGGCCCAGTTTGCAATTTCTGCGGAAGATGAACAGGAATAGCGAGAACCAATGAGAGACTAGCTGGAGGTGTCTGGACGGGCAAATTTAACTCTCATTTCCCACCAGGAAGAGGAAATAACCAAAGGCTCAGCGTGCCGTGCCGGAACCAGATTAGGGCCTGAAGCCATCCTGCGGTGTTGCGGCCAGCTCACAAGAAAGCGAGTTGAAGAAAGGAGCTCAGGGGCACTGTAATTCACAAACCTGCAGAGTTATAAATGACAGCTATCGTCCAAAAATAGACTGAAGTAAGGCTGCCAAGAGGACTTGAAAGCGGGGCAGAATTGCAGGAAACCGATTTCAGGAGGTAGACTGGAATTGCATTGAAAGCATAGGAAAAGAGGCAGAACGTCCACAATGATGCACTTGGCCAAAAAGGGCGTATGCGTTTTTTCCTGAATATATTCAGGAAAAAACGCATACGCCCTTTTTGGCCAACCAAGCAAGCTTGCAAAGGAAATCTGCACTACAATGAAGTCTCACTTCCCCCGGTCAAAAGGGCCATCTGAAAAAAGTGTAAAATCCAGAAAGGCAGGACAGGCCATGGAGAACTGGGAGCCTTGTTATGCTGATGGGCGGGATGTAAATTGCCAACAGACACTCGGGAGAAGTGTATGGTGTTTCCTGAAACATCTAAAAAACAAAGCAACAGAGCCTAGGGCACTTCCACTTATGGTCCTATAGCTTAGGGAAATTAAAATCAAAAAGACACAGCCACCCCAAAGTTTGGGACGCCTCTGTTTACAAGAACCTCGTTTACAGTACAAGTTCAATATCGCAGAAAGTGAAAAATGGATAAAGAACTTGTGGTACTTACGTACAATGCAAGTATCACTCAGCAATGAAATCTATGTCATCAGGCCCGTAGCAGCATAATGAGTGGATTCAGGTCTGATGATTCTAACTGAAATAAGTCACACAGAAAAAGAAACATCATAAGATATCACTAATACACGGAATGTAAACTTGGCTACACAGGAACTGAATTACAAAACAGAACAGGGTCTCAAATTTAGAAAACCAACTTATGCTTGCTTAAGGGGAAAGGTGAGTTGGGGTGCTGCATAAAACCAGAGATTGAAATGAGCACAGATAAAGTTCCTTAAGCCAAATATGGAATAGACAAGAGCTACTCCTTGCTCAACGAAATGGACTCAACACCCCATATTAAACGCCTAAGAATGTACCTGACTAGTAAGTATCTTAAAACCTATGGATTGCTATGTCTCCAAAAGAGAATCAAGAGTGTGTACAGGGGCATAAACGCAGCAGTGATAGGATTGGAGAGGTTCGGTGAGCAAATGAAGACCCTTTGAAGTCATATTGCATGGTACCCATTCCACGGGTCTCAACTCTCCAGGTTTAAGGTATTCTTCCTTCAGCTAAAACATGCATGTGGAACCCAGAGTATGATCAACCATGTGAACGGGAGACGTGTTCAAATATGTCTCAGTTTTCCTCCCCTGGTACTCGGGTGCAACATTCCAGACGCTTTACTAACACTCTCCCGACTTGGAGAGTCAGTGCCTTTAACCTCCTGTTTGGCCCAGTTTGCAATTTCTGCGGAAGATGAACAGGAATAGCGAGAACCAATGAGAGACTAGCTGGAGGTGTCTGGACGGGCAAATTTAACTCTCATTTCCCACCAGGAAGAGGAATTAACCAAAGGCTCAGCGTGCCGTGCCGGAACCAGATTAGGGCCTGAAGCCATCCTGCGGTGTTGCGGCCAGCTCACAAGAAAGCGAGTTGAAGAAAGGAGCTCAGGGGCACTGTAATTCACAAACCTGCAGAGTTATAAATGACAGCTATCGTCCAAAAATAGACTGAAGTAAGGCTGCCAAGAGGACTTGAAAGCGGGGCAGAATTGCAGGAAACCGATTTCAGGAGGTAGACTGGAATTGCATTGAAAGCATAGGAAAAGAGGCAGAACGTCCACAATGATGCACTTGGCCAAAAAGGGCGTATGCGTTTTTTCCTGAATATATTCAGGAAAAAACGCATACGCCCTTTTTGGCCAACCAAGCAAGCTTGCAAAGGAAATCTGCACTACAATGAAGTCTCACTTCCCCCCGGTCAAAAGGGCCATCTGAAAAAAGTGTAAAATCCAGAAAGGCAGGACAGGCCATGGAGAACTGGGAGCCTTGTTATGCTGATGGGCGGGATGTAAATTGCCAACAGACACTCGGGAGAAGTGTATGGTGTTTCCTGAAACATCTAAAAAACAAAGCAACAGAGCCTAGGGCACTTCCACTTATGGTCCTATAGCTTAGGGAAATTAATATCAAAAAGACACAGCAACCCCAAAATTTGGGACGGCTCTTTTTACAGGAATCTCTTCTACGGCACAAGTTAAATATCCCAGAGAGCAAATAATGGATAAAGAAGTTGCGGTACTTCTGTACAACAGAATACCACTCAGCAATGAAATCTATGTCACCAGGCCCGTACCAGCATAATGAGTGGATTGAGGCACGATGATTCTAAGTGAAATAAGTCACACAGAAAAAGAAACATCATAAGGTATCACTAATACACGGAATGTGAACTTGGCTACACATGAACTGAATTACAAAACAGAACAGGGTCTCAAGTTTAGAAAACCAACTTATGCCTGCTTAAGGGGGAAGGTGAGTTGGGGTGCTGCATAAAAGCAGAGTTTGAAATTAGCACAGATACCGTTCCATAAGCCAAATATGTAATAGACAAGAGCTACCCCTTGCTCAACGAAATGGATTCAACAATGAGGTATCACCTCACACCTGGTAGTATAGGCATCATTGAAAATCTACAAACAAAAAATGCTGGAAAGGGTGTGGAGAAAAGGAACCCTCTTCCACTATTGTTGGGAATATAAATTGATACAGTCATTATGGAGAACAATATGGAATTTCTTAAGAAACTAACAATAGAATTACCATATGATACAGCAATCCCAGTACTGGACATATACCCAGACAAAACCATAAATCAAAAAGAGTCATTCACCGCAATGTTCATTGCATCACTATTTACAATATCGAGGTAATGGAAGCAACCTAAATGCCCACAGACAGACGAATGCATAAAGCTGTGGTACATATATAAAATGGAATATTACTAAGCCATGAAAAGGAATGAAATTGGGTCATTTGTAGAGACGTCGATGGATCTAGAGACTGTCATACAGAGTGAAGTAAGTCAGAAAGAGAAAAACAAATCTTGTATATTCATGCATATATGTGGAACCTAGAAAAACTGTACAGATTAACCATTTTGCAAGGCATAAATAGAGCAACAGATGTAGACAACAAACGTATGGACAACAAGGGGGGAAAGCTGTTGGGGGGGTGGTGGGGGGAGGAGTTGAGAGACTGGGATTGGCATGTATACATTTATATGTATAAAATAGATAACCAATAAGAACCTGCTGTATAAAAATATAAAATAAAATTCAAAATTAAAAAGAAAGTAAAATTTAAAAAATAAAACAGAAAAAACAATTATTCCCTGCACATACATGTATTTATATGAATAAATTATTTCCATGCTTATATCTGTAAATACAAAAAAGAGGAATAAAATCTACCTTGAACCAAAAACGAAAAAGAGAAAAAAAACACAGAACCCACCAGTTACACAGAGGAAAACCGTATCAGGGCACTTGCTCCAGTTGTAAACAATTCTGAAGTTGGTCAGTGGTGGGGAATCGTCTCCCATTCAGCCAGCAGCCCCCACGCAACAAGCGTCCTCATTGCAAAGCTGGGGCACCGTGCCGAGGCATCTGTGAGTAAACGTGAGCTGAGCCCCAGGCCAGTTGCTGCTGAACTATTCCCACCCGTCCCAGGTAAAACACCTGAATATATACAAGGACTTGAAAGCCTAGAGGAAGGGCCATAGAGCCACACGAGTGACAGCATGCCGGCCGACTTGGTGCCTGCAGGCCAGCCAGGATGGTCCTGGCCCTGGGTGCTCTTCTGGAAGATTTCCATTTCCCTGCCTGAGATACCCGTCCTGTCCCTGCCCCCACTGCTTTTTTCCTTCCTCACCTCTGCCCAGGGAGAAATTCCAGCAGCAGGTATGGGTGACACATCCTCTTCTTTAGCAGGTGGCAGCCTGGCAACTGCTGCAGAAAGTCCAGCAGAGCCCCACTCACACTGGGCCACCCACAAAGCCGTGGCCTCTCACTCCCTCCCACCAGCCCAGCCCCGAGACTGCTGACAGGGCAGAGAAAATGGCGTCAGGCACGGCTGCAGGGGCTCTTGCTGCCTGGAGTGGTATTTATATTGATCTCAACCCAGGCACACCTGGGGAGGGCTGGCCGGCACGGTAAGGCTGCCCAGGTCAGCCAATCATCACCCCTCAGGGGCTCACAGTTGCAGAAAATGGAACTTGCTGAACCGGCCAGGTCCAAGGAACAGGTGTGGGCTCCTGAGAGTCAGGATAGACAAGGGGCTGCAGCTTTGGCTTGTTTTCTAATCATTTTATCTGGCCCATGAGTGGGAGACAACTTCAAGAAAACCCTCTCCTAATGAGAGGAACCCAGGAGTCAGGGAGAGGAGGGGTGGGTGGTGGTTGGAGACAGAGGCCTGGTGCCCCGGGTGCAGTGGAAGTCTCTGGAAGACCAGGTGGAGGGAGGCCTCACGGAGTGATGCCCAGGGTCACAGACCTGTCGCAGCTGCTGTTTGTTAGTTCAAGTCCTGCTCTGAGGTGCTCTGTGTCAGCTCTGAGCGACAGGTGAGCTGGGGGTGCTCTGCAATGAGGGCTATGTGCACGGTTCCTGTGTGCCCAGCCCTGCCACGGTACCTGCAAGGGTAGCTCTGTATCCTGGGAGGGGCCTGACCACGAGAGCCCCGTGGGCTGGGGTGGGGGTGGGGTACCTGCCCAGGTGAGCTCCATATTCTGGGATTGGTCTGACCACGAGAGCCCCATGGGCTGCTGGGGACCTGGTAAAGGATGTCAGGACAGTCAGTGAAGCCACCGAGGATATACCTCCAGTTGCTCCTAATTCCTACACCCTGCTGGTCATTCTACCAACCACCAGGACATGGTATTCTGTATTAGTCTTCAATGATGCCTTCTTTTGTATTCCATTAGTCCCAGAGTCACAAGAAATTTTGGCTTGTGAGTGGCAGGACTCAACATACAACTAAAACAATACTTCCGGGCCGTCTGGCCCCAAGGGTGCAAAAATTCCCACACCATCTTTGGGGAAAGCTTAGCTAAAGACCTAAAAGTTCTACCTCTGGAAAAGGAAACCCTCCTTCAATATGCAGACGACATTCTGATCACCAGCCCTACTAAGGAGGCCTCTGAACTACCAAGCCAATAAAGGATAGAAGTTGTCCAAGAAAAAGCTCAAATATCACAGACTGCGGTGACCTGCCTGGGCTTCATTCTCACAGAAGGTCAGAGAAGCCCATCCCAGGAAAGGGAAGAAACCATTTTCAGCCTTACCCCTTTCTAAAACTAGAAGACAGCTTAGGGGTTCCTGGGGAGGCCAGGGTTTGCTGCTTCTGGATCCCTAGCTACAGTCTACTAGCTGGGCCTCTATATGAAACACTGAAAGGAAAAGATGATGATCCTTTTGAATAGAATCCAGAAGTGGCCTTTCAAGAATGGAAAGAGCAGTCAATTCAGACCCTTGCCCTGGAACTCCCTAATTTAGCTAAACCCTTTGACCTTTACATTCCCGGTGAAAGGTGAATCGCCATTGGAGAATTAGTGCAAAAACTGGGACCGCTTGAAATGGAACAATGCAAGAATGCCATCCAGGTAGGATAAACTACGGTCACTAAGGGGCTTGGCCCACTGCCACATCTGGCCAAGATACTGGCGGTATCTAAAAACCTGGAAATCAGCAGCCCAAAAGGCCACCTCCCTCCTAAGGGAAAAGGACCCCACGTGGTGATCCTAACCACCAACCATGCCCTGAAGTTGCAGGGTTTGCTCCGTGGGCACACCGACCTCGAGTGAGGAGGCCCTCCAACTCCAACATCCAGAGAGATAACCGGGGGCAACAGGGCACCATGACGACTCGTGTGAACATCACTTGACCTGGAGTTTCTCTCATAAAACAACAAGAGTGTGTCCCAAAAGAGTAGACTACTGCTTGCAGGACTTACTGCACCCAGAGGGGAGCTAATAATCTTGGCGGGGGAACAGTATACCACACTGTCACCATAGAAAAGCCTACAGACACCGTGATGATGGTGGCCAATAAGACCGGCTGGACTCCTGTTTACTTCAAAAGGCTGTTGACTCAGTAGCCATCATGGTCCTTGATCACCACTGACCCTGGACTGTCTGGGAGTTGAGCGGGCAGGGCTCTGACACCTGGTGCTGTTTGTACGTTAATTCAGGGGCCTAATTGAAGAAAGCGCAGACTACTGGTCAGAGCATCTAGGCTGGCAGAGACGGTCAGCCTAAGGTGGCCGAACAAATGTGGGGCGGGGTGAAACCGGCCCCCACAGCGTCTCTGCACATCTCTTTCCTGGACCCTTAAAGGTCATTAGAATCTATAACACTTCCAATGCTGGTGCTCAGGTGGACGAGCAGGGAGGCAGGGGTCCTGGGGACAATCAACGTCACCGGGAGGCTGCTGGGGAGAAGCTCTGACCCTCGCCCCAGGGTATGAGGGCTCCCAACTCAGCACTCAGCAGTTACAGAAGAAGGGTCTGCACCCTCAGCACTCCAAGAATGAGGAACGGGACAAAAGGCAGAGGAGGGGTTTGTCCCCAGCAAAGCCCATTAAAAATCCCTGGGAGATAAAAATAGAATCTGGGCAATAAAGTCAAGTCTAACCTTTTTTATCCTTTGTGCTTTGTCTAATTTCACGTGCTCCTAGGGTCCCGCATGCAGAGGTTCCACACCCGGCACTTCAGACCAGATTTCCTAGTGCAGAATGGCTGGGTCGACACCTCAGCTCCTGGGGCCCAGTGCAGACTCCACGATATAGAGCCTGAGCTACAGCCAACCCGGCCCTCGAGAGCTCCGCCGCCTCCCTCCCTCCCACTGACTCTGACAGGATCTCTACACAGCAGCCCAGCCCACAGCCCACGGGGTAGTGCATGCTCTCACCTCTCCATTCTCTGATCAAAATATAAAGTTTCCTTTGCTTGTGAACCAAACTCAGTCTCGATCTGTTGGCCCCAATGACACTGGGCAGGGGGACACTTGTTGGGGTCCACTCTGGAGGATCAGTAACAGAAATTGAGACTATTGTAACCTCAATGAACAGATGTGTGAGCCAAACTGTAGTTAACATAGAACAGTGTATAAGGCTCGGGTAAAATAAGATGTTTTTAACACTTCCATTTGATATTTCCATCACTTTTTATAAGCAAGTTCAGTGAAAAGGTTTGTCTTATTTGTCAGGTCAATATTAGAGAAACGAAGTGATTTCTTTCCAAGGATGTACAGCTAATAATCTTGGTTAAACCTTCAATCTTGTTTTAAATGCTTTTCCATTGAAAATGATACCTCTCTTTCAGCTCCCCCATTTCTGAGAAGTATAAAATCTTATAATTTATTATTACCAAAGGGGAAAGGTGGGAGGAGGGATAAATTAACAGTTTGGAATGAACACATACACACTGCTATGTATAAAATAGATCATCAACAAGGAACTACTGTATAGCACAGGGAACTACACTCAACATTTTGCAATAACCTATAAGGGGAAATAATCTGAAAAAGAATAGATATTTTTATTGACATCATCTATCAATGACAGTTAAAGTGTAGCCTAAGGGAAGCTGGTGGTGAGTGCTTCTGACCCTGAAGACTTCAATCATCTAAAGTTTGGACTCTGCCTACTTCCCAAGGCCCTTAATGAACATATGTGTAGCCGTAGCTTAAAAACTTCCCCAGTTTGGGTTTCGGGGAGACACTGATTTTGAAAAAGCCCTGGTGTTCTCCTTACATGAATGGGACTCTTCCTACTGCTAAAACATGTCTGTCACACCCAGAGGATGGTATACCGTCTGATCGGGAAGAGTTTGGAAAAGGCATCTCATCTCCTCATCTCCTGGTGCTCGGGTTCACCCCTCCAGCGTCTTTACTAACAGTCTCCCCACTTGGAGATGTCAGCACTGTCAACATCCTGTTGCGTACAGTTTGGAATTTGTCCAGAGGATGAAGCGGAAGGATGAGGAACAATGAGAGACAAGTCCTAGGTGTTCAGACAGGCACATGTCACTCTAATTTCCAATCAGGAAGACGAATTGACCAAAGGCTAGGGTTGCCCATGGAAACAGTATAGGGCTTGAGGAAATCCCGCTGCTTTGTGGCCAGTTCCCATAAACACGAGTTGAACAATGGAACTCAGGGGCAGTAAAATTCACAAAACTGCAGAGTTGAAAATATCCATCACTGAAAAATGTCTTGAGGAAAGTCAGAGAAAAGGACTTGTAAGCAAGGGAGAATGGCAGGAAAGGGATTTGAGGAGGTAGAAAGGACTCGCCATTAAGCACAAGAAAAGGAGCTGAACATTGCCAACATTGCAGTTGGCCAAAAAGGGTGTATGCGTTCTTTTCTGTATATATTCAAGAAAAGGGCATACACTTTTTTAGCCAACCAAACAGGTGGGCACTGGAAGTCAATACTACAAAAGATATCACTTCGCATCAGTCAGAAGAGCCATCCTCATAAAGCGTAAACAACAGAAATGCAGGACAGGGCAACGAGAAGAGGGAGCCCTGTGAGACTTATAGTGGAAATGTATATTGCCAACGGCCATTCTGGAGAAGTGTATTGTGTTTACTAAAGCATCTAAAAAATGAGCTACAGAGCATAGGGCACTTGCACTCATGGGCGTATATCTTGGGAAAAACAAAAATCGAGAGGACACAGGCACCCCAATGTTTACCCCCTCTCTGTTTAAAAGATCCTCGACTAGGATATAACTTAAATGTCTCTGGAGGGAAAAAATGGATAGAGATGTGGTACTTAGGTAGAGTGGAATATTATTCAGCCTGGAAATCAATGAAATATGGCCAGTTGTAACAACTCCGGAGGAGTTACGTATGATCATTCTAAGTGACAGAATTCAAAAAGAAAAAGACACATATCATAAGATATCACTTAAAGGTGGAATCCAAAATGGCTACACATGAAATAAATTACAAAACAAAAACATAGTCAAATATGTAGAAAACACGCATAAGGCTGCTAAACGGGAAAGGTGGGGAGGGGTGAGGCATCATCCAGGAGGTTGAAATTAGCAAAGATACCATTCCAAATACCAAACTGATAATCAACAAGGCCTACACGGTAGCTAAAAGAACTGCACTCAGCACACTCAAGTCACCGGAAAAGAATATATACGACTGGTAAGAATCTGAAAAAGAATTTATTGATGTCTCTCTGTACGTGAATCAAGTGGATGTACAGCAGCAAGAAACAGAGCTTTGAAAATCAGCTGTAACCAATATAGTAATAAATTGAAAAAAATAAATGACAGAGAGACAGAGAAAACCTCTTACAACTTTTCCTCAGGGACGGTGATGCAACATGGATTGAACACATCTAGACCCACAGCAGGATGAGACATAAGGCTGGAAACTGTTTGCGCTAAGAGAAATGTGAGGTTGGGTGAGGAAATGCACACCCTTTAAAGTAATACTACCTGGTACCCATTCAATGGGTCCCAAATCTGCAGGTTCAAGGGATCTTCCTACAGCTAAAACATGCATGGAAAACCCAGAGGACTGTACACCATGTGATCGGGAGATGTGTCTAAAATGCACCTCATTTATCCTCTCCTGGTGCTCCTGTTCACCATTCCAGCCACGCTACTTAGAATCTCCCCACTTGGAGAATCAGCACATTTAAACTTCTGTTTCACACATTTTGCAAATTGTGAGGAGGATGAACGGGAAGAGGGGGAACCAATGAGAGAAGAGTTGTAGGGGTTTGGACGGGCACATATCACTCTAATTTCCCATTAAGAATAAGAATTAAAGAAAGGCTCAGCCTGCCTCGCCGGAGCCAAAATAGGGCCTGAAGCAATCCTGCGGGTTTGAGGCCAGCTCACAAAAGAGCAACTTAAAAAATGGAGCTCAGGGTCACTGCAATTCACAAACCTGCAGAGTTATAAATGAAAACTAACGTCCAAAAATATGTTGAGGTAAGGCAAAGAAGAGGATCTGAATGCAAGACAGAATTGCAAGAAACAGATTTCAAGAGATAGATTGGACTCGTCTTTAACGCACATGAAAAGCGGCAGAATTTCGACAATGATGCAGTTGGCCCAAAAGGGCGTATGCGTTTTTTCCTGATTATATCCAGGAAAAAACGCATACGCACTTTATGGGCAACGAAGCAAGCAAGCAATGCAAATGTGCACAACAAAGAAGTCTCACTTCCCACCGGTCAAAAGGGCCATCCTAAAAAATTGTAAAAACCAGAAATGCAGGACAGGCCATGGAGAACAGGGAGCCTTTATACGCTGATGGGCAGTGTGTGAACTGCCGAGAGCCACTCTGGAGAAGTGTATGGTGGTTCCTAAATCATCTAAAAAACAGAGCTACAGAGCATAGGACACTTCCAATCATGGGAGTATATCTAGGGAAGTCTAAAAATCAACAAGACACAAGCACACCACAGTTTAGGGCTACTCTGTTTACAAGAACCTCAACTTCAGTACACCTTAAATATCCCAGGAAAGAGAACAATGGATAAAGAAGATGTGGTACTTATGTACAATGGAATATCTCTTCACCATGAAATCAATGTAATAAGGCTAGTAGAAGGATAAAGAGTGGATTTAGGTCCGATAATACTACTTGAAATAAGTCAAACAGAAAAAGAAACATATCATAAGATATCACTTATAGAGGGAGGGTAAATATGGCTGCACAAGAAATGAATTACAGAACAGAACAGTGTCTCACATTTAGAAAACACACTTATGTCAGCTTAAGGGGAAAGGAGAGGTGGGGTGATGCATAAAACCAGAGTTTGAAATTAGCACAGATACCGTTCAATAAACCAAATAGGTATTAGACAAGATCTACACCTTGCTCAATGAACAGGCCTCAACACACCCTATACACCGCAGAGAAATATATCTGAGGAATAAGAATCTTAAAACCCATGTATTGATATATCTCCATAAGGGAATCAAGTGTGTGCAGAGCGGCACAAACACAGCAGTGAAAAGGAGCTAAACCCCATTATAGAAATAAATTTTAAAAACAAAACGCTGAAACAATGAAAGAGAGAAAAATTCTTACAAAATTCGCTCAGGGGCTGTGATGCAACCTGGATTGACCACATATAAACCCACAGCTGGATAAGACATAAGGCTGGACACTTGGGGCTGAGAGGATTGGTGAGCTTTGGTGAGCAACTGCCGAAAGTTTAATGCAATACTTCATGCTACTCAGTCCAAGGGTCCCAACACTCCAGGTTGAAGGGAATCTTCCTACAGCTAAACCATGCTTGGGAAACCCAGCGACTGGTATACCATATGATCGGGAAAGGTTTCTAAAATGCACCTCATTTTTCCTCTCCTGGGGCTCCGGATCGACATTCCAGCCGCTTTACTAACAACATCCCCACATGGAGTCAATGCCTTTAAGTTCTGGTATCGCACAGTCTGCAGTTAGTGCAGAGGATGAATGGGAATAGGGGGAACCAGTGAGAAACTAGCTGTAGCGGTTTCAATGGGCACATGTCACTCTAATATCACATCAGTAAGAAGAATTAACCAAAGGCACAGCAAGGTGCCACAGAAGAAAAATAGGGCTTCAAGGAATCCTGTGGTTATGGGGCAAGACCACAAAAATAAGAGCTAAAAAATGGAGCTAAGGGCCACTGCAATTCAAAAACCTGCAGAGTTATAAAGGCCAACTATTTTTAAAAAATATATTGAGGTAAGGCTATGAAGAGGCATTGAAAGCAAGGCAGAATTGCAGGAAACCGATTTCAGGAGGTAGACTGGAATTGCATTGAAAAGCATATGAAGAGAGTCAGAAACTCGACAATGATGCACTTGGCCAAAAAGGGCGTATGCGTTTTTTCCTGAATATATTCAGGAAAAAACGCATACGCACTTTTTGGCCAACCAAGCAAGCTTGCAAAGGAAATCTGCACTACAATGAAGTCTCACTTCCACCTGGTCAAAAGGGCCATCTGAAAAAAGTGTAAAATCCATAAAGGCACGACAGGCCATGGAGAACTGGGAGCCTTCTTATGCTGATGGGCGGGATGTAAATTGCCAACAGCCACTCTGGAGAAGTGTATGGTGTTTCCTGAAACATCTAAAAAACAAAGCAACAGAGCCTAGGGCACTTCCACTTATGGTCCTATAGCTTAGGGAAATTAAAATCAAAAAGACACAGCCACCCCAAAGTTTGGGACGGCTCTGTTTACAAGAACCTCGTTTACAGTACAAGTTCAATATCGCAGAAAGTGAAAAATGGATAAAGAACTTGTGGTACTTACGTACAATGCAATATCACTCAGCAATGAAATCTATGTCATCAGGCCCGTAGCAGCATAATGAGTGGATTCAGGTATGATGATTCGAACTGAAATAAGTCACACAGAAAAGAAACATCATAAGGTATCACTAATACACAGAATGTGAACTTGGCTACACATGAACTGAATTACAAAACAGAACAGTGTCTCAAGTTTAGAAAACCAACTTATGCTTGCTTAAGGGGAAAGGTGAGTTGGGGTGCTGCATAAAACCAGAGATTGAAATGAGCACAGATAAAGTTCCTTAAGCCAAATATGGAATAGACAAGAGCTACTCCTTGCTCAACGAAATGGACTCAACACCCCATATTAAACGCCTAAGAATGTACCTGACTAGTAAGTATCTTAAAACCTATGGATTGCTATGTCTCCGAAAGAGAATCAAGCGTGTGTACAGGGGCATAAACGCAGCAGTGATAGGATTGGAGAGGTTCGGTGAGCAAATGAAGACCCTTTGAAGTCATATTGCATGGTACCCATTACACGGGTCTCAACTCTCCAGGTTTAAGGTATTCTTCCTTCAGCTAAAACATGCATGTGGAACCCAGAGTATGATCAACCATGTGAACGGGAGACGTGTTCAAATATGTCTCAGTTTTCCTCCCCTGGTACTCGGGTGCAACATTCCAGACGCTTTACTAACACTCTCCCCACTTGGAGAGTCAGTCCCTTTAACCTCCTGTTTGGCCCAGTTTGCAATTTCTGCGGAAGATGAACAGGAATAGCGAGAACCAATGAGAGACTAGCTGGAGGTGTCTGGACGGGCAAATTTAACTCTCATTTCCCACCAGGAAGAGGAAATAACCAAAGGCTCAGCGTGCCGTGCCGGAACCAGATTAGGGCCTGAAGCCATCCTGCGGTGTTGCGGCCAGCTCACAAGAAAGCGAGTTGAAGAAAGGAGCTCAGGGGCACTGTAATTCACAAACCTGCAGAGTTATAAATGACAGCTATCGTCCAAAAATAGACTGAAGTAAGGCTGCCAAGAGGACTTGAAAGCGGGGCAGAATTGCAGGAAACCGATTTCAGGAGGTAGACTGGAATTGCATTGAAAGCATAGGAAAAGAGGCAGAACGTCCACAATGATGCACTTGGCCAAAAAGGGCGTATGCGTTTTTTCCTGAATATATTCAGGAAAAAACGCATACGCCCTTTTTGGCCAACCAAGCAAGCTTGCAAAGGAAATCTGCACTACAATGAAGTCTCACTTCCCCCCGGTCAAAAGGGCCATCTGAAAAAAGTGTAAAATCCAGAAAGGCAGGACAGGCCATGGAGAACTGGGAGCCTTGTTATGCTGATGGGCGGGATGTAAATTGCCAACAGACACTCGGGAGAAGTGTATGGTGTTTCCTGAAACATCTAAAAAACAAAGCAACAGAGCCTAGGGCACTTCCACTTATGGTCCTATAGCTTAGGGAAATTAAAATCAAAAAGACACAGCCACCCCAAAGTTTGGGACGCCTCTGTTTACAAGAACCTCGTTTACAGTACAAGTTCAACATCGCAGAAAGTGAAAAATGGATAAAGAAGTTGTGGTATTTACTTACAAAGCAATATCACTCAGCAATGAAATCTATGTCATCAGGCCCTTAGCAGCACAATGAGTGGATTCAGGTATGATGATTCTAACTGAAATAAGTCACACAGAAAAAGAAACATCATAAGATATCAGTAATACATGGAATGTAAACTTGGCTACACAGGAACTGAATTACAGAACAGAACAGGGTCTCAAATTTAGAAAACCAACTTATGCTTGCTTAAGGGGAAAGGTGAGTTGGGGTGCTGCATAAAACCAGAGATTGAAATGAGCACAGATAAAGTTCCTTAAGCCAAATATGGAATAGACAAGAGCTACTCCTTGCTCAACGAAATGGACTCAACACCGCATATTAAACGCCTAAGAATGTACCTGACTAGTAAGTATCTTAAAACCTATGGATTGCTATGTCTCCGAAAGAGAATCAAGCATGTGTACAGGGGCATAAACGCAGCAGTGATAGGATTGGAGAGGTTCGGTGAGCAAATGAAGACCCTTTGAAGTCATATTGCATGGTACCCATTCCACGGGTTTCAACTACCCAGGTTTAAGGTATTCTTCCTTCAGCTAAAACATGCATGTGGAACCCAGAGTATGATCAACCATGTGATCGGGAGACGTGTTCAAATATGTCTCAGTTTTCGTACCCTGGTACTCGGGTGCAACATTCCAGACGCTTTACTAACACTCTCCCGACTTGGAGAGTCAGTCCCTTTAACCTCCTGTTTGGCCCAGTTTGCAATTTCTGCGGAAGATGAACAGGAATAGCGAGAACCAATGAGAGACTAGCTGGAGGTGTCTGGACGGGCAAATTTAACTCTCATTTCCCACCAGGAAGAGGAATTAACCAAAGGCTCAGCGTGCCGTGCCGGAACCAGATTAGGGCCTGAAGCCATCCTGCGGTGTTGCGGCCAGCTCACAAGAAAGCGAGTTGAAGAAAGGAGCTCAGGGGCACTGTAATTCACAAACCTGCAGAGTTATAAATGACAGCTATCGTCCAAAAATAGACTGAAGTAAGGCTGCCAAGAGGACTTGAAAGCGGGGCAGAATTGCAGGAAACCGATTTCAGGAGGTAGACTGGAATTGCATTGAAAGCATAGGAAAAGAGGCAGAACGTCCACAATGATGCACTTGGCCAAAAAGGGCGTATGCGTTTTTTCCTGAATATATTCAGGAAAAAACGCATACGCCCTTTTTGGCCAACCAAGCAAGCTTGCAAAGGAAATCTGCACTACAATGAAGTCTCACTTCCCCCCGGTCAAAAGGGCCATCTGAAAAAAGTGTAAAATCCAGAAAGGCAGGACAGGCCATGGAGAACTGGGAGCCTTGTTATGCTGATGGGCGGGATGTAAATTGCCAACAGACACTCGGGAGAAGTGTATGGTGTTTCCTGAAACATCTAAAAAACAAAGCAACAGAACCTAGGGCACTTCCACTTATGGTCCTATAGCTTAGGGAAATTAAAATCAAAAAGACACAGCCACCCCAAAGTTTGGGAACGCCTCTGTTTACAAGAACCTCGTTTACAGTACAAGTTCAACATCGCAGAAAGTGAAAAATGGATAAAGAAGTTGTGGTATTTACTTACAAAGCAATATCACTCAGCAATGAAATCTGTGTCATCAGGCCCTTAGCAGCACAATGAGTGGATTCAGGTATGATGATTCTAACTGAAATAAGTCACACAGAAAAAGAAACATCATAAGATATCAGTAATACACGGAATGTAAACTTGGCTACACAGGAACTGAATTACAGAACAGAACAGGGTCTCAAATTTAGAAAACCAACTTATGCTTGCTTAAGGGGAAAGGTGAGTTGGGGTGCTGCATAAAACCAGAGATTGAAATGAGCACAGATAAAGTTCCTTAAGCCAAATATGGAATAGACAAGAGCTACTCCTTGCTCAACGAAATGGACTCAACACCGCATATTAAACGCCTAAGAATGTACCTGACTAGTAAGTATCTTAAAACCTATGGATTGCTATGTCTCCGAAAGAGAATCAAGCATGTGTACAGGGGCATAAACGCAGCAGTGATAGGATTGGAGAGGTTCGGTGAGCAAATGAAGACCCTTTGAAGTCATATTGCATGGTACCCATTCCACGGGTTTCAACTACCCAGGTTTAAGGTATTCTTCCTTCAGCTAAAACATGCATGTGGAACCTAGAGTATGATCAACCATGTGATCGGGAGACGTGTTCAAATATGTCTCAGTTTTCGTACCCTGGTACTCGGGTGCAACATTCCAGACGCTTTACTAACACTCTCCCGACTTGGAGAGTCAGTCCCTTTAACCTCCTGTTTGGCCCAGTTTGCAATTTCTGCGGAAGATGAACAGGAATAGCGAGAACCAATGAGAGACTAGCTGGAGGTGTCTGGACGGGCAAATTTAACTCTCATTTCCCACCAGGAAGAGGAATTAACCAAAGGCTCAGCGTGCCGTGCCGGAACCAGATTAGGGCCTGAAGCCATCCTGCGGTGTTGCGGTACCTCAAAAGAAAGCGAGTTGAAGAAAGGAGCTCAGGGGCACTGTAATTCACAAACCTGCAGAGTTATAAATGACAGCTATCGTCCAAAAATAGACTGAAGTAAGGCTGCCAAGAGGACTTGAAAGCGGGGCAGAATTGCAGGAAACCGATTTCAGGAGGTAGACTGGAATTGCATTGAAAGCATAGGAAAAGAGGCAGAACGTCCACAATGATGCACTTGGCCAAAAAGGGCGTATGCGTTTTTTCCTGAATATATTCAGGAAAAAACGCATACGCCCTTTTTGGCCAACCAAGCAAGCTTGCAAAGGAAATCTGCACTACAATGAAGTCTCACTTCCCCCCGGTCAAAAGGGCCATCTGAAAAAAGTGTAAAATCCAGACAGGCAGGACAGGCCATGGAGAACTGGGAGCCTTGTTATGCTGATGGGCGGGATGTAAATTGCCAACAGACACTCGGGAGAAGTGTATGGTGTTTCCTGAAACATCTAAAAAACAAAGCAACAGAGCCTAGGGCACTTCCACTTATGGTCCTATAGCTTAGGGAAATTAAAATCAAAAAGACACAGCCACCCCAAAGTTTGGGACGCCTCTGTTTACAAGAACCTCGTTTACAGTACAAGTTCAACATCGCAGAAAGTGAAAAATGGATAAAGAACTTGTGGTACTTACTTACAAATGCAGTATCACTCAGCAATGAAATCTATGTCATCAGGCCCTTAGCAGCACAATGAGTGGATTCAGGTATGATGATTCTAACTGAAATAAGTCACACAGAAAAAGAAACATCATAAGATATCAGTAATACACGGAATGTAAACTTGGCTACACAGGAACTGAATTACAGAACAGAACAGGGTCTCAAATTTAGAAAACCAACTTATGCTTGCTTAAGGGGAAAGGTGAGTTGGGGTGCTGCATAAAACCAGAGATTGAAATGAGCACAGATAAAGTTCCTTAAGCCAAATATGGAATAGACAAGAGCTACTCCTTGCTCAACGAAATGGACTCAACACCGCATATTAAACGCCTAAGAATGTACCTGACTAGTAAGTATCTTAAAACCTATGGATTGCTATGTCTCCGAAAGAGAATCAAGCATGTGTACAGGGGCATAAACGCAGCAGTGATAGGATTGGAGAGGTTCGGTGAGCAAATGAAGACCCTTTGAAGTCATATTGCATGGTACCCATTCCACGGGTTTCAACTACCCAGGTTTAAGGTATTCTTCCTTCAGCTAAAACATGCATGTGGAACCCAGAGTATGATCAACCATGTGATCGGGAGACGTGTTCAAATATGTCTCAGTTTTCGTACCCTGGTACTCGGGTGCAACATTCCAGACGCTTTACTAACACTCTCCCCGACTTGGAGAGTCAGCGCCTTTAACCTCCTGTTTGGCCCAGTTTGCAATTTCTGCGGAAGATGAACAGGAATAGCGAGAACCAATGAGAGACTAGCTGGAGGTGTCTGGACGGGCAAATTTAACTCTCATTTCCCACCAGGAAGAGGAATTAACCAAAGGCTCAGCGTGCCGTGCCGGAACCAGATTAGGGCCTGAAGCCATCCTGCGGTGTTGCGGCCAGCTCACAAGAAAGCGAGTTGAAGAAAGGAGCTCAGGGGCACTGTAATTCACAAACCTGCAGAGTTATAAATGACAGCTATCGTCCAAAAATAGACTGAAGTAAGGCTGCCAAGAGGACTTGAAAGCGGGGCAGAATTGCAGGAAACCGATTTCAGGAGGTAGACTGGAATTGCATTGAAAGCATAGGAAAAGAGGCAGAACGTCCACAATGATGCACTTGGCCAAAAAGGGCGTATGCGTTTTTTCCTGAATATATTCAGGAAAAAACGCATACGCCCTTTTTGGCCAACCAAGCAAGCTTGCAAAGGAAATCTGCACTACAATGAAGTCTCACTTCCCCCCGGTCATAAGGGCCATCTGAAAAAAGTGTAAAATCCAGAAAGGCAGGACAGGCCATGGAGAACTGGGAGCCTTGTTATGCTGATGGGCGGGATGTAAATTGCCAACAGACACTCGGGAGAAGTGTATGGTGTTTCCTGAAACATCTAAAAAACAAAGCAACAGAGCCTAGGGCACTGCCACTTATGGTCCTATAGCTTAGGGAAATTAAAATCAAAAAGACACAGCCACCCCAAAGTTTGGGACGCCTCTGTTTACAAGAACCTCGTTTACAGTACAAGTTCAACATCGCAGAAAGTGAAAAATGGATAAAGAAGTTGTGGTATTTACTTACAAAGCAATATCACTCAGCAATGAAATCTATGTCATCAGGCCCTTAGCAGCACAATGAGTGGATTCAGGTATGATGATTCTAACTGAAATAAGTCACACAGAAAAAGAAACATCATAAGATATCAGTAATACACGGAATGGAAACTTGGCTACACAGGAACTGAATTACAGAACAGAACAGGGTCTCAAATTTAGAAAACCAACTTATGCTTGCTTAAGGGGAAAGGTGAGTTGGGGTGCTGCATAAAACCAGAGATTGAAATGAGCACAGATAAAGTTCCTTAAGCCAAATATGGAATAGACAAGAGCTACTCCTTGCTCAACGAAATGGACTCAACACCGCATATTAAACGCCTAAGAATGTACCTGACTAGTAAGTATCTTAAAACCTATGGATTGCTATGTCTCCGAAAGAGAATCAAGCATGTGTACAGGGGCATAAACGCAGCAGTGATAGGATTGGAGAGGTTCGGTGAGCAAATGAAGACCCTTTGAAGTCATATTGCATGGTACCCATTCCACGGGTCTTCAACTACTCCAGGTTTAAGGTATTCTTCCTTCAGCTAAAACATGCATGTGGAACCCAGAGTATGATCAACCATGTGATCGGGAGACGTGTTCAAATATGTCTCAGTTTTCCTCCCCTGGTACTCGGGTGCAACATTCCAGACGCTTTACTAACACTCTCCCCACTTGGAGAGTCAGTGCCTTTAACCTCCTGTTTGGCCCAGTTTGCAATTTCTGCGGAAGATGAACAGGAATAGCGAGAACCAATGAGAGACTAGCTGGAGGTGTCTGGACGGGCAAATTTAACTCTCATTTCCCACCAGGAAGAGGAATTAACCAAAGGCTCAGCGTGCCGTGCCGTAACCAGATTAGGGCCTGAAGCCATCCTGCGGTGTTGCGGCCAGCTCACAAGAAAGCGAGTTGAAGAAAGGAGCTCAGGGGCACTGTAATTCACAAACCTGCAGAGTTATAAATGACAGCTATCGTCCAAAAATAGACTGAAGTAAGGCTGCCAAGAGGACTTGAAAGCGGGGCAGAATTGCAGGAAACCGATTTCAGGAGGTAGACTGGAATTGCATTGAAAGCATAGGAAAAGAGGCAGAACGTCCACAATGATGCACTTGGCCAAAAAGGGCGTATGCGTTTTTTCCTGAATATATTCAGGAAAAAACGCATACGCCCTTTTTGGCCAACCAAGCAAGCTTGCAAAGGAAATCTGCACTACAATGAAGTCTCACTTCCCCCCGGTCAAAAGGGCCATCTGAAAAAAGTGTAAAATCCAGAAAGGCAGGACAGGCCATGGAGAACTGGGAGCCTTGTTATGCTGATGGGCGGGATGTAAATTGCCAACAGACATTTGGGAGAAGTGTATGTTGTTTCCTGAAACATCTAAAAAACAAAGCAACAGAGCCTAGGGCACTTACACTTATGGTCCTATAGCTTAGGGAAATTAAAATCAAAAAGACACAGCCACCCCAAAGTTTGGGAAACCTCTGTTTACAAGAACCTCGTTTACAGTACAAGTTCAACATCGCAGAAAGTGAAAAATGGATAAAGAAGTTGTGGTATTTACTTACAAAGCAATATCACTCAGCAATGAAATCTATGTCATCAGGCCCTTAGCAGCACAATGAGTGGATTCAGGTATGATGATTCTAACTGAAATAAGTCACACAGAAAAAGAAACATCATAAGATATCAGTAATACACGGAATGTAAACTTGGCTACACAGGAACTGAATTACAGAACAGAACAGGGTCTCAAATTTAGAAAACCAACTTATGCTTGCTTAAGGGTAAAGGTGAGTTGGGGTGCTGCATAAAACCAGAGATTGAAATGAGCACAGATAAAGTTCCTTAAGCCAAATATGGAATAGACAAGAGCTACTCCTTGCTCAACGAAATGGACTCAACACCGCATATTAAACGCCTAAGAATGTACCTGACTAGTAAGTATCTTAAAACCTATGGATTGCTATGTCTCCGAAAGAGAATCAAGCATGTGTACAGGGGCATAAACGCAGCAGTGATAGGATTGGAGAGGTTCGGTGAGCAAATGAAGACCCTTTGAAGTCATATTGCATGGTACCCATTCCACGGGTTTCAACTACTCCAGGTTTAAGGTATTCTTCCTTCAGCTAAAACATGCATGTGGAACCCAGAGTATGATCAACCATGTGATCGGGAGACGTGTTCAAATATGTCTCAGTTTTCCGTACCCTGGTACTCGGGTGCAACATTCCAGACGCTTTACTAACACTCTCCCCGACTTGGAGAGTCAGTCCCTTTAACCTCCTGTTTGGCCCAGTTTGCAATTTCTGCGGAAGATGAACAGGAATAGCGAGAACCAATGAGAGACTAGCTGGAGGTGTCTGGACGGGCAAATTTAACTCTCATTTCCCACCAGGAAGAGGAAATTAACCAAAGGCTCAGCGTGCCGTGCCGGAACCAGATTAGGGCCTGAAGCCATCCTGCGGTGTTGCGGCCAGCTCACAAGAAAGCGAGTTGAAGAAAGGAGCTCAGGGGCACTGTAATTCACAAACCTGCAGAGTTATAAATGACAGCTATCGTCCAAAAATAGACTGAAGTAAGGCTGCCAAGAGGACTTGAAAGCGGGGCAGAATTGCAGGAAACCGATTTCAGGAGGTAGACTGGAATTGCATTGAAAGCATAGGAAAAGAGGCAGAACGTCCACAATGATGCACTTGGCCAAAAAGGGCGTATGCGTTTTTTCCTGAATATATTCAGGAAAAAACGCATACGCCCTTTTTGGCCAACCAAGCAAGCTTGCAAAGGAAATCTGCACTACAATGAAGTCTCACTTCCCCCCGGTCAAAAGGGCCATCTGAAAAAAGTGTAAAATCCAGAAAGGCAGGACAGGCCATGGAGAACTGGGAGCCTTGTTATGCTGATGGGCGGGATGTAAATTGCCAACAGACACTCGGGAGAAGTGTATGGTGTTTCCTGAAACATCTAAAAAACAAAGCAACAGAGCCTAGGGCACTTCCACTTATGGTCCTATAGCTTAGGGAAATTAAAATCAAAAAGACACAGCCACCCCAAAGTTTGGGAACGGCCTCTGTTTACAAGAACCTCGTTTACAGTACAAGTTCAACATCGCAGAAAGTGAAAAATGGATAAAGAAGTTGTGGTATTTACTTACAAAGCAATATCACTCAGCAATGAAATCTATGTCATCAGGCCCTTAGCAGCACAATGAGTGGATTCAGGTATGATGATTCTAACTGAAATAAGTCACACAGAAAAAGAAACATCATAAGATATCAGTAATACACGGAATGTAAACTTGGCTACACAGGAACTGAATTACAGAACAGAACAGGGTCTCAAATTTAGAAAACCAACTTATGCTTGCTTAAGGGGAAAGGTGAGTTGGGGTGCTGCATAAAACCAGAGATTGAAATGAGCACAGATAAAGTTCCTTAAGCCAAATATGGAATAGACAAGAGCTACTCCTTGCTCAACGAAATGGACTCAACACCGCATATTAAACGCCTAAGAATGTACCTGACTAGTAAGTATCTTAAAACCTATGGATTGCTATGTCTCCGAAAGAGAATCAAGCATGTGTACAGGGGCATAAACGCAGCAGTGATAGGATTGGAGAGGTTCGGTGAGCAAATGAAGACCCTTTGAAGTCATATTGCATGGTACCCATTCCACGGGTCTTCAACTACTCCAGGTTTAAGGTATTCTTCCTTCAGCTAAAACATGCATGTGGAACCCAGAGTATGATCAACCATGTGATCGGGAGACGTGTTCAAATATGTCTCAGTTTTCCTACCCTGGTACTCGGGTGCAACATTCCAGACGCTTTACTAACACTCTCCCGACTTGGAGAGTCAGTCCCTTTAACCTCCTGTTTGGCCCAGTTTGCAATTTCTGCGGAAGATGAACAGGAATAGCGAGAACCAATGAGAGACTAGCTGGAGGTGTCTGGACGGGCAAATTTAACTCTCATTTCCCACCAGGAAGAGGAAATAACCAAAGGCTCAGCGTGCCGTGCCGGAACCAGATTAGGGCCTGAAGCCATCCTGCGGTGTTGCGGCCAGCTCACAAGAAAGCGAGTTGAAGAAAGGAGCTCAGGGGCACTGTAATTCACAAACCTGCAGAGTTATAAATGACAGCTATCGTCCAAAAATAGACTGAAGTAAGGCTGCCAAGAGGACTTGAAAGCGGGGCAGAATTGCAGGAAACCGATTTCAGGAGGTAGACTGGAATTGCATTGAAAGCATAGGAAAAGAGGCAGAACGTCCACAATGATGCACTTGGCCAAAAAGGGCGTATGCGTTTTTTCCTGAATATATTCAGGAAAAAACGCATACGCCCTTTTTGGCCAACCAAGCAAGCTTGCAAAGGAAATCTGCACTACAATGAAGTCTCACTTCCCCCCGGTCAAAAGGGCCATCTGAAAAAAGTGTAAAATCCAGAAAGGCAGGACAGGCCATGGAGAACTGGGAGCCTTGTTATGCTGATGGGCGGGATGTAAATTGCCAACAGACACTCGGGAGAAGTGTATGGTGTTTCCTGAAACATCTAAAAAACAAAGCAACAGAGCCTAGGGCACTTCCACTTATGGTCCTATAGCTTAGGGAAATTAAAATCAAAAAGACACAGCCACCCCAAAGTTTGGGAACGCCTCTGTTTACAAGAACCTCGTTTACAGTACAAGTTCAACATCGCAGAAAGTGAAAAATGGATAAAGAAGTTGTGGTATTTACTTACAAAGCAATATCACTCAGCAATGAAATCTATGTCATCAGGCCCTTAGCAGCACAATGAGTGGATTCAGGTATGATGATTCTAACTGAAATAAGTCACACAGAAAAAGAAACATCATAAGATATCAGTAATACACGGAATGTAAACTTGGCTACACAGGAACTGAATTACAGAACAGAACAGGGTCTCAAATTTAGAAAACCAACTTATGCTTGCTTAAGGGTAAAGGTGAGTTGGGGTGCTGCATAAAACCAGAGATTGAAATGAGCACAGATAAAGTTCCTTAAGCCAAATATGGAATAGACAAGAGCTACTCCTTGCTCAACGAAATGGACTCAACACCGCATATTAAACGCCTAAGAATGTACCTGACTAGTAAGTATCTTAAAACCTATGGATTGCTATGTCTCCGAAAGAGAATCAAGCATGTGTACAGGGGCATAAACGCAGCAGTGATAGGATTGGAGAGGTTCGGTGAGCAAATGAAGACCCTTTGAAGTCATATTGCATGGTACCCATTCCACGGGTTTCAACTACCCAGGTTTAAGGTATTCTTCCTTCAGCTAAAACATGCATGTGGAACCCAGAGTATGATCAACCATGTGATCGGGAGACGTGTTCAAATATGTCTCAGTTTTCGTACCCTGGTACTCGGGTGCAACATTCCAGACGCTTTACTAACACTCTCCCCACTTGGAGAGTCAGCGCCTTTAACCTCCTGTTTGGCCCAGTTTGCAATTTCTGCGGAAGATGAACAGGAATAGCGAGAACCAATGAGAGACTAGCTGGAGGTGTCTGGACGGGCAAATTTAACTCTCATTTCCCACCAGGAAGAGGAATTAACCAAAGGCTCAGCGTGCCGTGCCGGAACCAGATTAGGGCCTGAAGCCATCCTGCGGTGTTGCGGCCAGCTCACAAGAAAGCGAGTTGAAGAAAGGAGCTCAGGGGCACTGTAATTCACAAACCTGCAGAGTTATAAATGACAGCTATCGTCCAAAAATAGACTGAAGTAAGGCTGCCAAGAGGACTTGAAAGCGGGGCAGAATTGCAGGAAACCGATTTCAGGAGGTAGACTGGAATTGCATTGAAAGCATAGGAAAAGAGGCAGAACGTCCACAATGATGCACTTGGCCAAAAAGGGCGTATGCGTTTTTTCCTGAATATATTCAGGAAAAAACGCATACGCCCTTTTTGGCCAACCAAGCAAGCTTGCAAAGGAAATCTGCACTACAATGAAGTCTCACTTCCCCCCGGTCAAAAGGGCCATCTGAAAAAAGTGTAAAATCCAGAAAGGCAGGACAGGCCATGGAGAACTGGGAGCCTTGTTATGCTGATGGGCGGGATGTAAATTGCCAACAGACCACTCGGGAGAAGTGTATGGTGTTTCCTGAAACATCTAAAAAACAAAGCAACAGAGCCTAGGGCACTTCCACTTATGGTCCTATAGCTTAGGGAAATTAAAATCAAAAAGACACAGCCACCCCAAAGTTTGGAACGGCTCTGTTTACAAGAACCTCGTTTACAGTACAAGTTCAACATCGCAGAAAGTGAAAAATGGATAAAGAAGTTGTGGTATTTACTTACAAAGCAATATCACTCAGCAATGAAATCTATGTCATCAGGCCCTTAGCAGCACAATGAGTGGATTCAGGTATGATGATTCTAACTGAAATAAGTCACACAGAAAAAGAAACATCATAAGATATCAGTAATACACGGAATGTAAACTTGGCTACACAGGAACTGAATTACAGAACAGAACAGGGTCTCAAATTTAGAAAACCAACTTATGCTTGCTTAAGGGGAAAGGTGAGTTGGGGTGCTGCATAAAACCAGAGATTGAAATGAGCACAGATAAAGTTCCTTAAGCCAAATATGGAATAGACAAGAGCTACTCCTTGCTCAACGAAATGGACTCAACACCGCATATTAAACGCCTAAGAATGTACCTGACTAGTAAGTATCTTAAAACCTATGGATTGCTATGTCTCCGAAAGAGAATCAAGCATGTGTACAGGGGCATAAATGCAGCAGTGATAGGATTGGAGAGGTTCGGTGAGCAAATGAAGACCCTTTGAAGTCATATTGCATGGTACCCATTCCACGGGTTTCAACTACTCCAGGTTTAAGGTATTCTTCCTTCAGCTAAAACATGCATGTGGAACCTAGAGTATGATCAACCATGTGATCGGGAGACGTGTTCAAATATGTCTCAGTTTTCCTCCCCTGGTACTCGGGTGCAACATTCCAGACGCTTTACTAACACTCTCCCCACTTGGAGAGTCAGTCCCTTTAACCTCCTGTTTGGCCCAGTTTGCAATTTCTGCGGAAGATGAACAGGAATAGCGAGAACCAATGAGAGGACTAGCTGGAGGTGTCTGGACGGGCAAATTTAACTCTCATTTCCCACCAGGAAGAGGAATTAACCAAAGGCTCAGCGTGCCGTGCCGGAACCAGATTAGGGCCTGAAGCCATCCTGCGGTGTTGCGGCCAGCTCAAAAGAAAGCGAGTTGAAGAAAGGAGCTCAGGGGCACTGTAATTCACAAACCTGCAGAGTTATAAATGACAGCTATCGTCCAAAAATAGACTGAAGTAAGGCTGCCAAGAGGACTTGAAAGCGGGGCAGAATTGCAGGAAACCGATTTCAGGAGGTAGACTGGAATTGCATTGAAAGCATAGGAAAAGAGGCAGAACGTCCACAATGATGCACTTGGCCAAAAAGGGCGTATGCGTTTTTTCCTGAATATATTCAGGAAAAAACGCATACGCCCTTTTTGGCCAACCAAGCAAGCTTGCAAAGGAAATCTGCACTACAATGAAGTCTCACTTCCCCCCGGTCAAAAGGGCCATCTGAAAAAAGTGTAAAATCCAGAAAGGCAGGACAGGCCATGGAGAACTGGGAGCCTTGTTATGCTGATGGGCGGGATGTAAATTGCCAACAACACTCGGGAGAAGTGTATGGTGTTTCCTGAAACATCTAAAAAACAAAGCAACAGAGCCTAGGGCACTTCCACTTATGGTCCTATAGCTTAGGGAAATTAAAATCAAAAAGACACAGCCACCCCAAAGTTTGGAACGGCTCTGTTTACAAGAACCTCGTTTACAGTACAAGTTCAACATCGCAGAAAGTGAAAAATGGATAAAGAAGTTGTGGTATTTACTTACAAAGCAATATCACTCAGCAATGAAATCTATGTCATCAGGCCCTTAGCAGCACAATGAGTGGATTCAGGTATGATGATTCTAACTGAAATAAGTCACACAGAAAAAGAAACATCATAAGATATCAGTAATACACGGAATGTAAACTTGGCTACACAGGAACTGAATTACAGAACAGAACAGGGTCTCAAATTTAGAAAACCAACTTATGCTTGCTTAAGGGGAAAGGTGAGTTGGGGTGCTGCATAAAACCAGAGATTGAAATGAGCACAGATAAAGTTCCTTAAGCCAAATATGGAATAGACAAGAGCTACTCCTTGCTCAACGAAATGGACTCAACACCGCATATTAAACGCCTAAGAATGTACCTGACTAGTAAGTATCTTAAAACCTATGGATTGCTATGTCTCCGAAAGAGAATCAAGCATGTGTACAGGGGCATAAACGCAGCAGTGATAGGATTGGAGAGGTTCGGTGAGCAAATGAAGACCCTTTGAAGTCATATTGCATGGTACCCATTACACGGGTCTTCAACTCTCCAGGTTTAAGGTATTCTTCCTTCAGCTAAAACATGCATGTGGAACCCAGAGTATGATCAACCATGTGAACGGGAGACGTGTTCAAATATGTCTCAGTTTTCCTCCCCTGGTACTCGGGTGCAACATTCCAGACGCTTTACTAACACTCTCCCCACTTGGAGAGTCAGTCCCTTTAACCTCCTGTTTGGCCCAGTTTGCAATTTCTGCGGAAGATGAACAGGAATAGCGAGAACCAATGAGAGGCTAGCTGGAGGTGTCTGGACGGGCAAATTTAACTCTCATTTCCCACCAGGAAGAGGAATTAACCAAAGGCTCAGCGTGCCGTGCCGGAACCAGATTAGGGCCTGAAGCCATCCTGCGGTGTTGCGGCCAGGTCACAAGAAAGCGAGTTGAAGAAAGGAGCTCAGGGGCACTGTAATTCACAAACCTGCAGAGTTATAAATGACAGCTATCGTCCAAAAATAGACTGAAGTAAGGCTGCCAAGAGGACTTGAAAGCGGGGCAGAATTGCAGGAAACCGATTTCAGGAGGTAGACTGGAATTGCATTGAAAGCATAGGAAAAGAGGCAGAACGTCCACAATGATGCACTTGGCCAAAAAGGGCGTATGCGTTTTTTCCTGAATATATTCAGGAAAAAACGCATACGCCCTTTTTGGCCAACCAAGCAAGCTTGCAAAGGAAATCTGCACTACAATGAAGTCTCACTTCCCCCCGGTCAAAAGGGCCATCTGAAAAAAGTGTAAAATCCAGAAAGGCAGGACAGGCCATGGAGAACTGGGAGCCTTGTTATGCTGATGGGCGGGATGTAAATTGCCAACAGACACTCGGGAGAAGTGTATGGTGTTTCCTGAAACATCTAAAAAACAAAGCAACAGAGCCTAGGGCACTTCCACTTATGGTCCTATAGCTTAGGGAAATTAAAATCAAAAAGACACAGCCACCCCAAAGTTTGGAACGGCTCTGTTTACAAGAACCTCGTTTACAGTACAAGTTCAACATCGCAGAAAGTGAAAAATGGATAAAGAAGTTGTGGTATTACTTACAAAGCAATATCACTCAGCAATGAAATCTATGTCATCAGGCCCTTAGCAGCACAATGAGTGGATTCAGGTACGATGATTCTAACTGAAATAAGTCACACAGAAAAAGAAACATCATAAGATATCAGTAATACACGGAATGTAAACTTGGCTACACAGGAACTGAATTACAGAACAGAACAGGGTCTCAAATTTAGAAAACCAACTTATGCTTGCTTAAGGGTAAAGGTGAGTTGGGGTGCTGCATAAAACCAGAGATTGAAATGAGCACAGATAAAGTTCCTTAAGCCAAATATGGAATAGACAAGAGCTACTCCTTGCTCAACGAAATGGACTCAACACCGCATATTAAACGCCTAAGAATGTACCTGACTAGTAAGTATCTTAAAACCTATGGATTGCTATGTCTCCGAAAGAGAATCAAGCATGTGTACAGGGGCATAAACGCAGCAGTGATAGGATTGGAGAGGTTCGGTGAGCAAATGAAGACCCCTTTGAAGTCATATTGCATGGTACCCATTCCACGGGTTTCAACTACCAGGTTTAAGATATTCTTCCTTCAGCTAAAACATGCATGTGTACCTAGAGTATGATCAACCATGTGATCGGGAGACGTGTTCAAATATGTCTCAGTTTTCGTACCCTGGTACTCGGGTGCAACATTCCAGACGCTTTACTAACACTCTCCCCACTTGGAGAGTCAGTCCCTTTAACCTCCTGTTTGGCCCAGTTTGCAATTTCTGCGGAAGATGAACAGGAATAGCGAGAACCAATGAGAGACTAGCTGGAGGTGTCTGGACGGGCAAATTTAACTCTCATTTCCCACCAGGAAGAGGAATAACCAAAGGCTCAGCGTGCCGTGCCGGAACCAGATTAGGGCCTGAAGCCATCCTGCGGTGTTGCGGCCAGCTCACAAGAAAGCGAGTTGAAGAAAGGAGCTCAGGGGCACTGTAATTCACAAACCTGCAGAGTTATAAATGACAGCTATCGTCCAAAAATAGACTGAAGTAAGGCTGCCAAGAGGACTTGAAAGCGGGGCAGAATTGCAGGAAACCGATTTCAGGAGGTAGACTGGAATTGCATTGAAAGCATAGGAAAAGAGGCAGAACGTCCACAATGATGCACTTGGCCAAAAAGGGCGTATGCGTTTTTTCCTGAATATATTCAGGAAAAAACGCATACGCCCTTTTTGGCCAACCAAGCAAACTTGCAAAGGAAATCTGCACTACAATGAAGTCTCACTTCCCCTGGTCAAAAGGGCCATCTGAAAAAAGTGTAAAATCCAGAAAGGCAGGACAGGCCATGGAGAACTGGGAGCCTTGTTATGCTGATGGGCGGGATGTAAATTGCCAACAGACACTCGGGAGAAGTGTATGGTGTTTCCTGAAACATCTAAAAAACAAAGCAACAGAGCCTAGGGCACTTCCACTTATGGTCCTATAGCTTAGGGAAATTAAAATCAAAAAGACACAGCCACCCCAAAGTTTGGGACGCCTCTGTTTACAAGAACCTCGTTTACAGTACAAGTTCAACATCGCAGAAAGTGAAAAATGGATAAAGAAGTTGTGGTATTTACTTACAAAGCAATATCACTCAGCAATGAAATCTATGTCATCAGGCCCTTAGCAGCACAATGAGTGGATTCAGGTATGATGATTCTAACTGAAATAAGTCACACAGAAAAAGAAACATCATAAGATATCAGTAATACACGGAATGTAAACTTGGCTACACAGGAACTGAATTACAGAACAGAACAGGGTCTCAAATTTAGAAAACCAACTTATGCTTGCTTAAGGGTAAAGGTGAGTTGGGGTGCTGCATAAAACCAGAGATTGAAATGAGCACAGATAAAGTTCCTTAAGCCAAATATGGAATAGACAAGAGCTACTACTTGCTCAACGAAATGGACTCAACACCCCATATTAAACGCCTAAGAATGTACCTGACTAGTAAGTATCTTAAAACCTATGGATTGCTATGTCTCCGAAAGAGAATCAAGCATGTGTACAGGGGCATAAACGCAGCAGTGATAGGATTGGAGAGGTTCGGTGAGCAAATGAAGACCCTTTGAAGTCATATTGCATGGTACCCATTCCACGGGTTTCAACTACCCAGGTTTAAGGTATTCTTCCTTCAGCTAAAACATGCATGTGGAACCCAGAGTATGATCAACCATGTGATCGGGAGACGTGTTCAAATATGTCTCAGTTTTCCTCCCCTGGTACTCGGGTGCAACATTCCAGACGCTTTACTAACACTCTCCCCACTTGGAGAGTCAGTCCCTTTAACCTCCTGTTTGGCCCAGTTTGCAATTTCTGCGGAAGATGAACAGGAATAGCGAGAACCAATGAGAGACTAGCTGGAGGTGTCTGGACGGGCAAATTTAACTCTCATTTCCCACCAGGAAGAGGAAATAACCAAAGGCTCAGCGTGCCGTGCCGGAACCAGATTAGGGCCTGAAGCCATCCTGCGGTGTTGCGGCCAGCTCACAAGAAAGCGAGTTGAAGAAAGGAGCTCAGGGGCACTGTAATTCACAAACCTGCAGAGTTATAAATGACAGCTATCGTCCAAAAATAGACTGAAGTAAGGCTGCCAAGAGGACTTGAAAGCGGGGCAGAATTGCAGGAAACCGATTTCAGGAGGTAGACTGGAATTGCATTGAAAGCATAGGAAAAGAGGCAGAACGTCCACAATGATGCACTTGGCCAAAAAGGGCGTATGCGTTTTTTCCTGAATATATTCAGGAAAAAACGCATACGCCCTTTTTGGCCAACCAAGCAAGCTTGCAAAGGAAATCTGCACTACAATGAAGTCTCACTTCCCCCGGTCAAAAGGGCCATCTGAAAAAAGTGTAAAATCCAGAAAGGCAGGACAGGCCATGGAGAACTGGGAGCCTTGTTATGCTGATGGGCGGGATGTAAATTGCCAACAGACACTCGGGAGAAGTGTATGGTGTTTCCTGAAACATCTAAAAAACAAAGCAACAGAGCCTAGGGCACTTCCACTTATGGTCCTATAGCTTAGGGAAATTAAAATCAAAAAGACACAGCCACCCCAAAGTTTGGACGCCTCTGTTTACAAGAACCTCGTTTACAGTACAAGTTCAACATCGCAGAAAGTGAAAAATGGATAAAGAAGTTGTGGTATTTACTTACAAAGCAATATCACTCAGCAATGAAATCTATGTCATCAGGCCCTTAGCAGCACAATGAGTGGATTCAGGTATGATGATTCTAACTGAAATAAGTCACACAGAAAAAGAAACATCATAAGATATCAGTAATACACGGAATGTAAACTTGGCTACACAGGAACTGAATTACAGAACAGAACAGGGTCTCAAATTTAGAAAACCAACTTATGCTTGCTTAAGGGGAAAGGTGAGTTGGGGTGCTGCATAAAACCAGAGATTGAAATGAGCACAGATAAAGTTCCTTAAGCCAAATATGGAATAGACAAGAGCTACTCCTTGCTCAACGAAATGGACTCAACACCCCATATTAAACGCCTAAGAATGTACCTGACTAGTAAGTATCTTAAAACCTATGGATTGCTATGTCTCCGAAAGAGAATCAAGCATGTGTACAGGGGCATAAACGCAGCAGTGATAGGATTGGAGAGGTTCGGTGAGCAAATGAAGACCCTTTGAAGTCATATTGCATGGTACCCATTCCACGGGTTTCAACTACCCAGGTTTAAGGTATTCTTCCTTCAGCTAAAACATGCATGTGGAACCCAGAGTATGATCAACCATGTGATCGGGAGACGTGTTCAAATATGTCTCAGTTTTCCTCCCTGGTACTCGGGTGCAACATTCCAGACGCTTTACTAACACTCTCCCGACTTGGAGAGTCAGTCCCTTTAACCTCCTGTTTGGCCCAGTTTGCAATTTCTGCGGAAGATGAACAGGAATAGCGAGAACCAATGAGAGACTAGCTGGAGGTGTCTGGACGGGCAAATTTAACTCTCATTTCCCACCAGGAAGAGGAATTAACCAAAGGCTCAGCGTGCCGTGCCGGAACCAGATTAGGGCCTGAAGCCATCCTGCGGTGTTGCGGCCAGCTCACAAGAAAGCGAGTTGAAGAAAGGAGCTCAGGGGCACTGTAATTCACAAACCTGCAGAGTTATAAATGACAGCTATCGTCCAAAAATAGACTGAAGTAAGGCTGCCAAGAGGACTTGAAAGCGGGGCAGAATTGCAGGAAACCGATTTCAGGAGGTAGACTGGAATTGCATTGAAAGCATAGGAAAAGAGGCAGAACGTCCACAATGATGCACTTGGCCAAAAAGGGCGTATGCGTTTTTTCCTGAATATATTCAGGAAAAAACGCATACGCCCTTTTTGGCCAACCAAGCAAGCTTGCAAAGGAAATCTGCACTACAATGAAGTCTCACTTCCCCCCGGTCAAAAGGGCCATCTGAAAAAAGTGTAAAATCCAGAAAGGCAGGACAGGCCATGGAGAACTGGGAGCCTTGTTATGCTGATGGGCGGGATGTAAATTGCCAACAGACACTCGGGAGAAGTGTATGGTGTTTCCTGAAACATCTAAAAAACAAAGCAACAGAGCCTAGGGCACTTCCACTTATGGTCCTATAGCTTAGGGAAATTAAAATCAAAAAGACACAGCCACCCCAAAGTTTGGGACGCTTCCGTTTACAAGAACCTCGTTTACAGTACAAGTTCAATATCACAGAAAGTGAAAAATGGATAAAGAAGTTGTGGTATTTACTTACAAAGCAATATCACTCAGCAATGAAATCTATGTCATCAGGCCTTAGCAGCACAATGAGTGGATTCAGGTATGATGATTCTAACTGAAATAAGTCACACAGAAAAAGAAACATCATAAGATATCAGTAATACACGGAATGTAAACTTGGCTACACAGGAACTGAATTACAGAACAGAACAGGGTCTCAAATTTAGAAAACCAACTTATGCTTGCTTAAGGGAAAGGTGAGTTGGGGTGCTGCATAAAACCAGAGATTGAAATGAGCACAGATAAAGTTCCTTAAGCAAATATGGAATAGACAAGAGCTACTCCTTGCTCAACGAAATGGACTCAACACCCATATTAAACGCCTAAGAATGTACCTGACTAGTAAGTATCTTAAAACCTATGGATTGCTATGTCTCCAAAAGAGAATCAAGCATGTGTACAGGGGCATAAACGCAGCAGTGATAGGATTGGAGAGGTTCGGTGAGCAAATGAAGACCCTTTGAAGTCATATTGCATGGTACCCATTCCACGGGTCTCAACTCTCCAGGTTTAAGGTATTCTTCCTTCAGCTAAAACATGCATGTGGAACCCAGAGTATGATCAACCATGTGAACGGGAGACGTGTTCAAATATGTCTCAGTTTTCCTCCCCTGGTACTCGGGTGCAACATTCCAGACGCTTTACTAACACTCTCCCCACTTGGAGAGTCAGCACCTTTAACCTCCTGTTTGGCCCAGTTTGCAATTTCTGCGGAAGATGAACAGGAATAGCGAGAACCAATGAGAGACTAGCTGGAGGTGTCTGGACGGGCAAATTTAACTCTCATTTCCCACCAGGAAGAGGAATAACCAAAGGCTCAGCGTGCCGTGCCGGAACCAGATTAGGGCCTGAAGCCATCCTGCGGTGTTGCGGCCAGGTCACAAGAAAGCGAGTTGAAGAAAGGAGCTCAGGGGCACTGTAATTCACAAACCTGCAGAGTTATAAATGACAGCTATCGTCCAAAAATAGACTGAAGTAAGGCTGCCAAGAGGACTTGAAAGCGGGGCAGAATTGCAGGAAACCGATTTCAGGAGGTAGACTGGAATTGCATTGAAAGCATAGGAAAAGAGGCAGAACGTCCACAATGATGCACTTGGCCAAAAAGGGCGTATGCGTTTTTTCCTGAATATATTCAGGAAAAAACGCATACGCCCTTTTTGGCCAACCAAGCAAGCTTGCAAAGGAAATCTGCACTACAATGAAGTCTCACTTCCCCCCGGTCAAAAGGGCCATCTGAAAAAAGTGTAAAATCCAGAAAGGCAGGACAGGCCATGGAGAACTGGGAGCCTTGTTATGCTGATGGGCGGGATGTAAATTGCCAACAGACACTCAGGAGAAGTGTATGGTGTTTCCTGAAACATCTAAAAAACAAAGCAACAGAGCCTAGGGCACTTCCACTTATGGTCCTATAGCTTAGGGAAATTAAAATCAAAAAGACACAGCCACCCCAAAGTTTGGAACGGCTCTGTTTACAAGAACCTCGTTTACAGTACAAGTTCAACATCGCAGAAAGTGAAAAATGGATAAAGAAGTTGTGGTATTTACTTACAAAGCAATATCACTCAGCAATGAAATCTATGTCATCAGGCCCTTAGCAGCACAATGAGTGGATTCAGGTATGATGATTCTAACTGAAATAAGTCACACAGAAAAAGAAACATCATAAGATATCAGTAATACACGGAATGTAAACTTGGCTACACAGGAACTGAATTACAGAACAGAACAGGGTCTCAAATTTAGAAAACCAACTTATGCTTGCTTAAGGGAAAGGTGAGTTGGGGTGCTGCATAAAACCAGAGATTGAAATGAGCACAGATAAAGTTCCTTAAGCCAAATATGGAATAGACAAGAGCTACTCCTTGCTCAACGAAATGGACTCAACACCGCATATTAAACGCCTAAGAATGTACCTGACTAGTAAGTATCTTAAAACCTATGGATTGCTATGTCTCCGAAAGAGAATCAAGCATGTGTACAGGGGCATAAACGCAGCAGTGATAGGATTGGAGAGGTTCGGTGAGCAAATGAAGACCCTTTGAAGTCATATTGCATGGTACCCATTCCACGGGTTTCAACTACCCAGGTTTAAGGTATTCTTCCTTCAGCTAAAACATGCATGTGGAACCCAGAGTATGATCAACCATGTGATCGGGAGACGTGTTCAAATATGTCTCAGTTTTCCTCCCCTGGTACTCGGGTGCAACATTCCAGACGCTTTACTAACACTCTCCCCACTTGGAGAGTCAGCGCCTTTAACCTCCTGTTTGGCCCAGTTTGCAATTTCTGCGGAAGATGAACAGGAATAGCGAGAACCAATGAGAGACTAGCTGGAGGTGTCTGGACGGGCAAATTTAACTCTCATTTCCCACCAGGAAGAGGAATTAACCAAAGGCTCAGCGTGCCGTGCCGGAACCAGATTAGGGCCTGAAGCCATCCTGCGGTGTTGCGGCCAGCTCACAAGAAAGCGAGTTGAAGAAAGGAGCTCAGGGGCACTGTAATTCACAAACCTGCAGAGTTATAAATGACAGCTATCGTCCAAAAATAGACTGAAGTAAGGCTGCCAAGAGGACTTGAAAGCGGGGCAGAATTGCAGGAAACCGATTTCAGGAGGTAGACTGGAATTGCATTGAAAGCATAGGAAAAGAGGCAGAACGTCCACAATGATGCACTTGGCCAAAAAGGGCGTATGCGTTTTTTCCTGAATATATTCAGGAAAAAACGCATACGCCCTTTTTGGCCAACCAAGCAAGCTTGCAAAGGAAATCTGCACTACAATGAAGTCTCAATTCCCCCCGGTCAAAAGGGCCATCTGAAAAAAGTGTAAAATCCAGAAAGGCAGGACAGGCCATGGAGAACTGGGAGCCTTGTTATGCTGATGGGCGGGATGTAAATTGCCAACAGACACTCGGGAGAAGTGTATGGTGTTTCCTGAAACATCTAAAAAACAAAGCAACAGAGCCTAGGGCACTTCCACTTATGGTCCTATAGCTTAGGGAAATTAAAATCAAAAAGACACAGCCACCCCAAAGTTTGGAATGGCTCTGTTTACAAGAACCTCGTTTACAGTACAAGTTCAACATCGCAGAAAGTGAAAAATGGATAAAGAAGTTGTGGTATTTACTTACAAAGCAATATCACTCAGCAATGAAATCTATGTCATCAGGCCCTTAGCAGCACAATGAGTGGATTCAGGTATGATGATTCTAACTGAAATAAGTCACACAGAAAAAGAAACATCATAAGATATCAGTAATACACGGAATGTAAACTTGGCTACACAGGAACTGAATTACAGAACAGAACAGGGTCTCAAATTTAGAAAACCAACTTATGCTTGCTTAAGGGGAAAGGTGAGTTGGGGTGCTGCATAAAACCAGAGATTGAAATGAGCACAGATAAAGTTCCTTAAGCCAAATATGGAATAGACAAGAGCTACTCCTTGCTCAACGAAATGGACTCAACACCGCATATTAAACGCCTAAGAATGTACCTGACTAGTAAGTATCTTAAAACCTATGGATTGCTATGTCTCCGAAAGAGAATCAAGCATGTGTACAGGGGCATAAACGCAGCAGTGATAGGATTGGAGAGGTTCGGTGAGCAAATGAAGACCCTTTGAAGTCATATTGCATGGTACCCATTCCACGGGTTTCAACTACCCAGGTTTAAGGTATTCTTCCTTCAGCTAAAACATGCATGTGGAACCCAGAGTATGATCAACCATGTGATCGGGAGACGTGTTCAAATATGTCTCAGTTTTCCTCCCCTGGTACTCGGGTGCAACATTCCAGACGCTTTACTAACACTCTCCCCACTTGGAGAGTCAGTCCCTTTAACCTCCTGTTTGGCCCAGTTTGCAATTTCTGCGGAAGATGAACAGGAATAGCGAGAACCAATGAGAGACTAGCTGGAGGTGTCTGGACGGGCAAATTTAACTCTCATTTCCCACCAGGAAGAGGAATTAACCAAAGGCTCAGCGTGCCGTGCCGGAACCAGATTAGGGCCTGAAGCCATCCTGCGGTGTTGCGGCCAGCTCACAAGAAAGCGAGTTGAAGAAAGGAGCTCAGGGGCACTGTAATTCACAAACCTGCAGAGTTATAAATGACAGCTATCGTCCAAAAATAGACTGAAGTAAGGCTGCCAAGAGGACTTGAAAGCGGGGCAGAATTGCAGGAAACCGATTTCAGGAGGTAGACTGGAATTGCATTGAAAGCATAGGAAAAGAGGCAGAACGTCCACAATGATGCACTTGGCCAAAAAGGGCGTATGCGTTTTTTCCTGAATATATTCAGGAAAAAACGCATACGCCCTTTTTGGCCAACCAAGCAAGCTTGCAAAGGAAATCTGCACTACAATGAAGTCTCACTTCCCCCCGGTCAAAAGGGCCATCTGAAAAAAGTGTAAAATCCAGAAAGGCAGGACAGGCCATGGAGAACTGGGAGCCTTGTTATGCTGATGGGCGGGATGTAAATTGCCAACAGACACTTGGGAGAAGTGTATGGTGTTTCCTGAAACATCTAAAAAACAAAGCAACAGAGCCTAGGGCACTTCCACTTATGGTCCTATAGCTTAGGGAAATTAAAATCAAAAAGACACAGCCACCCCAAAGTTTGGAACGGCTCTGTTTACAAGAACCTCGTTTACAGTACAAGTTCAACATCGCAGAAAGTGAAAAATGGATAAAGAAGTTGTGGTATTTACGTACAAAGCAATATCACTCAGCAATGAAATCTATGTCATCAGGCCCTTAGCAGCACAATGAGTGGATTCAGGTATGATGATTCTAACTGAAATAAGTCACACAGAAAAAGAAACATCATAAGATATCAGTAATACACGGAATGTAAACTTGGCTACACAGGAACTGAATTACAGAACAGAACAGGGTCTCAAATTTAGAAAACCAACTTATGCTTGCTTAAGGGAAAGGTGAGTTGGGGTGCTGCATAAAACCAGAGATTGAAATGAGCACAGATAAAGTTCCTTAAGCCAAATATGGAATAGACAAGAGCTACTCCTTGCTCAACGAAATGGACTCAACACCGCATATTAAACGCCTAAGAATGTACCTGACTAGTAAGTATCTTAAAACCTATGGATTGCTATGTCTCCGAAAGAGAATCAAGCATGTGTACAGGGGCATAAACGCAGCAGTGATAGGATTGGAGAGGTTCGGTGAGCAAATGAAGACCCTTTGAAGTCATATTGCATGGTACCCATTCCACGGGTTTCAACTACCCAGGTTTAAGGTATTCTTCCTTCAGCTAAAACATGCATGTGGAACCTAGAGTATGATCAACCATGTGATCGGGAGACGTGTTCAAATATGTCTCAGTTTTCCTCCCCTGGTACTCGGGTGCAACATTCCAGACGCTTTACTAACACTCTCCCCACTTGGAGAGTCAGCACCTTTAACCTCCTGTTTGGCCCAGTTTGCAATTTCTGCGGAAGATGAACAGGAATAGCGAGAACCAATGAGAGGCTAGCTGGAGGTGTCTGGACGGGCAAATTTAACTCTCATTTCCCACCAGGAAGAGGAATTAACCAAAGGCTCAGCGTGCCGTGCCGGAACCAGATTAGGGCCTGAAGCCATCCTGCGGTGTTGCGGCCAGGTCACAAGAAAGCGAGTTGAAGAAAGGAGCTCAGGGGCACTGTAATTCACAAACCTGCAGAGTTATAAATGACAGCTATCGTCCAAAAATATACTGAAGTAAGGCTGCCAAGAGGACTTGAAAGCGGGGCAGAATTGCAGGAAACCGATTTCAGGAGGTAGACTGGAATTGCATTGAAAGCATAGGAAAAGAGGCAGAACGTCCACAATGATGCACTTGGCCAAAAAGGGCGTATGCGTTTTTTCCTGAATATATTCAGGAAAAAACGCATACGCCCTTTTTGGCCAACCAAGCAAGCTTGCAAAGGAAATCTGCACTACAATGAAGTCTCACTTCCCCCCGGTCAAAAGGGCCATCTGAAAAAAGTGTAAAATCCAGAAAGGCAGGACAGGCCATGGAGAACTGGGAGCCTTGTTATGCTGATGGGCGGGATGTAAATTGCCAACAGACACTCGGGAGAAGTGTATGGTGTTTCCTGAAACATCTAAAAAACAAAGCAACAGAGCCTAGGGCACTTCCACTTATGGTCCTATAGCTTAGGGAAATTAAAATCAAAAAGACACAGCCACCCCAAAGTTTGGAACGGCTCTGTTTACAAGAACCTCGTTTACAGTACAAGTTCAACATCGCAGAAAGTGAAAAATGGATAAAGAAGTTGTGGTATTTACTTACAAAGCAATATCACTCAGCAATGAAATCTATGTCATCAGGCCCTTAGCAGCACAATGAGTGGATTCAGGTATGATGATTCTAACTGAAATAAGTCACACAGAAAAAGAAACATCATAAGATATCAGTAATACACGGAATGTAAACTTGGCTACACAGGAACTGAATTACAGAACAGAACAGGGTCTCAAATTTAGAAAACCAACTTATGCTTGCTTAAGGGTAAAGGTGAGTTGGGGTGCTGCATAAAACCAGAGATTGAAATGAGCACAGATAAAGTTCCTTAAGCCAAATATGGAATAGACAAGAGCTACTCCTTGCTCAACGAAATGGACTCAACACCGCATATTAAACGCCTAAGAATGTACCTGACTAGTAAGTATCTTAAAACCTATGGATTGCTATGTCTCCAAAAGAGAATCAAGCATGTGTACAGGGGCATAAACGCAGCAGTGATAGGATTGGAGAGGTTCGGTGAGCAAATGAAGACCCTTTGAAGTCATATTGCATGGTACCCATTCCACGGGTTTCAACACCCAGGTTTAAGGTATTCTTCCTTCAGCTAAAACATGCATGTGGAACCCAGAGTATGATCAACCATGTGATCGGGAGACGTGTTCAAATATGTCTCAGTTTTCCTCCCCTGGTACTCGGGTGCAACATTCCAGACGCTTTACTAACACTCTCCCCACTTGGAGAGTCAGCGCCTTTAACCTCCTGTTTGGCCCAGTTTGCAATTTCTGCGGAAGATGAACAGGAATAGCGAGAACCAATGAGAGGTTAGCTGGAGGTGTCTGGACGGGCAAATTTAACTCTCATTTCCCACCAGGAAGAGGAATTAACCAAAGGCTCAGCGTGCCGTGCCGGAACCAGATTAGGGCCTGAAGCCATCCTGCGGTGTTGCGGCCAGCTCACAAGAAAGCGAGTTGAAGAAAGGAGCTCAGGGGCACTGTAATTCACAAACCTGCAGAGTTATAAATGACAGCTATCGTCCAAAAATAGACTGAAGTAAGGCTGCCAAGAGGACTTGAAAGCGGGGCAGAATTGCAGGAAACCGATTTCAGGAGGTAGACTGGAATTGCATTGAAAGCATAGGAAAAGAGGCAGAACGTCCACAATGATGCACTTGGCCAAAAAGGGCGTATGCGTTTTTTCCTGAATATATTCAGGAAAAAACGCATACGCCCTTTTTGGCCAACCAAGCAAGCTTGCAAAGGAAATCTGCACTACAATGAAGTCTCACTCCCCCCCGGTCAAAAGGGCCATCTGAAAAAAGTGTAAAATCCAGAAAGGCAGGACAGGCCATGGAGAACTGGGAGCCTTGTTATGCTGATGGGCGGGATGTAAATTGCCAACACCACTCGGGAGAAGTGTATGGTGTTTCCTGAAACATCTAAAAAACAAAGCAACAGAACCTAGGGCACTTCCACTTATGGTCCTATAGCTTAGGGAAATTAAAATCAAAAAGACACAGCCACCCCAAAGTTTGGAACGGCTCTGTTTACAAGAACCTCGTTTACAGTACAAGTTCAACATCGCAGAAAGTGAAAAATGGATAAAGAAGTTGTGGTATTTACTTACAAAGCAATATCACTCAGCAATGAAATCTATGTCATCAGGCCCTTAGCAGCACAATGAGTGGATTCAGGTATGATGATTCTAACTGAAATAAGTCACACAGAAAAAGAAACATCATAAGATATCAGTAATACACGGAATGTAAACTTGGCTACACAGGAACTGAATTACAGAACAGAACAGGGTCTCAAATTTAGAAAACCAACTTATGCTTGCTTAAGGGAAAGGTGAGTTGGGGTGCTGCATAAAACCAGAGATTGAAATGAGCACAGATAAAGTTCCTTAAGCCAAATATGGAATAGACAAGAGCTACTCCTTGCTCAACGAAATGGACTCAACACCCCATATTAAACGCCTAAGAATGTACCTGACTAGTAAGTATCTTAAAACCTATGGATTGCTATGTCTCCGAAAGAGAATCAAGCATGTGTACAGGGGCATAAACGCAGCAGTGATAGGATTGGAGAGGTTCGGTGAGCAAATGAAGACCCTTTGAAGTCATATTGCATGGTACCCATTCCACGGGTTTCAACTCTCCAGGTTTAAGGTATTCTTCCTTCAGCTAAAACATGCATGTGGAACCCAGAGTATGATCAACCATGTGAACGGGAGACGTGTTCAAATATGTCTCAGTTTTCCTCCCCTGGTACTCGGGTGCAACATTCCAGACGCTTTACTAACACTCTCCCCACTTGGAGAGTCAGTCCCTTTAACCTCCTGTTTGGCCCAGTTTGCAATTTCTGCGGAAGATGAACAGGAATAGCGAGAACCAATGAGAGACTAGCTGGAGGTGTCTGGACGGGCAAATTTAACTCTCATTTCCCACCAGGAAGAGGAATTAACCAAAGGCTCAGCGTGCCGTGCCGGAACCAGATTAGGGCCTGAAGCCATCCTGCGGTGTTGCGGCCAGTCACAAGAAAGCGAGTTGAAGAAAGGAGCTCAGGGGCACTGTAATTCACAAACCTGCAGAGTTATAAATGACAGCTATCGTCCAAAAATAGACTGAAGTAAGGCTGCCAAGAGGACTTGAAAGCGGGGCAGAATTGCAGGAAACCGATTTCAGGAGGTAGACTGGAATTGCATTGAAAGCATAGGAAAAGAGGCAGAACGTCCACAATGATGCCCTTGGCCAAAAGGGCGTATGCGTTTTTCCTGAATATATTCAGGAAAAACGCATACGCCATTTTGGCCAACCAAGCAAGCTTGCAAAGGAAATCTGCACTACAATGAAGTCTCACTTCCCCCCGGTCAAAAGGGCCATCTGAAAAAAGTGTAAAATCCAGAAAGGCAGGACAGGCCATGGAGAACTGGGAGCCTTGTTATGCTGATGGGCGGGATGTAAATTGCCAATAACCACTCGGGAGAAGTGTATGGTGTTTCCTGAAACATCTAAAAAACAAAGCAACAGAGCCTAGGGCACTTCCACTTATGGTCCTATAGCTTAGGGAAATTAAAATCAAAAAGACACAGCCACCCCAAAGTTTGGGACGCCTCTGTTTACAAGAACCTCGTTTACAGTACAAGTTCAACATCGCAGAAAGTGAAAAATGGATAAAGAACTTGTGGTATTTACTTACAATGCAGTATCACTCAGCAATGAAATCTATGTCATCAGGCCCGTAGCAGCACTAATGAGTGGATTCAGGTACGATGATTCTAACTGAAATAAGTCACACAGAAAAAGAAACATCATAAGATATCAGTAATACACGGAATGTAAACTTGGCTACACAGGAACTGCATTACAAAACAGAAAAGGGTCTCAAATTTAGAAAACCAACTTATGCTTGCTTAAGGGGAAAGGTGAGTTGGGGTGCTGCATAAAACCAGAGATTGAAATGAGCACAGATAAAGTTCCTTAAGCCAAATATGGAATAGACAAGAGCTACTCCTTGCTCAACGAAATGGACTCAACACCGCATATTAAACGCCTAAGAATGTACCTGACTAGTAAGTATCTTAAAACCTATGGATTGCTATGTCTCCGAAAGAGAATCAAGCATGTGTACAGGGCATAAACGCAGCAGTGATAGGATTGGAGAGGTTCGGTGAGCAAATGAAGACCCTTTGAAGTCATATTGCATGGTACCCATTCCACGGGTTCTAACTACCCAGGTTTTAGGTATTCTTCCTTCAGCTAAAACATGCATGTGGAACCCAGAGTATGATCAACCATGTGAATGGGAGACGTGTTCAAATATGTCTCAGTTTTCGTACCCTGGTACTCGGGTGCAACATTCCAGACGCTTTACTAACACTCTCCCCACTTGGAGAGTCAGCGCCTTTAACCTCCTGTTTGGCCCAGTTTGCAATTTCTGCGGAAGATGAACAGGAATAGCGAGAACCAATGAGAGACTAGCTGGAGGTGTCTGGACGGGCAAATTTAACTCTCATTTCCCACCAGGAAGAGGAAATAACCAAAGGCTCAGCGTGCCGTGCCAGAACCAGATTAGGGCCTGAAGCCATCCTGCGGTGTTGCGGCCAGGCTCACAAGAAAGCGAGTTGAAGAAAGGAGCTCAGGGGCACTGTAATTCACAAACCTGCAGAGTTATAAATGACAGCTATCGTCCAAAAATATACTGAAGTAAGGCTGCCAAGAGGACTTGAAAGCGGGGCAGAATTGCAGGAAACCGATTTCAGGAGGTAGACTGGAATTGCATTGAAAGCATAGGAAAAGAGGCAGAACGTCCACAATGATGCACTTGGCCAAAAAGGGCGTATGCGTTTTTTCCTGAATATATTCAGGAAAAAACGCATACGCCCTTTTTGGCCAACCAAGCAAGCTTGCAAAGGAAATCTGCACTACAATGAAGTCTCACTTCCCCCCGGTCAAAAGGGCCATCTGAAAAAAGTGTAAAATCCAGAAAGGCAGGACAGGCCATGGAGAACTGGGAGCCTTGTTATGCTGATGGGCGGGATGTAAATTGCCAACAGACACTCGGGAGAAGTGTATGGTGTTTCCTGAAACATCTAAAAAACAAAGCAACAGAGCCTAGGGCACTTCCACTTATGGTCCTATAGCTTAGGGAAATTAAAATCAAAAAGACACAGCCACCCCAAAGTTTGGGAACGCCTCTGTTTACAAGAACCTCGTTTACAGTACAAGTTCAACATCGCAGAAAGTGAAAAATGGATAAAGAAGTTGTGGTATTTACTTACAAAGCAATATCACTCAGCAATGAAATCTATGTCATCAGGCCCTTAGCAGCACAATGAGTGGATTCAGGTATGATGATTCTAACTGAAATAAGTCACACAGAAAAAGAAACATCATAAGATATCAGTAATACACGGAATGTAAACTTGGCTACACAGGAACTGAATTACAGAACAGAACAGGGTCTCAAATTTAGAAAACCAACTTATGCTTGCTTAAGGGTAAAGGTGAGTTGGGGTGCTGCATAAAACCAGAGATTGAAATGAGCACAGATAAAGTTCCTTAAGCCAAATATGGAATAGACAAGAGCTACTCCTTGCTCAACGAAATGGACTCAACACCCATATTAAACGCCTAAGAATGTACCTGACTAGTAAGTATCTTAAAACCTATGGATTGCTATGTCTCCGAAAGAGAATCAAGCATGTGTACAGGGGCATAAACGCAGCAGTGATAGGATTGGAGAGGTTCGGTGAGCAAATGAAGACCCTTTGAAGTCATATTGCATGGTACCCATTACACGGGTTCAACTACCCAGGTTTAAGGTATTCTTCCTTCAGCTAAAACATGCATGTGGAACCCAGAGTATGATCAACCATGTGAACGGGAGACGTGTTCAAATATGTCTCAGTTTTCGTACCCTGGTACTCGGGTGCAACATTCCAGACGCTTTACTAACACTCTCCCGACTTGGAGAGTCAGTCCCTTTAACCTCCTGTTTGGCCAGTTTGCAATTTCTGCGGAAGATGAACAGGAATAGCGAGAACCAATGAGAGACTAGCTGGAGGTGTCTGGACGGGCAAATTTAACTCTCATTTCCCACCAGGAAGAGGAATTAACCAAAGGCTCAGCGTGCCGTGCCGGAACCAGATTAGGGCCTGAAGCCATCCTGCGGTGTTGCGGCCAGGTCACAAGAAAGCGAGTTGAAGAAAGGAGCTCAGGGGGCACTGTAATTCACAAACCTGCAGAGTTATAAATGACAGCTATCGTCCAAAAATAGACTGAAGTAAGGCTGCCAAGAGGACTTGAAAGCGGGGCAGAATTGCAGGAAACCGATTTCAGGAGGTAGACTGGAATTGCATTGAAAGCATAGGAAAAGAGGCAGAACGTCCACAATGATGCACTTGGCCAAAAAGGGCGTATGCGTTTTTTCCTGAATATATTCAGGAAAAAACGCATACGCCCTTTTTGGCCAACCAAGCAAGCTTGCAAAGGAAATCTGCACTACAATGAAGTCTCACTCCCCCCGGTCAAAAGGGCCATCTGAAAAAAGTGTAAAATCCAGAAAGGCAGGACAGGCCATGGAGAACTGGGAGCCTTGTTATGCTGATGGGCGGGATGTAAATTGCCAACAGACACTCGGGAGAAGTGTATGGTGTTTCCTGAAACATCTAAAAAACAAAGCAACAGAGCCTAGGGCACTTCCACTTATGGTCCTATAGCTTAGGGAAATTAAAATCAAAAAGACACAGCCACCCCAAAGTTTGGATCGGCTCTGTTTACAAGAACCTCGTTTACAGTACAAGTTCAACATCGCAGAAAGTGAAAAATGGATAAAGAAGTTGTGGTATTTACTTACAAAGCAATATCACTCAGCAATGAAATCTATGTCATCAGGCCCGTAGCAGCACAATGAGTGGATTCAGGTATGATGATTCTAACTGAAATAAGTCACACAGAAAAGAAACATCATAAGATATCAGTAATACACGGAATGTAAACTTGGCTACACAGGAACTGAATTACAGAACAGAACAGGGTCTCAAATTTAGAAAACCAACTTATGCTTGCTTAAGGGTAAAGGTGAGTTGGGGGTGCTGCATAAAACCAGAGATTGAAATGAGCACAGATAAAGTTCCTTAAGCCAAATATGGAATAGACAAGAGCTACTCCTTGCTCAACGAAATGGACTCAACACCGCATATTAAACGCCTAAGAATGTACCTGACTAGTAAGTATCTTAAAACCTATGGATTGCTATGTCTCCGAAAGAGAATCAAGCATGTGTACAGGGGCATAAACGCAGCAGTGATAGGATTGGAGAGGTTCGGTGAGCAAATGAAGACCCTTTGAAGTCATATTGCATGGTACCCATTCCACGGGTTTCAACTACCCAGGTTTAAGGTATTCTTCCTTCAGCTAAAACATGCATGTGGAACCTAGAGTATGATCAACCATGTGAATGGGAGACGTGTTCAAATATGTCTCAGTTTTCGTACCCTGGTACTCGTGTGCAACATTCCAGACGCTTTACTAACACTCTCCCGACTTGGAGAGTCAGTCCCTTTAACCTCCTGTTTGGCCCAGTTTGCAATTTCTGCGGAAGATGAACAGGAATAGCGAGAACCAATGAGAGACTAGCTGGAGGTGTCTGGACGGGCAAATTTAACTCTCATTTCCCACCAGGAAGAGGAATTAACCAAAGGCTCAGCGTGCCGTGCCGGAACCAGATTAGGGCCTGAAGCCATCCTGCGGTGTTGCGGCCAGGTCACAAGAAAGCGAGTTGAAGAAAGGAGCTCAGGGGCACTGTAATTCACAAACCTGCAGAGTTATAAATGACAGCTATCGTCCAAAAATATACTGAAGTAAGGCTGCCAAGAGGACTTGAAAGCGGGGCAGAATTGCAGGAAACCGATTTCAGGAGGTAGACTGGAATTGCATTGAAAGCATAGGAAAAGAGGCAGAACGTCCACAATGATGCACTTGGCCAAAAAGGGCGTATGCGTTTTTCCTGAATATATTCAGGAAAAAACGCATACGCCCTTTTTGGCCAACCAAGCAAGCTTGCAAAGGAAATCTGCACTACAATGAAGTCTCACTTCCCCCCGGTCAAAAGGGCCATCTGAAAAAAGTGTAAAATCCAGAAAGGCAGGACAGGCCATGGAGAACTGGGAGCCTTGTTATGCTGATGGGCGGGATGTAAATTGCCAACAGACACTCGGGAGAAGTGTATGGTGTTTCCTGAAACATCTAAAAAACAAAGCAACAGAGCCTAGGGCACTTCCACTTATGGTCCTATAGCTTAGGGAAATTAAAATCAAAAAGACACAGCCACCCCAAAGTTTGGGACGCCTCTGTTTACAAGAACCTCGTTTACAGTACAAGTTCAACATCGCAGAAAGTGAAAAATGGATAAAGAACTTGTGGTATTACTTACAATGCAGTATCACTCAGCAATGAAATCTATGTCATCAGGCCCTTAGCAGCACAATGAGTGGATTCAGGTATGATGATTCTAACTGAAATAAGTCACACAGAAAAAGAAACATCATAAGATATCCGTAATACACGGAATGTAAACTTGGCTACACAGGACCTGAATTACAGAACAGAACAGGGTCTCAAATTTAGAAAACCAACTTATGCTTGCAAAGGGAAAGGTGAGTTGGGGTGCTGCATAAAACCAGAGAATTGAAATGAGCACAGATAAAGTTCCTTAAGCCAAATATGGAATAGACAAGAGCTACTCCTTGCTCAACGAAATGGACTCAACACCGCATATTAAACGCCTAAGAATGTACCTGACTAGTAAGTATCTTAAAACCTATGGATTGCTATGTCTCCGAAAGAGAATCAAGCGTGTGTACAGGGGCATAAACGCAGCAGTGATAGGATTGGAGAGGTTCGGTGAGCAAATGAAGACCCTTTGAAGTCATATTGCATGGTACCCATTCCACGGGTTTCAACTACCCAGGTTTAAGGTATTCTTCCTTCAGCTAAAACATGCATGTGGAACCCAGAGTATGATCAACCATGTGATCGGGAGACGTGTTCAAATATGTCTCAGTTTTCCTCCCCTGGTACTCGGGTGCAACATTCCAGACGCTTTACTAACACTCTCCCCGACTTGGAGAGTCAGTCCCTTTAACCTCCTGTTTGGCCCAGTTTGCAATTTCTGCGGAAGATGAACAGGAATAGCGAGAACCAATGAGAGCCTAGCTGGAGGTGTCTGGACGGGCAAATTTAACTCTCATTTCCCACCAGGAAGAGGAAATAACCAAAGGCTCAGCGTGCCGTGCCGGAACCAGATTAGGGCCTGAAGCCATCCTGCGGTGTTGCGGCCAGCTCACAAGAAAGCGAGTTGAAGAAAGGAGCTCAGGGGCACTGTAATTCACAAACCTGCAGAGTTATAAATGACAGCTATCGTCCAAAAATAGACTGAAGTAAGGCTGCCAAGAGGACTTGAAAGCGGGGCAGAATTGCAGGAAACCGATTTCAGGAGGTAGACTGGAATTGCATTGAAAGCATAGGAAAAGAGGCAGAACGTCACAATGATGCACTTGGCCAAAAAGGGCGTATGCGTTTTTCCTGAATATATTCAGGAAAAAACGCATACGCCCTTTTTGGCCAACCAAGCAAGCTTGCAAAGGAAATCTGCACTACAATGAAGTCTCACTTCCCCCCGGTCAAAAGGGCCATCTGAAAAAAGTGTAAAATCCAGAAAGGCAGGACAGGCCATGGAGAACTGGGAGCCTTGTTATGCTGATGGGCGGGATGTAAATTGCCAACAACCATTCGGGAGAAGTGTATGGTGTTTCCTGAAACATCTAAAAAACAAAGCAACAGAGCCTAGGGCACTTCCACTTATGGTCCTATAGCTTAGGGAATTAAAATCAAAAAGACACAGCCACCCCAAAGTTTGGAATGGGCTCTGTTTACAAGAACCTCGTTTACAGTACAAGTTCAACATCGCAGAAAGTGAAAAATGGATAAAGAAGTTGTGGTATTTACTTACAAAGAAATATCACTCAGCAATGAA